>NC_045719.1:12717315-13026648 GCF_009834535.1 Camelus ferus
CTTCTCTCTCCAACCACCACCCAGCTTCTCTTCTTCCTTCTAAAGGAAAACTCAGTCTGTATACCGCTTCCCTTCTCCACCTGACTGTTGAATACATCCCAATCAAAGATGTCCAGTAACTTCCATGTTGCGAAATCAGTGGTGAATTCTCAGTTCTCATCTGAGCTGATCCTTCAGTAGCATCTGGCACAGATGGTTGCTCCTTCCCTCTGAAACGTTCCTTCACTCGACTCTGAAGACACCACATCCTACTGAGTTTTCTCCTACCTCTTTGGTTACTCTTTCCCAGTCTCCCTTCCACCTCTTAATCCTGACCTCCTAACACAAGGATGCTCAAAGGCTCCATATGAAACCACTTCTTTCTTTGGTTTTCTCCTCCTCACACTCTGATCCTCTTAGTGATGGAGGCTGAGTCATGGCTTTGCTTCATACGCTTAGTGCTCCCCACTCTGCAGCCCAGCCCACTCCACTAAACCCCAAACCCACATATAAATGTCTTCTCCATATCACTGATACTCATCTCCGCAGACTCAACCCCAGTTCCTAATCTTTCCCGTCACAGTGACTAACAGCCTTTCCAGTGTTCAGACCAAACACTGTGGCACCATTGTGACCCCTTTTTCTTGCACCATCCATCCAATCCATCAAATCATATTGTCAAAACATATTCCGAGAACACAGTTGGACCTCTAACTTACGTGAAATATAAAAATTAACTCAAAATGGGTCAATGACCTAAATATAAGAGCTAAAATGATAAAAATTTTAGAATAAAACACAAGGATAGATCTTTATGACCTTGGATTTTGCAATGGATTCTCAGATGTGACACCAAAAGCAAGAGCAATAAGAGAAAAATAGGTAAGTTGTATCTTATCAAAGTCAAAAAATTTTGTGCATAAAAGGACATTATCCAGAACATGAAAAGACAACCTAGAGAATGGGAGAAATATTTACAAATCGTATGTCTGATAAGGGTCCAATATCCAGAATATATAAAGAAATTTTACAACTCACAAACGAAAACCAAGCAATTAAAAAATGGTCAAAGGTCTTGAATACACATTTCTTCGAAGAAGATAAACAAGTGAGACACATGAAAAGGTACTCAACATTATTAGTCATTCAGAAAAGGCAAATCACAACCACCAAGAGGTACCACTTCACGCTCACTAGGATGGCTACAATCAAAATAAACAGAAAATAACAAGTTTTGGTGAGAATGTGGAAAAATTGGAACCCTTGCACATTGCTAGTGGGAACACAAACTGGTTCAGCTGTGGTGGAAACCAGTTTGTCAGTGCCTCAAAAAGTTAAACACAATTACCATATGACCTCTTAATTCCACTCCCAGGTATATACCCAAAGAAGGTGAAAACACGCCAAATGTCCATCAACTAATACAGACAAACAGTTGCAATAAATTGCAAACTATGTGCACATACACATACATACAATGGAACATCATTCAGCCGTAACAAGGAATGAAGTACTGATACATGCTGCAACACAGATGAAGCCCCAAGACATGCTAGGTGAAAGAAGCCAGGCACAAAAGGTCTGTGGAGCTGGGGGAGGACTGGGGAGAAAATGCTTCATGGATAAGGGTTACACTTTGAAGTGCTGGAAACAATTTGGAACTAGATAGAGGTGGTGCTTGCCAAACACTGAAATGCACTAAATTCCATTGAGTGGTTCACTTTAAATGGTTAATGTCATGTGCATTTCACGTTAAAAAATTATATTTTTAATATTCAGAATTTACCCCCTTTTCCTACTTCTACAGCTACCACCTTGGTCCAGCCTACCACCTTCTCTCACCTAGATTATCACTAGCCTCCTAACTGGTCTCCTCTTCCCCTCTCATCCTCTTAGGTTTTTTCTCAACACAACAGCCAGAATAACATTACTTTGTCAGTCAGATCATGTCTTTCCTCTAATGAAAGCCCCACAATAGCTCTTTATCTCCTCGTGGTCCAAGTCTACGTCCTCACAGGGGTCTATAGGACCCCACACAATGTGGCCCATCACTGCTCCAGCCCCATTGACCTCATCCCCTACTACTCTGCACCTCCTCTTCTCCATACTGGCCACACTGGGCTCCTTGCTGCTCCTTCAGCATTCCAGAGACACTCCTGCCTCAGGACCTTTGCACCTGCTGTCTGCTGTATTTTGAATGTTCTTCCCCTTAGACCATCTCCAATACCAATTCTTTCTCAAATGTCTCCTATGCAATGAAGCCTCCCCAGATTATCGCATTTGAACAGCAAAGCCACACATTCTCCCTATTTCCCTTTTTTGTATTATTTTTCTCCATAGCATTTATACCATCTAACATAAATTCTTTTTTATTGTGTTTACCTTCTACTCTCAACTAGGAGCTTACTAGACAGCCTAAAAGGATGGACAGAAAGGGGTTCTCTGACCTCAGGAGGATAGATTTTAAACCACTCAGGTGCCTGCTTGCCAATACATCTGCCTAGGTTAAGTGTGACTTTCTTTAACACAGATCTGGTTGCTATTTTTTGAGACATCGGACTTCGGCGACTCCAAATTACCGAAGGCTATGAATAGCTGCAAAACGACTTAAAAACAAAAGTGACCACCCAAACTGGCTTATCTGTTTGCAGGATGGCACTAAGAAATCTGGACCTAGGGGGAGGGCACAGCTCAGGGGCAGAGTGCGTGCTTAGCAAGCATGAGGTCCTGGGTTCAATCCCCAGACCCTCCATTAAAAAATAAATACAAAAGAACATATATATGTATGTATACGTATAACTGAATCACTTTGCTGTACACCTGAAACTAACACTGTAAATCAACTACACATCAATAAAAATTTTTAATAAATAAATAAGCCTAATTACTGTCCTCCCAAATAAATAAAAACTGCCAGTTTAAAAAAATAAATGAATAAAAATTAAAAGATAGAAACAAGCAGAAAAGAAAACTTAAAAAAAAAAAAGAGAAACCTGGACCTAACATCACATCACATCAAAAGGGATCTAAAAAAATTCCAAGTATTAAATAAAGTCTAAAGGATTAATGATGAAAACAAGGATGAAATTCCTTAGTTCTTCTGTTGATCTTATTATATACTTAATAGCTCTTTAAAAAAACCCCAAAAAACTGCCACTAGGTATTTAAAAAAAAGTTCTCCACCCCTGAGAATCTGCATGGCTGCATTTTGTCTAACTCCTAAGAGCCTATCGTCAATATCCAGGGGAATAATCTCAGTACTTAATTCCTTTTCTCACCATCGATTGGAAATCAGTGAAGTGCAAGGGGTTGGCCGACTTTATAAACAAGGTATTTATAAACCAACCTTCTAAATATCTTAAAAATTTACACATTCAAAAGAAAAAAAAAAGATTTCTCAAAATAAGAAAAGCTAATTAAAACAGAAGCCAAGGTTTCCTAATAAATTAACGTAAGTCTGGAACACAGCAGAACTGCTTAAAACATACATGGCTTCCCAACTTAGTAATGAATGTCATACAAAAGCAACACATTACTAAAAAAAAAAAAAAAATAGTGCATTTGTATAGTCCTGCTAAACTAATAAAAAAAAAAATTTCAGTGCTGTTATCTACAGATACCACACAACTGCTTCCTCGGAGCATGGTCATGCAGACAAGCCTCAATCAGTAAGGAAACTAATTTAATTCAAATTCCATCCAGTTGAAAATAATCATCATGGGCTGCCCAGAGTTGGTGAGTATGAATGCATTACTGAAAATCTGGTTGGTAATTGCAGGTTGCTATTTATGTTGACCAGAGTTGGAGGAGTTTACTTAGCAAGATGTCTAGGCAGACAGACCACCGAGGCAAAACACACAGGAAAATCACTCTTGACATCCACGCTAAAAACAGCCTAGACCCTCTCTGCAGTGTCTCGGTGTGGTTGTTATTTCATACTGTCAGATACACTGCTGGTGACAGAATGAAAATTTATGATTGCAGTTATTTTATTTTCAAGTAATGTGCTACCACAAGAGATTTTTCTAGTTCAGTGGAGTGTAAGTTAAATAGTCAAGGCTAAATATTATTTTCTAAAGCCCTAAATTTTTCTGCTTGTAAACAGGTATGCACAAAATACTAATGGTGACAATCTTTTGAAAGATATATTTTTTTAATCATCAGGATGGGGGGCTTGTTTGCCACTGAGTCACCAATTCCCAAATATGTCTAGTAACACACAGGCCATGGTGTT
The DNA here is from genome assembly GCF_009834535.1 of Camelus ferus. Lineage (NCBI taxonomy): Eukaryota > Metazoa > Chordata > Mammalia > Artiodactyla > Camelidae > Camelus > Camelus ferus. The sequence continues at coordinate 12,721,529 of NC_045719.1, forward strand.
AAGTGGAGAATAAAGGAGAAAAGCTCTAAAAGAAACTTGTCACAAGACATGTGGACAGTTAAGCTAGCGCTCGCTCCTCCCCATGTTATTCCATAACCTTTTTTTTTATCATCATCATTATAACTAAACTACACATCAGGAAACCTGGGCTCTAATTCCAGATCTGTAGCTAACAATCGAAGGAACTGTCTAATCATGGGAAAAGTCTATCACCTCTCTGAGCTCCAATTTGCTTATCTGTAAAATGAGGGGGTTGGCAAGAAATGCTTTTAAAACAGAATGGGAAAATGCAAGGGAAACATGACTACCTAAACATATTAAAATTGATGCTAAACTTGCTAAAGGCAAACACAGAGAAGACCACAGGATAAAAAGGGATGTTTTTCACCTGAGGGGAAGTTGGTAAATGAAAAACATAAAATTCAATGGTAATGAGGCTGAAGAAGAACTAACATACTTTTAGCCCAGTAAAGGAGAGTCCTAAAAAAAATGCAAAAAAAAAAAAAAATACTGTCACTCCCTCCATTCCCTCTGGCCTAGTAATTCTACTTTTGAATACAAATCCCCAAAGAAAAATATCCCCAAAGAAAAACCAAAGTTCTCCAAAAAAGAATCTCCATAGCAGCACAATATGTGAGAGAAAAACTGGAAACAACCTGTAAGTGCAAAAATAGAGGCACATTAAGCAAAATCTGGTTTTGTTAACAAACTGGAAGAGAAGCCTGGTTGGCCATTTTAAAAAATTCTGAACTCTTCTGAAAAGAGAGGGAATATTCAACATGACATTTCATGATGAAGGCTGATCACAAAATATACCTGCCCTCTTTTTGATTTACAAAGAACTTAGTGATGAAAACCAGAAGAGAAACTGGAGGAATAGAACTAGCTCACGGGGTCCATTCTTTCTATTAAATTGATCATGAGGGCAAAAAAAAAAAAAAAAAAAAAAAAAAGTGGTTGGGAAGAGGATGCTCTCCCGGCTAGAGTCCAGCTTTTTTTTTTTTTTTTTTTAACATGTCCTGTTCTTTGACGCAGCTTTTCTACCATGACTGTAACACCTTCCACCTCCTTCTAATGCTTAATGTTCTTCAAGTACCTTCAGAAAGATTGTGATTTAATTGTTTGAAAAATAATCAACATTCATGGCATCTCTACACCAAAACGTTCACGGTCTGTATTAGGTCTAGTGTCCCAGGAATAGATCCCATGAAACCTTGCTATACACAGTGTTGGACTAACCATCGTCCTCTCCCCAAAGGTCATCGTGGGAATTCAAAGGAAGCATCAAGGGTTAGGAGTTATGACTTCAACAGGCTCTTAGACTCTAAAGTCAACCTTAATAGAGTAAGACCTGCCAAGAGGCAAATCCCTGGCAAAACTGTTGCATATTTCTTATGCACTATTACTTCTTTCCTTAAACACCATAAATCACAAAGCCATGGCAAAAGTGATCACTGTGGTCGGCCGAGCATGAGATCCCTTCCCGCTTTAGAATATACGTGGTGAATGGATTTACTGCAGTACACAGAATTCATGAACATAATTACGACATGCTATTTAGTTGGGTTCAGTGTATCCACGCATCTTTGGATTATCATCCCACCAAAAAACTCCAAGATATAAAAGGTAAAAGCAAACAAACAAACTGTAATTCTTCTAAGTAATGACTTTCCAAAATAAACATGACCGGTGACGACACTCTTGTAAAAAGGAATGTTGATGTTTCACAAAAGCCTTCCTCCTTCAAGAAAAAAAAAAAGTTTTTTTCTACTAACCATATATTATGAACATTATGTTTTAAGCATTAAGATGCTGGTACCCTTTAACATATTCTGTGAATGATAAAGAAAAAAAGCAATGATGTGTCATGAGAGAAACAGTTTTATAAAAAAGGTTAAGACATAAAAGGGCTAACAACTGGACATAGCAAAACGGTAAAAAAAATTCTACCACATGCTATCCTACACACTTCCCTCAGCGATGTCTAGAACACAAAGTCAAAAGTGTTTTCAACTGTTTACGTTTATAACTCTAGCAAAGTTTCACATTTCTAAGTAATACTAAAAGCATCCCGGCAAGCAGCTGTGCCCGAATTCTACTGTCTCCAGCATTATTTAATAATTAGAAAACAGGCTTTCATTTTCAAACCTATTCAGCATGCCAATGTATTTCATTTTAAATCAGTGGTTTCTAGTGGCAGACCATGTGTTTATTTGTATCCAGCAAATTTCAACAAGCTCTTAGAAAAAGAAACTAGGAGATGGAATTATCCATTTAAAAATGAATCTCAAAAATAAAATGCACAACTACAAATTCCGCTGACATTTCTGATCTGTCTGAATGATTCTTTAGAATCGTATCAATATATTTTTTTCAGTGTTTAAGTATTTACGGCTCACATAGGCCCTAGGAGGCCACATAATAATTTACAGATTTAAAGAAAACAGCAAATGTGTAGAAGAACTCCAAGACTTAAATGAAGTTAAAAATCTACACCCTTTGATTTGAATTAAACCTCGATCGTGCCCACCCCGTTGGCCACTGGATGAGATAGCAATTCAGTGTTGAGCCAGTCTGATTTAAAATTTACTCATTAAGATAACCATGTAATGAGGCCGGGACAGTAGGATGTCTTAAAAAAAAATCAACTTCAGAAAGCTCACACAGGTGTGAGCAAATCACAATCAGAACAGAAATGAAAATAAAATGATAACCTGCACCAAAGTACCTCAGTAGCTAAGGGAACATTTACATTTCAAAGTCCTCTGTCCCTGGTATTCTTAAGTATGGTACCACTAAGGTTTGTCAGAGCTGCAGAGACACTTCAGTTAAGACTGTGTGGTAGAGCCCTGTGTAAATTAATTAGTTGAGGTTGCACAGATTTCCTAAAAGCAGCTCTCTAAAACAGCCTCAGAGACATGCACGATTTGTGGGGAATTAGAATTTAAATACAACTTATTAATCAATTCTTCTTGCCTTCCCATTTCAATGACATTTTGTGTAATGATAAATAAGTCCATGAAAATATGACTAACCAAAATTTCATTTGCTTTCAATTAGAGGCAACAGAAGGGGTTTTCCATTTTGCTTTCAATTTCAAGTTTTACTTCAGATTTTATCTAGACTTACTGGCAAGAGTTTTCAGATGATAACTATAGTGAACTTAATCTATATTTCGATAGGAGATGAGTCCATATTTGAGATTCACATATAGTACATCTAAGTCAGCTATCTGGTAACTTCTATAGACAATGTCATAAAAATAAGGATTTCATGCTTCTGCCTTGAGACTTTACCTGCTAAATCTGTTCATTATAAGTTAGCTAAATATCAAAGTTTGACATGTCTTATCAGAGATAATATTATAGCTATTTCTTTAATTCAAAATACTAGGTAGATTACAGCCGTAAATAATTTTTAAAAGCAGGAGAATCAATGTTTGGTAAATATGGTTCTTCAAAATAACTAAAATGTAGGCAGAAACATTGTAAAAATTAATTGTGTGATAGTTTCTACTGTAAATTAAAAATGGAAGATCTCTGATGTTTTCAAGAGATCAGGAGCCTTCTAATTATGTACATAAGAGACTTATGAGCTCTTCTGTAATCCTAAAATAAAGTCCCTACAGTCTCATTATAGGGATTGTGAAAAATTCATACTTGTTATACAGCAGAGATGACACAGAGGCTTTTAACTGGCTAACGTGTTTCCAGAGCACAGATGCTGTGTGTACAAGTGTATCTTTTGAGATCATACCATTGAGAAGAGGCTGTCCTTCGAGCACATCTTGGGACAAGACTGCGCTGTAAACGTCTTCAGGAAATCCAGTCTTGCATAACGCGATCTCACCAGAAGCCTCCACAGACGCCTGCAACACAAGGAAAAAAATGTGTGCAATGACTGCTACCTCCTTCAACGGAGAAACATCCCGCTTGGCAGAAAGCCTCGGTTTTCCCACTATTTTGTACAAATAACCCCTTTGTTTTCATAATGGTTACAATTAGAATGTAGAGGGCAAAGGGTTAATCTTTTCTGATAACTGGAGGAGAAGAAACAAATCCCGCTTGTCTTGTCCAGTAAAACTGAAATAATACACATTCTAGGCCCTTCTAAGGACCAAACATTTCCATTAAAATGGTCATTGTGAATGAAGAACTCTCCAGTGAACCTGGGCGGCGGGGGGTGGGGGTGGGGGTGGGGGGTAGACAGCCAAAGAGCTTTCAGGCGCCACAAATCACCATCACTAAACTTCACAAGAAAAATGTCCACATTCAAGGATATTGACTTTTATATTCTCATCTAATTCTCTATGCAGTCTGTTTCAATATACCCTTTAATTAAAAAAACCAAAATCGCAGTATACTTACTGAAGGACATAGAGTGCTTTCTACCAAGTAAAACCAGTCAATTGAAAATATATATTTCTGTAGACTCATAGACACAAAAAACAAACTGTTGGTTACCAAAGGGGAAAGGGGCAGGGGAGGGATAAATGAGGAATGTGGGATTAACAGAGACACACTACTGTATATAAAATAGATAAACAACAAGGACCTACTGTAGAGCACAGGGAACTATATTCAATACCTTATAACAACCTATAATGGAAAAGAATCTGAAAAAGAATATATATGTATATAACTGAATATATATATGTATATATATATATACATATAACTGAATCACTATGCTGTACACCTGAAACTAACATGACATTGTAAATCAACTAAACTTCAATAAAAAAAAGTACATATTTTTCTAATCTGAAGGGCAGTGATACATGAAAATGTAAATAAAGATGACTACAATTATGTTTTCTTTTTAGACTTGAAAATCAGAAAGTCACTGTCTCTTGCCATCTTCCTCCCTCTCATCACACAGTTAACTGCCCAGTGTGTTTAAAACGTGATCATACCCAGTGCCATCCACTGACCCCTCCGAGTTAATGTCCCTACTTCTTCCAGCCCTGCTGACATCATCGCGGGATGATTAAGCCTCAGCAGAACTCATGCAGCATTTACATTAATTATAAAAATCTCTATCCTGCGTTGATGGGGATCCAAATATAGGAGGAAGAGAGTGGACAGAAGCTGCCCCAGGGAGGGGTTTCAACAGCTGCAGGGCCAGCCTGTGGAGCGGTCAGCACAGGCAAGGAGAACCTGGAACCGGGATGAAGGGGAAAGGGAGGCCCCAGAACAGAGACCTCAAAGCAGCTGCAGGAATGAAGCGACACAGGGCAGCTTCACAGCTGAACGACTACCTGGACGATGCATGGGGAGCATCACAGGTACTGAAGTTGCAAAACTCCAGACTGATCTAGTATTTTAACTGTTCTTTTCAGATCCGAGAAAAACAGGAAAAAAAGGACATTTGGACTTTTGTAAATAATCTCAAACACGTATTGGGAGCAACAGCAAGATATTAGGTCCAACCCATCAAATTAGCGAACACTGTTGTCTGCTATGGGCAACAAAGGATTGTCTGAAGTCAAGGATGCAGAGTGACTAACCCTCTTCCAGCCCTCCTACACAGGTGTTAGTGGAAGCTGGTACAGTCACCTTGGAGTGTATTTTGGAAAATTTCAGTGAAGATGTAAGTGGACATCTATGGCAGGTATAGTCTAGGGAAGAAACTCTCCCCTACGTGCCCCAGTGGATGGGCGCAGGAATCCTCACCATGGCATGATTATAACCGCAGGACCCAAAACTGCCTAAACACCCAACAACAGGAGAAACGGACTAATAGCTTTCCACTTAGCCAAAAAAAAAATAATAAAGCATTAAAATGGAAGAATTGGAGATACATTTATTCACAGAGAAAGTTACATCTCAAAACAAAACAAAAAAAAGTCAGTTTAACTTCCACGTTAGATTGAAAGAGAAATTTAATTACAAATCAACCTAGGCATGACTATTATTTTTAGTAAGTTCAGAAATCTATTTATATAACACTCCAACTTCAGACTGGTAACAAGGTACACTGCATGTGAAATCCTGCAAACAAAAACCAAAAATCCAAAGCATGATGGATGACTCTGTTTTTAAATATACAGTTTAAATTCAAAGGATAATACAACATTATCGACACCTAAGTAGTTAAGAATATAAAAATGAAGAAGGTAGTGATAAGCACCCAATTGAGGAGAGTGCCTCCCCCAGGGGAGGGTGAGACAGGAAAAGCATCAGGAAGAATAGTACAGGCGACTTTGATTTCATTTGTCATCACTCATTTCTTTCAAAAAGGATGTAAAGCAAACAGGGAAAAATGTGAGGATGTGCCCGGGCACATGCGTGCAAAGTAGATTACTCCCTGCATACCCTGCACCCTCCAGAAAATATTTGAGGCTCACGGAGAAGTAAGAACTTGGGCTTCCAAACCCCGTCAAGTTCGGGACACTGGGAGATATTTTTGCTACTTGCCAGCTGCAGACATCCAGGCCCCGAGCCTGGGCCTGGCACAGAGCAAATGCTTTTAGTTCTCTTTTAGCTAATTGAAACAGACAAAGGGAAGTCCCAGATCACCATATAAACTGGACCAGTGTGTTGTAAATCTCTGTCCCAACAATAGATTTTAGGGGCCTCTTTACCTCTAGTCCTCCCACCACGGAGGGGGGCCATGGTGGGCTTCCAACCCAGGGAGGCAGGGGGAAGAGAGCTCGGAGGGGCAGCTGGCCAGAGGCAAATGAGGAGGCAGGCAGTGAACAGGGCCACTCTCCATCCCGGGTGGTCTGGTTAGGGCAGCGTGCACTTTTACAGGTGAGCTCCCGAAGGTCATCGAAGTCTAAAGACCAGAGAAAACTTGTCACCTTTAGCTCCACTCCTAGTGTCTTGTTTTCCAGTGGATCTGCCCTCAGGGAGGGAACTAAGCAGTATCCTGCCCCCCATCCAAACCCATGGGAATGGGATGTCAAAGCCACGTCAAGTCCATCGGTAACGCTGCGAAGGTTCACTTCTGAGTTTTCGTCGACAACTTAACTCAGAAGACGAAACTTCTGTCTCCCATGCATTGGGGTCCATGTCTCTTTTTGAGTTATAGTTTTATCCGGGTATATGCCCAGGAGTGGGACTGCTGGATCATATGGTAAGCCTAGTTTTAGTTTTATAAGGAACTTCCATACTGTTTCCATAGTGGCTGCACCAATTTACATTCCCACCAGCAGCACAGGAGGGTTCCTTTTTCTCCACACCTTCTCCAGCATTTATTATTTACAGACTTTTTAATGATGGCCGTTCTGACTGGTGTGAGGTGATACACCATTGTAGTTCTGATCTAATTTCTCTGATAATTAGCGATACTGAACACCTTTTCATGTGCCCCTTCTGGACACACTTTATTGTTGAAACTGGAAGAGGGGGCGCTACTGGCTTTTCGTGGCTAGAGGCCAGGGATGCTGTCAGTCACCACACAATGCCCGGGACACCCCCATCACAGAGAATTAGCCAGCCCCAAATGTCAACAGGACCAAGGGTGGGGCACCCTGCTCCACAGCAGGAAAATGAGTGACCACTATCTTTAACATCCCAGCAGTGGGAAGTTCACTATCTACTCCAACAGCCCACAAAACTCTTACTGAAACAGCCTCCTTTTCAGAAAGCCCAAAGCCAGCCCCTTGGCTTCCCTCCCCTCCCCACCTCTGACACTGACTGATCACTCTGCAGGGCCCAGGAGGTTCCAGAAGTTCAAGGAGAGGAAAACTCATCTCAAAAGTTCCCTGTACAAGGAAGGGCTGTGAATCACATGCATTTTCCTGATACTGGAGTGATGCAGGGGTCAACACATGCATATTTGAGGCTTTTCAGGCCATGGGATCTCCACGGAACCTACTCAGCTCTGCTATCATAGTGTAAAAGTGGTTAATCAGCAAATGAATTAAACATGGCTCTGTTCATTCAAATAAAACTTCATTCACGGACACCAAAATTGGAATCTCATGTAATTTGCAAGTGTCGAAAAATATTCTTCTTACGATTTTTTAAAAAGCATTTTAAAATGTGAAAATACTCTTGGCTGTACAAAATCAGGCATCAAGACCAAAGTTTGCAGATCCCTGGAATAGGAAGGATGCTCAGCTTTATAAAGCATCACCATCTCGTTTCTTTCTCACACTAGCCTCCTGGGGGAAGTGAAATTATCCGCATTTTATAAATGAGCAAATAGGCTCTCACTTAGAGGTGACTACCCAAGACCTTACCTCCAGGGAAAGGAAGAGGCAAGATTCTCACCCTAGAGTCTTGCCAAGCACAACGAGTAATTACAGTTCTTTGAAGAAACATACACTGAGTGTCCACTTGCCACAAGAAACAGAATAAGACACAGCCCTGCCCTGAAGAAGTTCAAAGCTTAAATTGAGAGCAAGACAGAGATGATTGCAACAGAAAGCAGTAAGAGAGAGGGAGAGATGCGGGGGGGGGGATGAGGAGAGCCCAGGGCAGGGGCCTGGGGGCCGCTCAGGCAGAGTCCAGGAGCAGCCGGGCAGTGGGGGGTGGCGGGGAAGCCGTCTGGGCGGTCACTGCTTGAGCCAGAACAAGGCAGCAAGAAACAGCGTCCTGCCTGGGGAATTACAATGAGTTCGGTGTCCCTGGAGTCCAAGAAGCAAGGCAGGGAGTCAAGAGTTGAAGCCGGAGAGTTAGATGGGGTTAGATCATAGATGGTGGGGGGCCTGGGGCTATCTCGTTGGCTGTGAGGAGCCAGGCACAGATTTTAAGCACCGGCAGATTGTATTTGATAGAGAATTCTCTGATGCTTCGTGGGAAATTGTGTGTGTCGGGGGCGCAAAAACAAGTGACATATGGGGGACAAGTTAGGGCACAGACTTGAATCCGGCAGGGGCTGCAGGAATCGGGAAGGGGCGATTGTATCAATATGCAGGCAGTTAAAACTGATTGACAGGGCTCGGGGAGGGCAGGGGCTCTGAGTGGAAGGGAAGGAGGGAGGAGTGGGGGAGGAAGTCCTGCCCTCCCCCGGGTTTCCGGCTGAGTGACCGTGGACATGAGTGGCACCAACTAAGAAAGATAATCGCAGAATGATAACACCAGGCGCAAAGTGCTAAAGCAGCAGAACGGGATGATAAATCTGCCTGTAGGAATCAAAGAAGACTCCGTCGCTGCAGTGACATTTAGGCTCTGTCTTTAGAGATGATTAAAAATTTGCCAGGAGAAAGAGGAGGAAGCGGAAAAGGGCATTCCAGGCAAAAGGTGCAGCGGAGACAAAGGCCCTGCTGATTTATATGGAGCGTGTGGTGCACCCAAACAACCCAGGTCTTTTTTAACCAGGCAACTCTGAAGTCGTGGCTTCCAGATCTTCGCCCTGATTTGGGGCCCCGAGTCGGGGGGAGGGGGCAGCAATCACTTGACCCTCCAAGATTTGATATCAATAAATTAATAATCCTGTGCAGGAGTTTGCAGTCCAGGCTTTCAACATGTCAGGATGCCTGAGTCTGACTCCTGCCCACCACTTTCTCTCTGTGAGGCCTCATAGAAGTCCCTGTTCCCCAGAGTGTACAGTATGTGTAACGAGATCGCTCCCACTCACTGGGGGGGGGGGTGAGGATTAAACAAGATCACGCTTGAAAAGCACTGAGAACAGCGTCTGGCACATGGTTATTCAATGTATTAGCCGTTAGTAACAATCCTATTAATACTATCATGACAGCACGAATCGACCTCCTGGAATATCTGTTCGTCAGCCCAGTAGTTCCCAAACTGGCTCAGCAGAGCAAGTAATCTGGGACATTTGTCAAAAATTTGGATTCTTGGATCCCAACTCAAGACTCACTAAAACAGAATCTCAAGAGATGTGGGGGATGAATCTACATATTTAACAAGTACTGGTGCAGCACTGCGTGTGCACATATGCAACCCAGAATCTCCATCTCCCCAAACCTTGCTGAACTCCAGACATAGCGCATACCTATCTTTCTGCCTTCGTCTTCAAGGTGAACAACTTTGCAACAAAAGAAACAAAGAAACAACTTTTTTTTTCCTGTTCTGAACAATTCCATGCCATCTCCTAGCTTCTGTGTACATCTGAAAATGAAAATTGCAAGCCAACCTTCCCTCATTACTGCTTGGAGAATTCTGCCCCAGGTCAGCATGGGGCTGTCTATTCCTTTGTTTGAACACCACATCCTCTGGATTTTGCTTTTCTTTTGGGACACTATTCCATCCCCAGTCCTTTAGTAATCCCCCCACTCTCCACCATCCTTCCAAGATGCAAGCAGTCTGCGAGTCCTCCCAGCCCACCAGGATGAAGTCCACGCTGGCCAGAGGATCTGAACTCATTTCGTGCAGCTCTGGGCGCTCACACAATCAGCTCACCTATCTTGAGTTTCAATTTCCTCTTACAAGTATTTGCTCTCCTCTTCCCAGGCTGAAGATCGACCTCCTTGTCTAAAAAGGACAGAAGTGTAATAGGAGTTGAGGAGTTCTGCCTGCTTGTTACTTTGAGCCTATCTGTTCCAGTTCTGAACTCGCAGGGACACCGCTTTTTGTTCTCATAATTTTTCCGGAGTCTCAAGACCATGCGCTTCCAAGCCCTGAGTCCACTGCTCTCTTAGGGCCCCATTGTCGTGGTTATTTTTTATAGTTGTCCTTGGTCACTGGCTCTGGTGTCCAACTTCGCCCCAAGTTGCTCTAAATCCAAGCTCTTAAATATCCCACCGAAGCCACAGAGGACTCTCCCAGCCCCCGTCTCTTCCTCTTCTTCCTGATCAAGATCACCGATAATTACTGCCTCAGAACTTCACATTGGAAAGCAGCTTGAACCTAATGGAGTCTTTCTCTTCTCTTTCTGGCTCAGACGACTGCCCACCTAAAACCTAAGATCACTTCCTTTTTCCTCCTCCACATAGTCTATGGTCGGAATCTGGTTAACAACTGAAGTACGGAGAAGTAAATTATCAAATGCAGTCCACCAAGGTAGAAACCTCTTTTTACTTTATATGTCTGTTTCCCTTCTTCTTTATAGAAATAAAGACAAGAATGTGTTCAGACTGAGGCCTCTGTGCAAACCTGCTGAAGTTCAAATCCTGTCTCCATTCCTACCATCTATGTGACCTTGACAAGCTTCACTTCATCTGTGCCTCAGCCTCTTCCTTAATAATATCACCAACCATAATAATAACTACTGGCCTTATAGGATTGCTGTGAAGCATATAAAGGGCTTAAAAATAATACCTGATCCACCATGAATATTAGCCATTGTTACGATATAGTTGTTCTGTGGTGAAGACTTTTATCTCTTCGCTACACGAATACTGGAGAAACAGTTTTAAAGAATTTTGTGAAATAGGAATACTGACAAGAAGCCAAGGAGACCAAGAAGAAAAACTCATTCATAAAACATGTACAAAAGAAAACAAGTGAAATTCCTCCCATGATCTGTGATTTGTTGGGGGGGTGGGGAGTGGCCGTAGAGGAAAGGGTGTTACAGCTGTGATAATACTTTTATTATGCACTTCTGTCTTCTAGACAATGTAAGTAAAAATAAATAATTACTGAAGACATTTTTAAAGGGGTTGGTGGGGTACACGGTAATAGAATCACAGAACTGTTCAAGACCAATTCCGCGTGACTAATTTTTTTTAAACTTTTTTTTAATCCTGCTTTTTTTTAATCCCTATACAATTATAATTGCCAGATTTGTTACATTTCACAGGATTCCGCCCATGATGTGGGAGGCCACGTTAAGAAGATTATTCGAGAGCTAGTGCTACTCTTTAAAGATTTTTCTCTGTGTCAGTCATGCCACTGATGACACTTTGAATTTCAAATCCCTGGAAACATGCTTCAAGTGTGCAGAAGTTCAACCCTGAACTTGGATGTTTTTTGTTTCATCATGTACCATCCTGGAGGGAGAGCACAGCATTGTGAGTGGGTTCTTGAACCCTTCCTTGCATGCGTGATACAATCTAGACCAGCTTAGGTGCAAAGAATACTGGACGGAGGCCACACACCGCCCCCTGTGACCCATCTTGTGATTTCCATCTGTATTTCAACTTCATTATTAGTATGGGTCCTTGACTATCCTGAGGATCAGTACTTTCATTTTTTCTGATTTTCATTTCTTTTAATCAAGGAATGACAAAGAGAATAGTCAAATAACAGTGTCAACGCTGGCCCAGGCACAGGACAAGTGTGCTGAAATTGAGCTCCGAGCTAGAAGATAGCTTGATAGACAAAAATCTGAGTGCTCATCCGAGATGCGGTTTACAGTGTCGACTTCTCAGGAGCTGGACCTGTCAAACCCTAGGACCATATACAAACAGGCATCAAAGAAGGTCCACAGAGATCTTCGCAGTCCCCGATCTCTTCAGCTCACGTGAGCGGAGGCTGCCTAGGCATCAAGGCTTTGTCGGATGTCTATCCCAAAAGACACACAGTTTACCAACAAGTGCCCTGGATGCCTAATGTCAGGACAGCAACACTACAGCTCCAGGTTGACTCAGCTTGTAAAAGTGTAACACAATCAGGGAGACAGTGGCCCAGGCAGTTACGCAATTAAACCGCCACTGAAAGTTCCAGAAGTGCCCAGGGCAACTCCAGGAGATGTGGCCAATCCTGCCTTCCATTGATGTTGCCCTGTCAACTCATTACACTTAGCAGAGACGGCAACATGCTCATACACAATGTTCAAAATTTCATCGAGTGGTAGAGGACGTAGCATCAGATTGTGTCTGTAATCGTTTTGGGAATTCCTTTGACTAAATACACTGAGTGTCGGTGATGGCTAGTATTTATCGAGTGCCTAGCAGGCGCCTGGAACGGTGCTACGATGCTTTCCATGCATACATCTTAACAATCCTCACAAAAACTTGACGAACTGGGTACTATTACTAGTGCTATTTTGCAGGCAAGGACGCAAACTGAAAGGAAATTGCCCCAGATCATTTAGCTAGTCAATTTAAGGATGATATTCAAACCTACACCAAAAGGCCTTGGGGACCACCCTTAACTACTGCCTGATCACACACACACACACAAAAATCAGGAAGCATACGCAGGCAGTGGCTAAGGGCTGGAAATTGTCCTATATGAATTATGACCAAGAGACAAATCCACCTCCTGCCATTGTGAACTTTTTCCTAAAATATGATCCTCAAATATGACTGTGATATATGTAAACAGAGCAATTTCAATGTTTCTGTTCACTGTGGAAAAAAAATGAAGAGGAAAAGACATCCAGTCAAACTTTTATAAACATCTTGTTTTGTTTTTCTGTTTGTTTTTGTTTTTAATGGAGGTATTGGAGTTTGAAGCAAGGACCAACTGCATGCTAAGCATGTGCTCTACCACTGAGCTATTTCCCTCCCCCTACATCTTGTTTTTCAAGTCACCCAAATCTCTCCCCCTACCCTCAACCAATGTCAAACTCTTCTAAAAACACACATGGAAAATTATCAGTAAATACCTATCACGGCGAGGATATTAATTTTCAGTAGGTGATATGGGTGAGGGCAGAATGACAGTCTGTAACAGACTCTTCGTACACTGTCTATACCCCAGACTCCCTGGACTTCATGTACAATTAGGTCTGTTACATAAAACCTGGAGCACGGTTTCACTTTTTAAAAATGGTTACTGACGTTTCCAGTCCCTGTAACTCTGATTTAATTTGAAGAGCTGGCTATAGTGATGATTTATCTAATTTTCAGTCCCTGATAAGATAAACCCAACCAGATTATACCATTGTTCTCATGAGAAAATCACAGTCACACCACAGCTTCCAGAAAAGTGTTGCATTGAAGAAGGCTCTGTTAATAACAACGTCAGAGGTCAAAGTCATCCCGCACCCTGCTCCCTCGGCAGCACCCTGTCCGGCCGCGTTCTAGCAGGTTAAGCGGTGAAGAAGCAAACCCACCAGGCCTGCGCGCTAACATCACCAGTTTCTGTTTCAACTTGGGGGCGGAAGACTAGCACTTTCCTACCCTTGGTCATCGTGAGTGGTTTATGTCTGGCCTTTGGACAATTTCAATAGACTATGGGGGGGGTGGGGGTGCTTCTTGCCTTCCTGTGGATGGAACTCTGCTCATTCGAATACTCGCACCTGTTTCCCTCTGCGCATCAGTCATACTCTGAATGGCAGTTCTCAAAGTGTGGTTTTGGGACCCCAGTGGGTCCCCAAGACCTTTCCAGGGGAACTGAAAAGGCAAAAACTATTTCCATCATAGAACAACATTGTTTTCCTCTTCACCCCCATTCTCTCACGAGGGTAAAGGGGAGTTTTCCAAAGGGCAGGTGATGTGTGACACCTTCAGAGAGTAAATGCAGAAGCAGATACAGGACACCAACTGGACACCAACTATCTTCTACCATCTTCTGAGATTTGCAAAAGTGTAACAGCCCAACGCTACTCTTCCCACTACTTTCATTATTGTTTTGGAAAATACAGCTATTTTTCATAAAAATTGGTATTTGTGTTACACATGTAATAATGCATTTAATATTTTTAAATAAATTAAACAAATACCGTATAATTTTCTCAGTTTAATTTCGAATATGCTCAAGAACGACAAAGATTACCCACATTCTAAAGGCTCATTAGGGTACCTGATGATTGTCCAGAGTCTAAAAGGGTCCTGAGACCAAGAAACGTGTGACCTGCTGCCCTAGCGAGAAGGGGGATGGACTGAGCTCATCAGAAGGCTGAATTTGAAAGAACAATCTGGGCTGCTGGTGCCCAGCTCTGTCCCCTACTCCCCCAACCTGAGAGTCGCAGGCCCACAGAAAACAAGCGTGGTGATCTCATTTTCCACGCTGGGAGCTGGCGCAGCCCGTGCAGCATCTGGCGGGGGGCGGGGCCGGGGGTCCAGCCCCGCCTGCAGCGGAGTGAGCTCCCAGGTGGAATCCTGGGGTTTCTGTGTTAGCCAGAGACAAGCCCAGGGAGAAGGGCCACGCCCTGCTGCCCAGACCTTATCAGAACCCTGGGGATATTTTCCTTTCCTAACTGTTGTCTCAGTCTGGCTTCTATTTCACTCCGTTCAGAACTTGGTTCAGGGAGGAGAGGTCCCATTTACTAGGCCCCTTCAGAGACTTCCGCATTTGCTGTACTAACTGGAGACCTTGAGAAATGATTAAAAAAAAAAAAAGGAACCCGGTGTTGAGGAACAAAACAGTCACAGTACTGGGGCTCCAGGCAGGGGAGAAGGGGTGCTTTTTTCTGGGGTGCTGACTGTGTTTTAACTTGATGGTTTGCAGCCTGGATTGTGCACTGGGGTGGGTTTTGATCGTTGGGCAGGTAGCTTTTAACATCAAGAGGCTTTAATTCCTAAACCACAGGGTATTTTGATCTTGATGTGTGACCACAGCTTAGGGTGGTTATTCTCCAGGAAGGGGGCTGTTTACAGAGGTCGGGCCCAGAAGGAAGACGGTGGAGCTCAGGAAAGGCTGCTAGCCAGGGATCTCGGGAGAGAGGCAGGACACGCGTGACCTCAGGCAAATGGTGAAGACTCTGGGGTGAGGGCTGTAGCAGCCTGGCCTTGGTAAAGGTCTGAGGCAGCTTAGGACTCCTGGGGGTGCCTGTGACCCCAGGCCTAAGTGAGGAGAGACAGATGAGGCCCAGGAAAAGGCGGGTTATTTCAACATCTACTAGTGAGCAGAACAATATTTGCTATTTTTAATCGACAGTGAATTCAAGAGCCCTGTGTGGCTCTCACTTTAAATTATTAATGACAGGGTTATGAGGGCAGCACTGGATTGTCTGCCTCTAATTCTGCTCTGCATTCAGAGCCAAAGGAAGACACATCTCGGCTTCTCATACCCTGACCAAGGGTTCAGGGGTCAGCCTCCACCAGGCGATCTGGACTGGTCTCTACACAGTAAGGAGAAATCCTCCCCTGCAGACGGCCTGTTTTGGCCAAAGCAACCCCACAGCAAGTGGTAAGAGACTGAAAACAACTGCTCCCAAGACAGTGTGTCCCGCAGCCACCCACCCAGTGGAGCCCACTCCGGTGCCGGTGCCGGTGCTGGCGCCGGTGCTGGCGCCGGCGCCGGGCCAACAGTCTCAAGGGGCTCCTAGGGAAGGCCACGCAGGAGGTTTGAATGCGCTGGTTGCAAATCCAAGCTCATCAGGGCGAGGCTCCAGGCAGGAGGTTCAACTCTGCACTGAGTATTTACCTGGGGGGAGGGGACCCACCTGTGCCTTCCGGGACTTTGTTCAGAAAGCTGGCATTTGAGAGCCTGCCGCCTGTGTCTGAGCTTCAGAAGGACCCCCGGTGGCAATCCCCACCCTTCTGGAGCTGCCCTTCCTTCTCGTACAGCACAGTCAGTCTCTGTAAATCTTCATCTCCCCTTTGAACTCTGTGTTTAGTTCAAAGGTCACAGATTATAGACAAGCGGCTTAGCCCAGCTAACATTCAGGAAAGGCTCAACCAGGGAGGGTTCTCTCCACCCACTGTGAGTCCTTCCTCAGATACCACCGGCTCCCCATCAAGGTCTTTGGGACGTTCAAGGACAGGCTCTGGGGTCATAATTCTGCCTAGGAAAACTCTCCTAGGATCAGGATTGGTTTGCTTTCCAACTTTGTATACTGCACGACCACGGGCATCCCTGGCTTTACTGCACTTCGCCGATACTACGCTTTTTACAAGTTGAAGGTTTGCGGCCAACCCGCATTGTCAGAAGACTGTGAGCACCTTTCAGCAATAAAATATTTTTTTAATTAAGGTGTGTACATAGATTTGTAGACATAATGCTATTGCACACTTAACAGATCACAGTATAGTGTAAACATAATTTTTACATGCACTCAGATACCAAAAACTCTGCGACTCCATTTACCATGGTATTTGCTTTATCACAGTGCCCTGGAGCCGAACTCGCGACATCTCTGCGGTGCGCCTCTGCTGCTGTGATCATCTTGGGCGCCCCATTAGATTTGAGGAGTCTTTACAAAGTAAAGCTATTGATCTTCTAAGACTTCATGAGGTTGGGAGCCAGACTATCCTGTGAGAGGCCAGTCTCTGCCACTCTTCTCGGTGAGCACGCACTTGATGGGTAAGAACACAAACTCAATGGTTCATCCAAAATCCGCGGAAGCTTGAATGGAGCCCTGATCCCCTACCTCCCAGGAGAGCAGATGCACTGCCAACACCACTCCTGACCTCTGTCTACCTTTCTGGCAAGTTGGGATGAAATAACTGGGCGTACAGAGACTGTCCCCTGCCTCATCTTTTTTCTGTTGGGGGCCCAGCCTTCCTCCACAGTGTGAATGTCACTGTGCTGCAGACGAACTTACACACGGGATCCCCAGGTGGGCAGCTGGCCCTCACCCAGTGCTGTTACTGATGGGAGGCAAGAGGGGAATCCATTCTCCACATTCTCCACGCTTGTCTTTGTCACTAATAAAGGCTGTATTTTGGTTCTCTCTCTCTCTGTTGACTCTATTGTCTTATCTGGCCAGAACTTAGATGGGTAAGAAGCACTATTTCTCAGGTCTCTTCAAAGACACCAAAATTACCTACAAAGTGTCAAAGGCCAAGGCTAAAGATAAAAAAAAAAAAGCCAGGACCAAAAACATCCATCTACAACCATCAGGGCCACAAGTCCACTAGGAAGGCTGGACGCTGAGGGTCTGAGAGCCAAGGACCAAGTCTCTTCAAGTGCTCGAAGCCCCAGTGCTGGAAACAGAAAGTCACATCTGTCTCTGGGTTACCAAATGTCTACGGTTCTGGGTCAAGCCAGCTTGAGGTCTGGAAAAACAAGGCAATTCACAGAACTGTCAACCACTCACCAGTTACTCACATCTCTTAAAATCACCACTAAGGGACTGTTTGGCCAATGACAGGAATCACCTACTGCCAAAGTAACCTATCCTAATTGTGGCTCAATGCTAGATTTTTCCATTCAAAAGGCCAAAGGTGCTCCCTGGAATTGAGATCCTTTAAGTCTTCATTCTAAAGTCCAAATTCTCCAAACTTTAATCCTACAAAATCTTGAATAGAAAGACTTATCTTGCTCCCACTGGGTCAATTCTTGTAGGCTTCCAAGGACCTGATTGTTAACAGGCAGGCAGAACAATGCACAAGCCCAAGGGGGGTTCCGAGAGGTGTGCCTTTGGGTGAATGGGTTAAGCCAGGCTTCATTCAGACTTCTGTAAAATGGGTAAAGATGAAAATGCATACTTATTTTAGGGGCTGGAGGTGAGGATTACATGAGACAATGCAGGCAGAGTTCTGGGCCTGGCACAGAGTAAGCACTCAGCAAATATTACACTGAATCACAGGTCAGCTTTCCAGGAGGCTCACACTCCTTGGAGAGATACCATACAAGCCATGATGGAAAACATTCTGTAAAAGCAACGGGCAACAAACAGCAAGGCAAGTTACAAACTTTATCCCATGAGCAAGGGTTCATACAACGCCTCAAGGAAGCCGAAAGGCCAAAACACATTTAAAAATGATCTCCAGCTAGTTAATAACTAAAACAATGCACACTGAAACCAAAAGGAGATACTATTATGCAGCCCACCAGACAGTTAAAAGTTTTAAAGCTTAACTAGAACATATATACAAAAATTATGGAAAAACAAAATCACATACATGGTGCTGGTGGGACAGTTTGGGACTCTCCCAGTAGCTAGCAAAGAGGACCGGGCACAGAGCTTGTTACCCAGCAAGTCTCCTCCTTGGTACACACCCCAGAGCAGACCAGCATTCCATCCCTGGGAGCTTGCTGGAGATGTACTGAATCAGAAGCTCAGGGGATGGGCCTGGGAATCTATAAAGGTGATTTTTATGCGAGCTAAAACTTGGGAAATGCAGCCTTAGGGTATCCCTGGCACGTGTGCCCAGGTGGCATACACAGGGATGCGGTAAAATTCTGAACCCAGACACATAAGCCCATCAGCAATAAACTGAGTAAGTAAACTGTACCATATTCACAGCACGCATTGACCTAGAGCAGTGAAAATGCACACATTATAGCTACACAGCTCAGTCAAATGAATCTGATAGACACAATACCGAGCAGAAGAACCAAATCACAAAAAATACATTATATATTACATGTATGTTTATATTTATACACATATACATGCATACACACATTTGCATGGTGCATTTATACATATATGCATGATACATATCCATTTATATAAACACCTCTCTCTTACACAGTTACACATACACAGTTACACATATACATAAAAGGAACAAATGATAAAACTATAAAGAAAAACAATGAATAATTACTACCAAAATGAAGATAGCTGTTACTTCTGGGAGGAAGGTGGAAAATGGGAACAGTACTCTGGAGACTTCCAAGGCACTGGTAATATTGTTTCTCAACCTGCCTGGCAGTTGTACTGACATATTTTTGTATACTTTAATTATTGTTTAAATTCCATATATGCTTTATATAATCCTCTGCATGAACCACATTTTACAGCAGAAAAAGGGTTTTAAGAAGGTTGAACTTCATACGTATAGAAGATAGAACGCGATGCCACTACTGCCTTCATTTTTTTACCTGCATTCAAAGGAATATCAAACCTAGGAACACAGGCTCTAACATCCGGCTGCTGGCATTTGAATCTCTAGCTCCACAATTTAACAAAATAACTTTGGGCACCTCAGTTTAACCTGCCTGTGCTCTGGTGTCCTCATAAGTAAACAGGAACAATTTTTTTGCGAATTAAATGAGTTAATACATGTAAAGTACTCAGAACATGCCCGGAATGTAGTAATTGCTCAAAAATGATGCAATATTATTAAGACAGGATGAAGCTAAGTTAAAAGGCACATTTCCTGCATCTAACTGTCAATAAATCATCCACATTTACAAGAACAATAAATCTACCTTCACTCTGTTTTTGCAGATTCTTTACTGGCATCAACCAATATGGCAATACTACCCTCCACTCTCTCCTCCTTACTGGGTCCTCATCATCACGTTTCTTACTCTGGTTCCAAGCTGGTCTCAAAACACAAGCGTGAGCGCAGACACACACACACACAGATGTGTGCGCCTGCTTGTGTCTTACCAGAATATTAAAGAATTAAATCACTGAAGCCAAAAAACAACCTAGAAGACACCAGAATAGCTCCTGTTTGATTACCTGTAATTCCCAAATCAAATTGCTGGCAGAATAACACTCCATATATATTAATCCTGGTCCCTAATTGTATCAGCCTAGACAACATTTGTTAGAATTTAAGGAGGGATGTTAAAATACATGTCCTTCAACCGTGGCTTCCGAATGGGACCTAAGGAACACTGGCAGTATTCCGTGCAGAGTTACAAGTTATCCCCCGGAACACTGAATACAGAACAAAGCTTTGAGCATGTCAAGTATTCAGACTTACTCCAATAATGAAGTTATCCCTTGATGATATTTGGATAAAACCCCCAAATCTTCAATTAAAGATCTCACATCTTGTTCACCATGGGAAAGCACTTTTCTAAATGATTTACATTCTTACTTAACATACTTACTTAGCCCACAAAGTCTTCATGACCTAGTGACAGATGCTACTTATCACCCCCATTTTACAAACAGACACACTGAGGGACAGAAACGTCACACGTGCTGTCAAAGTTCACACCACAACAAAGTGTCAGAACTGGGGCACAAAAACAGGTCATCCAGCTCCAGAGTCCACATTCTGAACCATTGTCTCCCTTAGACAGTCACACAATCAGAGAGGGAAAGGAGATCCGAAGATCTTCGGCAATTTGTACTTAAGAAAGGAAGCGTTTCAGTTTAGAAAAACCGAAATTTTATTTGACGAATGACAGCCACTCATGTGTTATTGTGTGGATGTGTGTTATACGTATAAAATCTGCAGAGAAAAAGAAAGCAAGGTCCCTACCTCTTACCACGTACAAAAATAGATTTCAGATAAGTAAAATATCTCAATGTGAAAGTATAAGGAGGTAAATACAATTTGATATAGCATGCAGTTTAAGAGGTGTTTGGAGGTGGATAGTCTCAATTTATATCTTGGCATAGCCACTGGAGTACCATTCCAGAAACACATTTTTTATATTTAAATATACACATACATATATATAAAAAATATATATACATACACACATATCTGTATATATATGTATATACATATCTGTACATACATAAGTATATACACATCTGTATATATGTGTGTATGTACATAGCTGTATATACATATACATATACATATATATGTGTGTATATATACACATATACACATATTTATTTTTTTTTTAATTATAAAGAACCAAGACTGCAGAAAATAAGATATCGGAATCTTGACACTTCTTAACAAATCCATTACATATACAAATACTAAAAAAAAGTAACCTCACTGTTTTCCAAAATGCTTTTACTCCAGGCTATAAAATGTTATAAGCTGTCTGCACATAATCCATTGTTATCTACCTTCAAACTTACCACTATCTCCCTTCTAAACAAAGCTCCACTGAGACCACCTCAAATGAAGGAAACGACCATAAACCAAATCACAGATTTAACTCAGTTTCATTTACAAGGTACTTAGCTATAAATCAATGGGTAAAGTAAATCAATGTTTATGCGCTTCTCCCCAGATGTTCTTAGTTATCTGTCAAACAAAAAAGACAGAAGTGGAAATCAAATTTAATGCCGGAAACACAAACACTGTATGAAAACAACTGCTTTTATGGTAGAAAAACTATGTGTAAGGGTGAAACACAAGTGAAGTACAAATTAGGTATCAACAGGCTAGAGCCACACAAAGAGTAGTGTCTTTTTAAATACTGGAAAGTAAAGTTCACTCATGTACAAACACAAATAAATTAGGACTGCCTTGAAGGAAACAAATCCTCGGTGGGTCATTACCTCTGGATGTGGGTTCCTCAGCCCTCCACCCTCCACCTAGAATCTAGGTCTACCGAACAGCTGTTGTAAACACACAGCAAAGGCCTCCAGAAAGACAGACCTTGGGACAAGTATGGTGCTCTGCATCTTTCATAGCAACCAAAGCTACACAAACACAAAAGAGGATCAACAATACCCAAAGATGCACAGACAACCGGAAAAGTAGCTGGTGTGTGGAACTGTAACCCCCGACTTAACCTCTTTACAGATAAACCTGGGTAGGGCCTCACTGAGAAGTGGGTCACTAGTCAGCTCAGTGAAGGTATTAAGAAGCATCACTGAAAGATTAGTCTTAACACCCCAACCTTCTGCTTGAAGACTTCAAGTCAAAAAGATATTTAGTGCTTTGTCTCCACCCTCCTCCTGATAAAGGGAAGGGCAGGAAAAGCCATAACTTCCTAAATCCAGATGCCTTTGGCTTTTGGCTGAAGCAATGTTGCCCATTTGCCAGAACTCCAGAAGAAGTTATCCAAGTAGGAAAATCCACAAAAGGTGTTTCGTGGTTTGACACCATAAACACTCAAGTGACCTTTAGCTGCAATGAAATAGTCTGTTCTTATTTTTGTTCTTAAATCAATTTTCACCTTCCTTAACCTCTCAGATACCTCTATAGTGTCCATGAGTCTTTCCTGATTTTGTGACTATTAAAAATATATATATGTCACAAAGATACAGACGATTCTATAGATTTATGTGGAAGATGCCAGCTACCAAACAACATAGAGTCTATGACTTCACAAAGTACAGGAAAAAGCTAAAGTGATCTATGCTATTAGAAGTCAAATAAATGTTTACCGCTGAAGGGATGGTTACAATCAGAAGAGGGTACTCCTGGGATGCTGGAAATGCTGTGTCTTGATTGGGCATTGATTTAGTAGGACATTCAATTAATGTACACCCAGCAGGTTATCCACTAATATATGCACTGTCCTGTATGTATTTGATATTTCCATAAAGGATGAGCGTGTGTGTGTGTGTGCAAATTTTCAATTTTGAATTTCCTGAAATATAATACAGGAAGCAAGACATGAGAACCCAATCTTGGAGATGCAGGCCCCAGAGAGACTCTTCTGGGGGTGGGTACCAAAGGAGCTGGGGAAGGCTCGTATTCTGACTCCACAAAATACACTTTTCTTTCTTTACTGGGCCAGAAAGCCATAAAGAATGAACTTCAAACTTTGAACTGTTGTGTTCACCAATTAAGACAATAAAAGAAAAAAAAATTAAAGTGGTCACAGCCTCTAGTTTATTAAAGATTTATATTAAGCAGAGGGAATGAATTATACCCTTTAAACTCACTAAATTTAATGTTTTTCTTAGTCATTTACTTCAGGGTTCACTTAACAGCTCCACAACCAACAGACGTTTTGTTCACGATTACAGTCAAGCCAACTGTATCCACCCACCAACAACAGGTCAAGTTACAAACAAAATAGTTCTAGGCTTTCTGGGCAGCAAACAAATCAGAGTGTACTCAGTTACCCCACAAAACATTCACAGAAATTTGCTGTAGTAGGTCCTTTCGCGATGTGGACATAATATATTTTTTAAAAGATGCCAACTAATTTCATTTGTGGGAGAAAAAGTAATTCAAACTATACAAATGTGGAAAATGTGCCATTAAACATTAAAATATTTCAACACCTAGTGATAGAATCTCTTGAATTTATTTTTACAGAAAAGAAGGCCGAAAAAAACAGTTTCAAAAAAAAATGCATAGCCTGAGGCTTCCTTGGCTTTTAGAAAGTACTTTAAGTTCCAGGATTAAGAGAAAAATTATTTTTTGAGTACTTATCAACATATTATTTGTTGATCAAGACGATGTGAAGAACATTAGAAAACTGATTATGAATCATTTACAAAGATTTTTTTTCTTCTTTCTCTAAAAGGACTTTTTTAAAAAAAAAAAGAACAAAAGTCCTAACAAGACATTAAATTTTGGCATCAGATACCAAAATAAGTCAAGACAGCTAAGGTTAAAATTGAATAGAAAATGTAACTCAAAAGTTGACTACTTTACAAAAACCTTATAAATTCAGTGGTGAGGAATTAAAATTCCCCTCTAATTCGATATTCATTCCCTGAGTATCATTTTAAAGGGGTCCTGGCCTGGCAGAGGGAGAGAACCGTGCAGTCAGGCTGACCTCTACTACAAACAGATACAGTTTTACTCTGGATTCTCACAATAAATACTCACAATGTCTGACTTCCACTTTCAACATCTCTAAAATGGGAATAAAACCACCTATGTCACAAGGTTATAGAAATAATTAACTGAGGTAACATATTAGTTTCCTTCCCTGAAATTAAAAATACTTCATTTTTAAGGTTTCGTACTATGAGACATTGGTTTGAAAAAAAAAAGATTTGAAGAGATGGCAGTAAATATGTGAAGTTTTAAATAGTTTTTTACCTGGTATATGCCCTCTTCTGAGTTAAATGAATGACTTTTGATTATTACTAAAAATTAAATTGTAAAATGTCTTAGAACTGCATATGGGAAAAACATTGCATATGGGAATCCTTACTGGAAGCAGTAATACAAAAGTTTGATATTTAATGCAACAGAAGTTGAATAAACTCAAAATTTATTTTAATAGTGAAGATAAAAAGAGTAATTTCACATTTCTAGTTCCAATAAATTCTGGAATAATAAAGATTCCAAATTATGATCTTTTAATTAACTTTTTAAAAACTAATTCCTTAATCCAACAAAACAAATTATATATCAAAATTGGGGGGGTGAATCTCTGTATAAATATTTTATTTGTATTTTATTTTTATAATTTTGTTGTGGGGTAGGTAATTGGGTTTATTTATTTATTTCTTAATGGAGGTGCTGGGGATTAAACCCAGGACCTCATGAATACTAGGCATGTGCTCTACCACTGAGCCGTACTTTCCCCCTTTGTATAAATATTTTAAATTATGATGGTCAAGTAACATGTTTTCAAAAAATTAACACAAAACCAGTATTAAAATTATAGTATATGGTTGTACATAAGTATACTGTCAAATTAATTCTTTTAATTAACATAAAAATAATACTGAAATTATAATATATCATACAGAATTACAATATTATTTATTTTTTATTTTATTTATTTATTTTTAGTATATTTATTTATTTATTTATTTATTTTAAATTTATAAAGAATAGTACAGGTAGGTATACTTTATAAATGGAACCCTGAGAACAGATCATGGATCAAATACTTCTCCAAGCTGCTTGATTACGAATGCCATATTGTATTTATAATAGCACCTCCTTTTAAGTGACTCAAGCTGTTTTAAAAGCATCACCCAACTAATTCTTTCAATGCTACTTGGGAAAAATAAACCCAAGTTAAAGAGTTTTGTTAATCGAGGCTGTAGACCAGAACATCTGATTCCAATACTAAATGTTCTTCTGTGTCTCAAGTTCTAGGTACTAGTATGGTCCACTTTAGATTATCTTTTCACTATCAGAACAGACAAATAATGAAATATTCATCCAGTCAAGAGAATATAAGAAATAAGAAATACATAACGGTTTAACCAACTAGTATATTCTCTCAGGCACAGATAACTCAGCACAGTGTGGTCATTCCATGACATAACATGGAAACTTATCTATCACATTAACTCCCCATTAAATTAGCCCATCTTCTTTTTGACTTACTCACAGTTCAGCCTGCTATAGTTGTTCTCAACCCAATTTTATGATGTTCTAGTGTTAATTTAGGTCATCTTCATCTTAGGTCTACACTGCTTGATTTTTTATTCTTCTATCTTCTATCCATAGCTTCTATCTGGTGGTCTTTGTCCAACTTCTCTTCATTCAGAGGCCCTGAAATCCCACTGATGATTTTGGCTGTCCTTCCCTGAAGGTTTTCTAGGTGCATGACTATGGCCAAAAACATTGGGTGGTTTTAACAATCATTTTCTTGACATGGGAGTAGAACTAAAATGTTTTATTCCACACAGTAGGGGCTCTCAAATTTGACTGCACATTACTGCATAATTTATTAAATCAGTTCCTACTAATGGACTTTCAGAGATCCAACACATCCAATCCTTTGTAACTATAAACAATGCTTCAATGCATATCCTTATATGTGTATATACATCATATGTACATCATGAATACAGACATAATCTGTAAAAACGACTAGAGGAGAACTTGCTAGCTCAAAGGGCTATATTCTTAATGCTGACCCACATAACTCAGTTTGATGGTTCTCCTGGAGACTACCTTCTCGCAAAGAAACATAAAAGCATAAAGTAATAGAGTACATAATTTTTATTCTTAGTAATATTAGACTTCCCTTCCTTGAAGCTGAACTCTCGCTTACCCCCACTCCCAAATAGTTTGCTTTTAGTGGTAAAAGCAGCAGTCAATGGAAAAAAAAAAAACACTTAAAAAGTCAAGCATATAAAAAATACAGATGTCTTCTAACCTATCATATATGATAAACTATTGTTAACAACCCCTCAAAAATCATACTCTGTCACTCTGAGTATCTGAAAATCCCTGCATTTCAGGTTGAAAATTAGTCATTCCAACATTTTTGAAAAGGTATCATTTTGGGATATTTTAAGCAGCCCCCAGAGTCACAGAACTAGAAAGTCCCTTAGAGAGCAACTTAATCCAACCAGGCCCAAGATTTTATTATTGAGGAAAATGAGGTCATTGGAGTTTAAGAGACTGAACAACATCTGGACCAGATTAGAACCCCAGGCTTCCTGCCCTTGACCCTAGCTCTTGCCCTTGACCCCAGCTCTTGCCCTTGACACTTTATGAGGGCAGCTCATCTGCACAAAACAAAGTTATTATATACATATACATACACATGCAACTCAAGACCTTGAGTGCCCTAAGTACAGCTGGAAGCTCAGACAAGAAAGTCCACTAAGTCCTAAAGAGGCTAACCAAGTATAGGAATGAGCAGTATTTATGCATTACTTCAAGTTTCCTTTTAAAAACTCTATTATAACACAAATCAAATTTCTCAGAAAGTCCTACTTAGTTCCCCAATTCACCTTCTGCCTACTTTAAACTCATCGCTTTGTATTCGTAGATGCAGCTCTTAATATATCTATATATACCTCCTCCCTGGCATGAACAGCGTGGTTTAATTTAAAACTTACCGACATTTAGTTAAATATACGAAGACCAGCATGTGCTCAAGTTAACTGATACAATTTACTGAAAAATTATGACAAAAATAAATTTTCAAAAGGGAAAAACAGAAATGCGAAGCATAATGATTTGTTAGTACAAATTATGTTTCAACTTATAGTTCTTCACCCAACTTGAAAGTAGATTCTAGAAAGTGTACTAGTGGCAGATGTCAAATGATTACTCAAATAACAAAATCCAAATTCCAAATCTATCATACTTTTTAAATGGTTGATAAAATTCACCACAAGTCTGTGTAGTGCTTAAACTTTATTATGTTTTATATTTGAGCCAAAAGAACAAATCTGAATGATGTTAACTTGGGCAAAAGTGATAGAAAGTATACACAAACACTACATTTCTTAAATAACAGCTCTGATTTTTTGTTTAAAGTCACTCTTCTGACTTGAGACTACCCCTTTGAAAACAGAATGGGGATTTGAGTTACTTAGGGTTTTTTTTAAAAGGCATTTTAAAGCAAGATTAACTGTTGCTTTAAGTCTTGACATTTCTCGATTAATAACCCTAAAGCTTAATGAGGCACAACAGATTTAAGTATTGAAGATTTTTAATGAAAACGGAAATTAAGCACAGTTTGGTTCAATACACTGTCACCAAAACAATCTGCTGCAAGAAGAATTGTGTCTCTATATGTAAAAAATACAAACCATCTAAAAAGAACTTCCTCTTAAAAATCTCAGTCCAAACTTTTGGAAGAAGGTCAGGGCTGATTTTGATGAAGGTATGAAACTCAAAAAGTGTACTCTGTAAGTAAATTCTGAACTTGCAATTAAGGCTTCAAGAATTATATATAATTTAAATTTGTGTATACATGTATCATTAAAAAATGCTTAAAATAATATTTTAGGATACACAAATTATTTTTCAAATTGTACCTAGTAGGTTTGCAATGCACCACCTATTAGTAATGGCCACATGCAACAAGTTTAAAAAAGGACAAAGACACACATAAGTAGAATAAACTGTGAACACCAACTATGTTAATTCTCCGTTACTTGTGCAAGAACTTGTTACAAACACGGGAAAATCAAATAAACATGGAGAATATATATGTGTTCTATACTTAAAATGGCTATTGTATCCTAGATTTTCCACATACTAAAACAAAGCTTTTTTTTTCTTTAAACATTTCATGTGTTGAATGTTAATCATTTCAAAGTCTATACCTAATAGGTGAAAATCACATATGGTTTATGCCTCTTTTTTCATACATCCTTATCCAGGGTTCAAAGCAGGACCTGCGTGATAAGACTAAGAATCCAGAATATCTCTGAATATTAAGGTGATGTCCTTGATGCTCCATCACCCAACAAGCGTATTTAAATTAGAACAATGGAGCTATGCAATTAAAATGTGAACTAGAAAAAATAAACAGGTTTCTAATCTATTAATTACTGCATGGGTAGTAAAAGTAAAATTGATTTTTTTTTCCTGATAATAAATCTACTTAAGGATTTGGAAGTCACTAGTATAATTTAAAAGGAAAGCGTGTCATAACTTTTTGATATCCCTTGATCAGTGAAGTTTAATGCTCAAAATCTGCTTCTTTTTTACAGGACAATACTAATACTTCAGGCTAAAATGAAGGAGAACAGAGACAATCTTAAAGCTGAATATCATAACATGCAAAGTTGACTAGAATTATGTAAATCTAGGTAACAGAATCAACTAGCAAAGAATCTCTCAAAGTGAAAAAAAAAAAGTGTTCCAAGTAAAACAAAGAACACTTCAGTTAATTAAAGGCATGAAGTCCTTCTGAATATTCAATTATTCTTCTTTAACCAGTATGAAAAAACAAGACAGCTTGGTATCTACACTAATAACCTACTCATTCTCTTTTCTAAAACTCTTGACTCCTTAGCCTGGCCTGCAAACAACAACAACAACAACAACAACTAGCCTTTTAAAAGCAGATGACTGCAGAGGCACCGTGTTCACCTTGAGGATAGATCTTTGTTATTCTGGTGAGTAAAGCAGATCATCAGCACAAAGTCATTTCCAATCTCAGAATGTACAATCCACATGGTGCACTTAACCCTAAAACTGTTGCTGCATATACTGCTCTGCTTCCACTTCTGATAACCTTGCAAATCACTCAATGTTACTGCTTCAATCAGAAGACTGCCAAACAACTTGATGACAAAGTTTTAATCTCCCCTTTCGTCAAGGTTTACAAAAGTCAACATGACATCAGCCTAGAAGAAACTGAGAAAGAACATACAGTGAAAAAGAGAGGCGTGTTATTTGATGTTTATAAATGATATTTTTAAATGCTCAAGAAAAAAAGAAAGAAAGAAAGAAAATGATCTTCAAAATTCACACCTGGCCCTCAAGGCAGATGACTCAAAGAGGAAATGAGATTGCTCCAGTAGCGCCACATTTAATCCCATAGCATTAATGACCAACAAATGTCTCCCCCTGTCCTAACTTCACTGCACAATATTCAATTAAAACTTACTTTCAGATCAAAAAGTTACTGGGCATACCATCTACTGCCAGACTCGCACTTTTAGGATTTATTATAATTTGCTTGTAAACTAGTAAGACCACTCCATGATATCCAAACCGTACTGTTTCTTAAAACAAGATTTTTTAAATCTATGGCATCTTTGTTTTAAAAAAGAAATCTAATGTCCGCAGGATTCTCAAGTTTATCTTGCCTTCCTTTTAACTTGAAACACTTGAAGTAGCACTTTTTTTCCCTCTTCTTCTCCCTTCAGCCTAACCTCTTTAATAAACCCCATTTTAAAAGAAGAAACAATAAATGAAGTGACAAGAGGTAAAAGAATGAGTGTGCGCTCCAAGAATAAAGGGCGGTTTTATAACAGGAGGTACTTTTGTTGGCAAGTGACTGGCAGGTCTCCTCCCCCAAGTTAGAAATTCCATCCACTCCCCAAAAGTGCAGAGGCCAAAAATGTCTAGTCTAATAGTCCTGAAACCCCAGAGTCAGAAGAAAGCCAAGGGGGCGGACTGGCGGGTGGGGGGAGGGGAGAGAGAAAGACCAGCAGGAGACGAAAGAACAAAAGGAGAAACCCAAGAAAGGAGAAAGGAACGGCGGGACCCCGGCGGCCCGACAGCCAGTGGGAGGAAAAGAGCCGGAAAGTGGGAGAGCACGACCCGGGGGAGGAGAGCGGGGAGCCGGGCAGGGTTTCTCGGCGCACCATGGACAGGGCTCAGCGCGGCCGCGGCCCACACCCCTCTAGGGGGCGGCGGGAGAGCGCGCGCGAGACCACGGGCGCCGGCCCCGTCCCGCCCCCGGCGCCCGAGGCCGGAGCGCGCTAGGCCCTGACCCGTGAAGACCACAGAGGGGGACGATCCGCACCATCTGTCCCTGCCCTGGTCGTCCCAGGCGTAGAGGTCCTTCCAAGCCTCGCTCGCACTTTTTGGGGCGGCCACCGGCTGGCCACCCCCGGCGGCCGGCAGTGCGCAGGGGGGCCCCTCGGGCGCATTTCCCCGGAGACCTTGCCAGGCAGGGAGGGCGGACACGCCCCTCTCCCGCAGCCGCTTCGGGCCCCCACCGCCACCGGGGGCAGACGCGCGACCCCCGTCTGACACCCACTTTGCTCGGGGGTCGTGGCCACGGCGCGCGGCATCGCTTCCCCGGACCCGGCTAACGAGCCGGGAGGGGCCTCCGGGCATCCTCCGGCCGGACGCAGAGAGAAAGTTGGGTGCTCGGCCGGGCTGCGGATCGGCGGCTCAGAGTGGGGAGAGAGCCTGAGACCTGCCTGGAGCAGGTGCTTCCTGCCGCGGAGGAGCCTCCCAGTACCGACTCCAGGGAAAAGCTGTCTGGCGCTCTCCTGAAGGCGTGAAAAGTGCGGGGGCTCCCAGTAAAGGCGCCCCCAGGACGCACGCAGGGCAGAGGCAGCCGGACAGAAGGAGAGGAATAATAGCCGAATAACGGAACTTCTCCGCGCCCGGCGGGATAAGGGACGGTGCGGGGCCAGGGGTTGGGTGCCGAGGCACCGACCGGCGTAGACTATTCGGGGCAAGGGGGCCAGATTTCCTTTCCAGGTAGGACCAACACAGAAAATTGTTAGGGCAGGAGAACAAAAATAGGAAGCAACTCCAAGCTGGGGTAAAGACAATAGGACAGTGGAGCCCTCGGGCACCGGGAGGCGCGCGGGTGCCAGGGTGGGGTGGGGTGGAGGCAAGTCCCGTAACTAAGACACCAGAGTGAGAATTCCTACTGCAAACTCGCGACCCATCCCTGCAGAAATAAACAAAAATATTGGAGCAAAGTGCAATGCGAGGAGTGGGAGGCGTAGAAAACTGCAAAACCGAGTGCTATCCTCTCTCTTCCTTCTGCTGCCTAGAGACACCCCCCCCCCCGCGAGCTCGCCCTACACCGCACGAGGAGCAGAGGGGGCCGGCAATCAGCCCCTTTCGGAACCCGCCAAGAGAGGCGTGGGAGACCCGCTGGCCGCGGCAGCCCTGCCCCGGCGCCCGACCCGAGCCTCGTGTCTGCGCAGCTCGGCCGCACGGTGCGGCACCTCCCTTCCCGGGTGCGCAGCCCGGCCCCGCAGCGGCGCGGGGAACAAAGGGACCCGGCGCCGCCCGCCCCACCCCGCCCGCGGCCCGGCCCGCCGGGACCGCTGCGTACCTGAAGCAGGGCCGCCAGCAGCGGCAGCAGGGTCCGCGGCGCTCCCACTATCCGGCACATGGAGGCGGAGAGGGGCCGAGCGAGGAGCCGGAGGCGGCGGCGGCAGCAGCGGCAGCACCAACAGCGGCGCGGAGAGACGGCTCCAGGCAGTTTCCACCCCCTTCCCTTCCCCTCCCCACCCCACCCCCTTCTCCGCTGCTCTCCGCTCCCCGCCAATGGAGAGAGAGCTGATGACAAATAGCGGGCCGCGGAGTCCGCGGGACTCGCACCACGAGTAATAAAACAGACCGAGAGATCAAGGAGCTGGGGAGGGGGCGGGGGAGAAGGAGGGAGTGCGTGTGAGGGGTGTGAGTGTGTGAGTGAGTGTGTGTGTGTGTGTGGGCGGCCGCGGTGGCAGCACAGGCGGCTCTGCTCCGGCCCAAAGCGCAGCGGAAGCCAGGAGGGATGCAGGCGGCAGGGACCTTGGCCCGTGGAGGATGCGGAGGTGGAAGTGAAGCGGCTGGCGCTCCCCAGGAGCTCCGCAACGCGAGGTTTAGGGCTCGGGGTTTTGCTTTCTCCGGGTCCCCTCTCCAGGGTCGCTTGGCACGACGAAGACGCTGTGGAGAGCGCCGCGGGGAGGGATCTCCTGGCCGTACGCGCTGCGCCCACAAAGGGCAGCAGTCCCGCCGCCCGGCGCCTCTGCTGCGTGGGGACTGAGGACCGCTTCTCGGCTCCTTTTTCCGTTCCCCCGGAGAGTTGGGAGTCTGGTCTCCGGCCTGTGGCCGCGCGGGGGTGAGGCCAGGGGCCGGCGCGGCCGCTCCCGCCGCGGCTCCGTCCCGCGCAGCTGCCGCCGCGGCCGCCCCTGCTGCCCGCGCGCCGTCACCCGCCCGCCAGTCCTCGCCCCGCGCCGCTCACTCGCGCGCGCCACCACACTCCCCGCCGCCGCCGCCCGCGCGCCCTACTCGGCCTCCGCGAGCGCGACCAGGACGAGCCGCCGCCGCCGCCGCCGCTCTCCCCGCGCCCGCCGGCCCCGCGTGCTGCCCGGCTGCGCAGCCCGCTCCCGGAGCCGATCCCCTCCCGCCGCCACCGCCGCCGCCCTCGCCCCCGCCTTCCTCCTCCGCCGAGCTTCCCCGCCCGCGTCGTGGCCAATCGGAGGCCACCAAGCTGCGGCGGTAGCCGGCCGGATCCGCGGCAGCCGCCCGCCCCCGCCCCGCCGAAGCGCCCCATTTTTGCTGCAGCCCGCGGGGGGTCGCCGGAGGGAAGCCTGGGGTGCGCGGAGCACCGCCCCGGCAGGTGGAGGGGCTGCGGGAAATAAAAGAACTTGCGCAGCAACTTGATTGGTGGCAGGTTCATTTTTGGACCGCGATGGGGAATCAGATAGGGATTAGGCAGTGGAGGCGAATGCCTCTTTCGTAGCCTAACGCACGCTTCTCTTTCTGTTCTGTCATTCTTTTGAGAAAGACTTTTTTCTGGGCAAGGGCAGACACAGCCAACTAGCGACGCCGACAAAGCCCATCGTGGCCCTGGTTGTCTGCGACGTTTGCCACGAGCCACCTGCGGGCCGGGAGGGCGGAGGCCCCGCGGCTTCCCTCGGGCGCGCGCAACTCTTCCCTCCTTTGCGGATGTGCTGGACAGCCCAAGTTTGTGTGTTTGTTTTGTTATTTTTCCCTCTGGGGGTTTGAGGGTGCATCTTATTTTATCTGAAATCTCCCGTTTTCTGTTTCTCCTCGTTAGTGTGCTGTTGACATTTTTAAACAAATGGTTTAAGGGACTTTGACTCCCTCCCTACGCCACCCCCAACAACAACAAAAGTAAAGAAAGAAAAAGGGGGAAACAACCTAAAAGCCAAAACTTGCCGTGAAAATAGGATTATCTAAGAGATAAAACGACTGATTCAGAGTTCGCACCAAGTCAAGGATTTTTGCTTCATCCTTTTAAGGAATAAACGTGGAGTGGAACACAAAAAGTGAGAGACTTTACAAGTTTGGGTTACAGGCATTTGTGGAATGGAGGGAGGGGTGAGGAGCAATTGATTTTGGCGAGGTAATAAGTTTTTTTCAGAACCCTGTTTTTTTTTTTTTTAGGCTTTTCAGGTAGATGAAAATACCGGTTTTATTTAAGTGTTTCAACACTTCGGAGGTCGTTGAACTTCGTTGAAGTTAATGAACAATACTGCTTCGGGTAACAGAAGTTTGAGCATTATTTGAGTTTCAGGATACTGATCATTTAAGAACTTGATAATGAATCTCTAAAAATCGAGTATTTCTTTGGTGTAAGTGATGCAGCTTTTAATAATGTACTGTTGCTAGCTAGGTTTTTAAAAATTCAAAATTCATAGGGAAGTTTATTCAGTTTTAATTAAAACATAATATTGTAGGCCTTTTAGAAATGAAACTCAAAAATTCTTCCTGGATTTTCTTTTCAGAAGAATCAGGAAGGCCATGTTAATTAAATTTAAAAACAAAGGACTCCTCTTGTTCTTTCTCTTCCTTCCTTGCTGGAGATTATTGTCACACTATTATTAATTGCCCTAAAATTTCTCCTTGCAGTAGGGTACTTCTAAATTCCATTTTCAGACAGTCAGGCATAGTAGTAAGATGTTTAGTAGCAATATGGGGATGTGGTTTGTTGTATTCCAAAGTGGGATTTACAGAGGCCATCTCCATGCCTAAAAATTAGGCTGTGATCCTGGACAGGAGGCCGCAGTTACGTCCTCGCCACTCCCAGCAGTAGCCACTGAAGTTTCTTGCCACTCTAATTTAAAGGTAGAAGAGATTTCAGCAGGAGTAACTATCACTTGTTAGTGTTATTAGCTTGACACGTTAAACATTGGGCCCCTTATAAATTAAATTCTTATTAGGAATTCAGAATCTCCTTTGGAATGCCTGACAGTCAGCTAATTCTCTGACTCCAGTAGTTTTCAATCATACAGGTAAGCACGTGCAGCATTTTAGTTTTTACTTTTTAATTGCATGTCTGACGTCCATGCCTCTCACTCTTCAATGGTTGTGGCTTGCTTTGGAATCTTGTCTTAGTTTAACTTGATCACATGGCCAGCCAACTCTTGCTAACCCGCCTTTGATCACAAGAAGGAATGGCCTAGTCTAATGTATGATTGGAGATTTGTGCATTCACTTGATGCTCATGAAAGTAGATCTAACATTGACTTTGGCATCCGACACAAACGGTACCTCCACGGCACATTCTAAAGGTAACCTAATGGGGCCTTTCATTCCTCTGGGCAAGTGGTGAGCCAACTGTCAGATTTTCAGCGTCTGCTCCAAGTATTGCCAGTCTAAGGCTAACTTTCTACCAGCTTGCATAGCTCCAAGGCTGCAGGGGCCTCAGCAGTGACCCAGAGAAACAGCTTGATTGTGGAGGGAGTGTGATGGGGGGAAAAACACAAAAATTAATAATTAAAACTAAGGCTGGGCTCATACACTGAAAATCAGCCTAATCCCTTGATTTCTGACCTGTGCGCTGCATCCAGCTTATGTACTACAAGAGGTCTGCAAAGGAACACCTGCTTCAAACGTTATGGACAGACTTGAATAAATCATGTCTCCTGCACACATAGCCAGTATTTTCACATATGTGTGATACCATGATGATTCATTTTTTAAACATTCATTGCAAAGAAAAGTCGTGACAGCTTTTTGTCGTGGCATGTATTCTCAAACAGGAGATGCTAAACGTACTAATACATCATGTGAGTGTTTTTGTAGAAAGGTCCTCACTTTGTAAGGAAATGCAAACAGTAGTTGTCAAGTCTGCACCCCACCCCCTACACACACACACACACACACACACACACACACACACCCCTCCGGAGCAGATCACACACTGGTCTGTGCCTCTGACACCTAGCTGAGTGCCCTTCCAAAATGTTGACTAGACATCCTCCTCCAATAACGTCCGGAGCAAGCTGGGTTTGTCCCTTCACCCTTGGGAAATAGCCCTCACGTTATTTTCAAGTTTCTCCTCATTTAGCTTTACTGTGTTAAAGCTGACCTTCCCTGGGTTACTAGGCCTGTTGGAGTTCTGGACTATTCCAAATGAAACATAAAGACAGTCTGTACAACTCCCTCATTTTACAGTAACACCAAGGCTTAAAGCCATACACAAGGCCACCAGCTGGCAAATGGCGAATGCAGGATGGGACTCGGACTCCCTTACTCCCAGTCTTCCCTAGTCTCTAGATTATTCTAGGGAATCCCTTTTAACTTTAGAAAAATTCGCCTATGTGGAATGAGAAAGCTTTAAAAAAAAAAAAGAAAAAAAATTTAATGATGCTGGAGATTTGTTCACTATTTCTCTTAGGTATTTTGTTCTTCAAAGTAGATGTGACATTGGGGACACAATTCTGTGTTTCCTTTTGCTGGTCTCCATCCTTAGGTGCCTTTCTCAGTGTGATCATCTCACCCACCGTATCTAGTGTGATTCTGGCATTTCAAGATTCTTATCTTTGGTATAACCTGGCTTCTAAGCACAAGCCAGCCATTCACCTGGTCCTTACCCAGAGAAGTCATGATCTGTTCTAATACTAGAAGAAAAGCCTGTGTTTTTTTAAAAATCCACTCTGGTTTGGAGATATTTAACTCTGTTTCTTCTGTTTTGCCTTCTTTCTTTCCTTTGTTTAGTATCTGACAACCAAACAAAGTTTTTATGGAAAACGTAACCAGACTTGTAACTTGAAGTACACATGGTCAAGGAAGTGAGTGAATGTGTCAGACATGTGCATGACTAGGGCAGTAATTCAGAAGCAGACCTTGCATTACAAGGAACACCACCACCACCACCACCAAAAAAAAAAAAAAAAAAAAAAAAAAAATCCATTTCTGGAAAGTAGAAGGATGTAATAAACAGATTATGGATTTAAATTCAGGCAGACTTAGCTCCATGAACTTGGGTGAGTTTCTCAACATTGCTAAGGTTCTTTTCCCCTATCTCCAAAATGTGGATAATATACCAGAATTTCTTAAGAATGCCTGATATGAACACAGTGGAGCACAGTAGGGGCTTAGCTTTTTGTCTAAATGTGTATTAAATGTGCTTATTTCCATGGAGGATTTGGAGCAGAGTTACACAGGAATCTCAGTGAATGCTGCTCTCACTCCCTCAGTTCTGTCTGCAAAACTTTCAAACATTTTTAAAAATGAAAAATATATATATATATTAAAAAAAACATATATATTAAAAGAAAACCAAGGCTTTTAATCAGAGTTTTATTTGGGAGGCTCAGATTTTACAGAACACAAAATCTGGAATATGAAAGTATTCATAGGAAACAATACAGTCAATATTGATGTATTGATTTCTTGTAGGCAAACTAATTCATTTCTGAGTTATCTAAGTTGATAATTGCAAGACCAGGACTAAAACTGATTTCGCTTAGAGCCTTTCTCCCTTGAGCCTGGCTTTTGTCATCTCTCAAACCACTTTCTGCCTACGTGTTCCCAGAGTCCAGGTTTCGTAGTTGATTTTGTGAGTCCTGCTTTACGATCAACTGTATTTAAGAAAATGTGATTTGCATGATATTCGAGAACTCTCCCTACTGCACCAGAAGCATGAGTATTTATGGAGCACCACTTTGAATTACTTAAAAGTCAAAAGGCCTATTTCTCAAGATAAATGTCTCTTCAGAAAATAAAACAAATCAGACTGAAGACTTTGGTGACGTTTAGTGATGCCACACTTTTGCCCTTGTGTCCTTTTAAAAGCAGAAATCTGCCTTGTGGAAAGAACAACTATCTGAAATACAACTATCAGTGTTTAGAGGATGGTAAAACATATTTAGTATCTGTACTTACACTGACTGCACCCTTTCCTCCAGTGAAAATTGAGGCAGTTGATGAAGTATTTCTTAGGCTCAGGATACCAGTGTTCTCTTCCCAGGTCGATGGCTGGCTGGATAATCTTAAACTATGCCACTTAATTTCTGTAAAGAAAAATTAAATATTTTCTTATCTAATAGAACATAAATAATTCCACTTTCCTAACAAAATGCTGAGAGGACTAAGAGAATCACATCAGTACAGCCTATTTAGTTCTTTAGAGAGAAGTTCTAGATACAAGGAATTCTTTAAGGCTGGGGGTTCAGCTGTCACAAGACGGATGATTAATTGGTTCCTAAAGTTAAGTCACATTTTAGTGACGAGGCATAACCAACAAGCCACCAAGTGCTTATTAAATCTTTCTCCTTTTTCATTTCCATTTATCCACACAATTTTAAAGTAACATATTTTATCTTTCTATTGCAAAAGCAACACATGTCCACACATAGATATTTGAGAACATTATATTGTTGTATGTACCATGATCATTCATGGATGATTCATAGTTGATTCTTGATATTACAGTGCTCTCTGGAAAGAGACAATCCACATCTTCCTTTTAAAGAGCGAATGCAAAAAAAAATGCTAATCCCATTTATTACAGAATTTATAATGTATGTCACTGTGATTCATTCTTTACAGAGCTCAAAAGAGCTGAGTGATAATCACAAATAAGCTTGATCTTCCTGGAAGGTCTATTATTTTGAGTCATCCCTGAGAAAAGGTTTTCAAAAACATGTTTGCAGGAGATGGAAATATTCTCGCTTCTAAGGTTGTTAGGATAGCCGATAATAAACATGTATTTGCATTCCAAAACTAACTTATCCAAGCTAAATGAAATTTCAGACTCTTGGAGGCTCCTCTGGGACATGTGATGTCCCCAGTGGAGGGAAGGAGTTCTTTAAGGAGTCTGCTCAGCAGGGCTCTGAGAGAAGGGGCGAGCAGAGGCAGGGGCAGAGGAGCACAGCCAGACATCAGAACAAGAGAAGGACTGAAAAAAAGCACCTGAGTTCTGTGCTCTCTAATGAGAGAATGGGTTCGTATGTGGATAGAATGTGGACTATAGCCAAACTGCAGGACAGCAGCAAGGTCATAATCCTACTAACTGTTCAGTAAATATTTGCTCAGTTTTAGGGATGAGTCATGCCCCCAAAATGAAAAAAAAAAAAAAAAAAAAAACCAGGACATGGAATTTGGACAAGAGCGTGGGGACAGCCTTTCAGCATCTAGAATTGATAAGAAGGTCCACACAAACAGGACGACTGATAAGTGACAGTTCATCCAGGGCAGTTCAGTCTGTCCTCTCCCCGAATTTGCACATCTCTTGATAAGAGCGTCATCACTGCCAGTAAGTTTCACTCTGAGTTGCTTTCTGGTGGGACGTTAGCTGCTAACCTCCGTCCTCAAATTGTTTACTTACGCAAATATGAAAACCCTACTACACTTCAAAAACTCCCCTCGAGTTATTTTTGTAAAGGTGGAAATGATGTAAAATGGCTTCTTTTAAGTCAAAAATAAGCACTATCAAAAAAAATCAGCACTATGCTTTTGTCAATGAGATAGTATAAGCTTTAACTGAAGAAGATACATGTTGGCCTCTTCAATTTTTTTTTCGTCATTTTCTGGAACTCCTGATTTTTGGAACTTCACAGGTTGATCCTTAATTTTCTTCTCTCTTTCATATCCGTACCCACCAATTTCTTTTTCTCTGTCTCTTTTAAATACATTGTCTGGGAGATTTCTTTAGCTCCATCTTCCAGCCTGTCTGTTGAAAGGTTGGTCGTATCTTTGATTGCCAAGAGTTTTTGGTTCTCTGATGGTTTCTTTCCTAGAACCTTGCTCAGTTCCGTGGATGTGAGAGCGTCTCTTATCATTTTATACATTGTTTAAAAGCTGTCTTCTGCTCCCTGCATTATCTTGGCTTCCTCTCTGTTGCTTTTCTTGCAGGGTTTATTTTTGTCTCTGTCTTTGATGGTAGAGAGACTTTCTCGGGGATAATGTTCAGTATGCAGAATTTCCCTTAATCCTCCCAGATTTGGATAAGCCACCCTCCCCTGCCTCAGTTTTCCTCGGGTCACGAGTTCAGTGCTTGTCTCGTGTCTGCCCAGTACAAGTGTCTGAAGAGCCTCCCCAGCTGGGACAGACACACTGCCCTCCGCTGCTGGCTTGACCTCACTTATCTCTGTCCAGATTTAATCTGTGACTTACTCCTTGACAAAGGGAAGAAGTAGCTCGAGGTGATTTTCTGGAGGCTGGGTGAATACTGATACCTTTCCCTGTCTACGTTGGTCGTCTCCCTTCCCGAGGATGACGGACACATCTGTCTCAAGCAAGACCCACATCCGTGGCCGCAGCCTAGAACTCCCACGGGGACCCAGCCTTTCCTCCGGATAATGAAAGACCCCACCATTCTCCATGTCCTGCGTGGAATGATGTCACCTCCACAAATTACCTACTCCCAAGTCAAATCAGCCCCTAGAGTTTTCAACTTAAAAAAAAATTGTAAGTGATTCTTCCTCAACATACGTAATAACAGTTATGAAAACCATTTTTAAGGTTTTAACCACATGATAATGAAGCAGTTCATGGGTGTGTATCTACCCTGACGTGTTCTCCTGCACTCTCACCAGCTAAGACAACCCAGAGTGAAGTATTTATCTCTACAGTAAGGCTGGATTCATGGTTGCAATGGACAATAATGAAATATCAATTCACAACATTGGTTATCCAAACCTGAAAATTAGAGATCAGAAAAGTATGCCGTTAACTGATATATTTAGTACAATTACCTACAACCTTCTTTTTGATGCTGCCATTGCACTCTGTGTGAGTGCTAAAACATTCCAGGAAAAACATCTTTCACTGGGGGAGGTGTGCCCTGTAAATGTACGTAGGTGCTTTTACTAGACCCTCCCCCAATACTGTGACATGTTCCTGGTGGGGACAGTCATTATTGCTTTCCCCGTTAATGCGACTGGTGTTGAAACTCACTGACTGAGTATTTCATTGCTCTTCACTTTCACTTGGTATAAACCTTCCATTCATTTGAAGTTTGATGAGACCGAATTTCATTACTTTGTTATTCAACAGAGTCCCATCACTTCACCCTGTACAGACTCAAGGTTTTGGCCACCTGCTGATTTCAAGCTTGGAGTTAAAGGAATGTGAGCACCCATTTAACAGATGCGTAGAAATCATTCATCATTTACCAGAAGTTTTTTATTTCCAGATAATCAGTTGTAAGAAATGTTATCTCTCCTGCTTAGAATACCCTGTTTATGTTCCCACAGAATTGGGTAGGTTACCACTTACTAGTAACAACAAATGTAATAACATCTGAGAGGAAAAAGCCTATTTTTAATCAGAAAGGACATACTTATTCTTTTTTTTCCATTTAACTGACTGTAAATTATATTTGGTGCCAAATCATTCATTATAATTCTTCTAAATTCAGTTCAGTTACAGTAAGAGTATTCAATACTTAATCTGTTGACCACTTTCCTATTTTATATTTTTTTAGGAATATAAAATAAGTGTGTCATCATGAATTGGGCAAATGAGAGCTCCCTAAAAAGTTTATACTACTTGGCTTTTCAGACAAACCCTGGCTACAAATGTCCCCTTTGGTCCTCCTGTTAATATCAGTAACACAGCCACCATCTTTGGCATGTAAAGACACACTTATTCTTGACAAACAGATGACTTTTCTCTTTCATTGAAGTATAGTCAGTTTACAATGCTGTCAGTTTCTGGTGCACAGCATGTTTCAGTCATAGAAGTATGTACATACATTCCTTTTCATATTCTTTGTCATTATAGGTTACTATGAGATACTGAATATAGTTCCCTGGGCTATATAGTAGAAACTTATTGTTTATCTATCTTACGTTTAGTAGTTATTATATGCACATCTCCAGCTCCCAAAATATCCCTTCCCACCTCCATTCCCACATCCCCTGTAACCGTAAGTTTGTTTTCTATGTCTGTGAGTCTGTTTCTGTTTTGTAAAAATGAGGGCAGATGAGTTTTTAAAAGACTGTGTGCAGATTAGAGAACCAATCTGAATGAGAACAAAATACAAGACTCAAACTGCAAGTCAATTTCTCTTACCCTGAGCTCTACGGTGGACAGGCTGACTTCAGAGCAGCTCTGTACTGACCACAGTTTGTGGGGCGAGAAACAACGGGGCAGGGACATGCTGGCGGGGAGAGAGGACTGTGGTGAGCAGGAGCACTGACGATGAAGGCTCTTGTGAGATTTTCATCCTCCACGTGCCTGGCAAAAGCGAGTGCTGAATACACGATGAGTCCATGCAGCCCCTGCCCCAAGGAAAGCAGACGCCTCAGATCAGAATAAGCAGAAAATTCTTCAGTTTAGTCAGCAGAGCCT
Source organism: Camelus ferus (assembly GCF_009834535.1). Lineage (NCBI taxonomy): Eukaryota > Metazoa > Chordata > Mammalia > Artiodactyla > Camelidae > Camelus > Camelus ferus. The sequence goes on from NC_045719.1 coordinate 12,763,344, forward strand.
AGAAAAGCCAACCTAAAATCTTAAAGGCATTCCCTCCGTGGTAGATGTTTTTTTCTCTTTTTTTGGTCTATTTTTAAAAATCACGAAATCAACCCAGTTGCTTGTACGATGTACACCTTTAAGAAATTTCTTTGCTTTCCCTGGTAAGTCTTGCCATTCAGACTACGCAGCATCTCTGATAATCAATATAGCAAAATCTGACCATTATGAAAGTTAAAGTAAAAATATATTTGCTGTTTTTTATTTTCCCAAAGTTAAGGTTAAAAAATCTTCACTCTGACAGTAAAAAACGACCTGTGTGATCCTCCAAAATATTGCATTTGTTTTAAAGAATCGATATCATAATTAAGATTTTTTCCAGAAATGTAACTCTTTGTGCAGAATTTCAAAAAATAAAATACTTTGTATCCTTAGCCACCATTTTCCCAACTGCTATTTTTATTTAAATGTATTTGCTCTGACCACAGTTTTCTTCACTAAACATTTCTCCACCTTTGTCCTCTTTTGAGTCAAATCCCATAACTAATATAATTTCTTAGTTCTCTGTGATTGATGCTATGTTTAAAAATCTGTATTTCTTCTGAGTCAGCTTACAATAGCTTAAAAACAAGCAAGCAAAAAAAAAAAAAAAAACAAAAAACAAAAAACCAAATAGGGAAGGGGGGTATATGGGGAGGAAAGAACAAAGGGATACTCAGCTATCCACTCTTGACTTTTTTTAAAGGTTTGATTAAATGCTTAATTTTAAAAATGGAAGTGGAGTGGCCTTCTCTTTGAACCAGCCATTGGGAGGTGCTCATACTTAAGAACAAACCCCTTCAAGCCTTTAGGGCTGCTCACAGTCTAGTTTTTATGTTTTGTACTACTGATCTTTAATTTCAGAACTTTTCTTTCACCTGAACTTACCACTTGTTAAAAACTGTCAAGCGGACAGCTCTGGAGACTGAAGTCGTCCAATTAGCCCCCAAAACAAATGTTTTCCTGGCATCTGTCACCCCAGAACAGCAGACAAACCCATCAGGTTAAAAGAAAAACCTGTGTTTGAGAAAGGACAACTTCTTAGCCACGTTGCCTTCTGAGAGAGATACAGTTGATATTAATTGCTGTAGAGCAGTGGTCTTCAGGAAGCTCTCCCTGGGGCTAGATCTACTTTTGTAAAACAGAAGGGTGTGTTTGCATCCTGAATATGCCTCCAGGGTAAAGTCCCCTTGGCCACAGTTTCCCAGCTGTGTACCACGGCCACCATTCAGACTGTCCATTATCCATTTTGTTTCTGCCATTAATGCTTTTTAGTTGCCGTAACAGACCCAGACCAAACGGGTCTGTTGACACTGTGTTGGGCACAAAAATCAACATGCATGGGACAAAGAAGACTGAAACAAGTCACGCCACCAGAAAACCGTGGAAGGTTTCCTTTGCCTCTGAGGTGCTCTTTGAAGGCGAGTAAAGGGTTTTAGGCTGGGTATTTGTAACAGAAATTCTTGTTAAGGTGTCAGTACCAGTACTAAAATTTTAGGATGCTGTGCTGAATTACTTAACTGATTTAACAACAGCTTTGGTAATTTCCTATCAAGTGATCAAGTTCCAAATGACAATCAACATGGACACTAAACATTATTTTTTAAAAATCTCCGTATTGAAGGAAACCAAGGCACACAATGTAAAAATTGTACATTGGTAAGATAGAGAGCTAATTAAAAAAAAAAATCACTACTACTAGGAGATAACTTTTGGCGAACAGGAGTGCTTTTCTTACTTTCATATCTTTGGCACCTAACATAATAACTCTGAAGCTCAGGCTTTTTGTTTGTTTTAGTTTTTGTTTTTTAGCCTGCACCTCATAATGTAGATCATGACACCTACTGGCAGCATAGGGTTTTGCACCCTAGTTCCATAAGACACTGAAGCCCCTTGTTACTTTAGATAAAAGTATTTCAAATCTATAAGTCATCATTAAATTTTATTGGAAAAATTCTATCTTGGAGCATGACTATCAGTTTGAATAGGCTAAATTATGCTGTGCTAACAAACAGTCCCCCCCAAACTCAGTGGCTTGAATTAATGGAAGATTTAATTCTTGCAGATCATTAATGATAAAAAGTGCAGAGTGAAGACTGAAAGTCAGTTCCACCTCTAACTCCACAGTTAATTGCTAGCCTGCTGTTCCAAGGAAAGTCACCAAAGATTTGAGAAATTTTTTTCTGTCTATTGATCAGGGTTTTTCTGATTTGCATCAGTTCAACACTAATTGTATAGCTTTATAATTTATTAATTATTTAAGAAGACTTATCTCTTCCTCTTATTTTTTTAACTAGTTATTCTCACCCAATTGTTTTTCCAGAAAACTTCAGTATTATTTTGTTAAATTACTCCAAATTCATATTTGATTTTTATTTGAATGGCATTAAGCTACCAATTAATTTGGCAATAGTTTTATCTGTAAAATAGTCTTCCCAGAAGAATCCTTTTAATCTCTTAAAAAATTATTTGTAATGTTCTTCATATGTTAAATGTGCTTTTATTGAAATAGATCCTTGAGATTTTCTATTTTTGTTGCAAGTGTGTGAAATTTCCTTATATACTTTTATTTCCACATTGACTGTTACCTGCATATGGGCATGCTATTGTTTGTATTTTTCTCTTATAATAAATGAAATAATTGTATACATTTTCCATAGGATGTCATTTTAGATTTTCTTTCAATGAATCATTTTTTTATGTCTTTTATTTATCTCAGCTCTGTGTCATATCTTCTAGTATTGACCAAAGCCTTTTAATAATGATTTAGACATTATTATTGTTTTTTCTAACATTTAATATTAGTCTTCCTTGGGTTTAACTGTTAGAAATTATGATAGTGACTATTTTTTAATCATGTTGATGGCATACTGTGTCTGTGGGTGTTTTCAACAGTTGTATCAGTTGAATTTTTTCAATGCCATGTTCAGAAATTATGATTATGTTTTTCTTAATTGACCTAATACTTTAATGATTTATAATAATAAATTGTGTAACATCAATTCTTTTTGCATTCCTATTTTGCAAGTTCTATTTCTAAGATTTTATTTGTGATTTTAAAAGTTCATATTCATTTGGAGATATGTTGACTTTTTTTCATATTGCTACCCTTGGCAAAATTTGGTATTTCATTTATTTCTAAAGGTACTGTTATATGCTGTTTATTACATGTTTTACATAGTATTTGCTAATAATGTTACTATATATTCGCTTTTATTCTATTGTTTAAACATATTTGGATCAATTTATTTTTCATTTTCTATTAATTAATTTTGTTACCCAGTTCTTCTTTTAAAGTTAAAACAAGTTTTTTTTAAATGGAGGTACTGGAGATTGAACCCAGGACCTCCTGCAGGCTAAGCATGTAGTCTACCACTGAGCTATATTCACTCCCTTTTAAATTGATCTTATTCTCTTTTTCTAAAATTTAGTTTGCTTTCTTAACAACACGTAGAAAAATATTTATGAGTTCACTTTTGCACGCCACCTTGAACATTTTTTATATATTGTTTTTTAAAAAAATTTCTTCTTTTGTTTCAGTAGCTACTTAGAAAGGAGTGTTTTCATTTCTAAGTGGTTGCACCTTGTTTTCATGAACAAAAAAAAGGTATATTTTCACCATTGTTGTCAGTTACTGTGGTGCATAATTTTGGTTTCTTTGGATTACTGACTTTGCTCTTGGTCCAGGATGAATTGCCAGACATGCTTCATGCCCATTTCACATGAGGAAGGTTACAGGTAACGTCAGGTCACAGCACTGAAAGGTTGGGACGCTGCCCTACTTGATAGCTAACAACTTAGCTTCTGTGGTTGCATGAATGCTCGGAGAAGACATGCAATTCCTGTGTCTGAGAGGAAGGATTTTATTACTCACAGCAACAGCGGTAGCTAGAACGTCCTCATTTCTGGGGTCAGGGAGGTCCTGGCTGATTGTACCTCTTGGCCTCCACAGCGCTATTCTCCGAGATGCTGGACTTGGTTTCTGCTGGGAAGCCACAGTGCGAGCCTGAGGACTGAGCGCTGTACCAAGCAGAAAACATACCTTTCAAGGACAGAGCTTGTCTGCTTTCTAACGAGGAAGTTAGTAACAAACATTTTTCATAGAGGAGGTGGGCCTTTAAAAAGGTGTTGTGAATCTAATAAAAGGGAAAATGTTGCTTTAAAAAAAAAAATTCCCAGAAGCCGGGATTTCCACAGGATGAGCTGAAGAGGGTCAAGTGACCCCACCCCCACCCCACCCCTCAACACACATGGTAGATATTTATAGGGCAGGAACCCTGAATTTAGGGAACTTGATTCTTTTATAAAAGGCAGTCAGCATGCCTCTCCTTTGTTCTCTATCTCCTAAGACTCTAAGCATGCCAGCTCTTTTCTCCAGAGGGAGACATTATCTCTCTCTTCCAAGGTTATTTTCTATAAAAGCATCCTTGGAAAGACAGCCTAGAACAAAGGCATCCAGGGCCTCTGCTTAAAAGATGTGCAGAAATACAAGACTTCCCTGGAGAATTATCTTCCAACAGGAGAGTAGAGGGTAAATGTTTGTGTATAGACTGCCTGTGCCTTGTTCAGATTTCTTGTAATTGTTTTATAAGTTAGACATGGATATAAAAGTAGAGATATTTGTTATATCTATCTACCTACCTACCTATCTGTCTATCTATCTATCTGTTTTGATGTTTAATAGGATAGACAGATGGATAAGGTTATGTGTTTAGAATATCATTTCCTAAATTTTTAATAATTTTCTTTGGTGCATTTTAAGCTATTAAGCTTTAGGTATTCAGTATGTTCATTTCTTTTGCTGTTTGTCAGTATAGAACAACTCTTTTAAGTCCCATTTGTGTAAGTTACCACATCTGCTGTAATTATTTGAATTATTATTTAGATCTCTCTTAAAAGTAATAAGTCACTGAATTATTCCTTATTCGATAGGATACATTTTGCCTTTCAACAGGGAAGTTTATACTATATTCATTAATTTTGTTGGTCTGACTTAGATAATTTCGTTGTCTGGTTTTTGTTTGCTTACCATTTGGCCTCTGTTCTGCAGGCTATTTTGCTTATTTTATATTCACAGTGCTTTAGAAAGCAGACTTCCTGTGTTTAATTCTGTTAGTGGTTATCTCATAATGATTAGCATATATTCATAACTATTTGTTTATCAATCAAAATAGCAACAAAGAAGCTCTTGCTAATTGTGTTTCCTTTGTCCATTTCTTTCCCCTTCCCAGTCTTCAGTAATTAACCTGGTTATGTAAACTCTGTCATCAAGATACCTATACATACTCCTCTTTTCAAGAAACTGGAATTTTTAAGCGGTTGCATTTTATTACCCCAGTCATGCTAATTATTTTGAATTTTCAGCATTAGCTTTATTCTCTATAGTCGTATTTTGCAACAGATGCTGGAATACTGCCATCGCAGGTCAAAGGCCAAGAGAAATAGTCCTAAACTCTCCAGTTTCTTTGTGCTTTGGAGCCAAGGTGGAAGTGAACCAGAATTCCAGGGGGTCTAGGCAGGCGGCTCAAGGGAATGAAGCTGACCCCTTTGCAAGCAGTGGGCAGAATGATGAGGAAGAAAGGGAACTGAGAGTTCCCCTCTGCACATGCCAGAATTCATGACTCACGTCCCGGAGCCCAAGGAGTGAGCTTCTCTTTTTCTCTTATCCAAAGCGTCTGCGGGGACTGGTGTCCTCAACCATTCCCCGTGCCTCTCTTTCCACCTCTCTGTTCCTTGCTTACCTCCCCAGGATCATCTCATTCATTACAGACCTTCAACTCCACAGTCTCAAAGGTGTACTTTTTAAAGTAACCCAAGTGCGTGGGACTGCTTGTCTTCATCCGCTCAGGCGGCCACAGCAAAACACCACAGACTGGGCGGCTTAAACAACAGAAATCTATTTCCTGCTGGTTCTAGAGGTCGGAAGGGATCAGGGAGCCAGCATGGCCGGGTTCTGGAGAGAGCTTTCTCCCCGGTTTGCGGGTGTTTTTCTTGCTGGGTGCTCTTGGAGAAAGAGAGACATCTTTCTCTTCTTTTTAGGCCACCAGCCCTACTGGGTTAGGACCCCACCCCTATGACTTTATATAACCTTAGTTATTTCCCAAAAGTCCTTTCTCCAAATACAGTCATCTGGGGGCTGGAGCTTCAACATATGAACTTAAGAGGACACATATAACAGTGTTGTTACCCTTGAGACCTTCATTTATACTATAATGGGGGCTTAAAAGCCCTTCCCACTTACTCTTTAGGTGACCAAGCTGCCATCATCTTTCAAGACTAGTTCGGGGTCACCGCCTCCAAGAAGCCTGACTGAATCCATTGGTGGGGCTACAAACTGGTGCTGTGTGGACAGCTCTGCTTTGATTGTTAACGTTGGACCAGCCCCTGTTTACTATAAGCTCTTCAAGACCAGGGCTGATTCCTTATTTACCTTGGGATTCTGAGTGCCTTGGGCAGTGTCTAGCTCAATGCAAGCCTGTAATCAGTGTTGGAGAAAATTAAAACACAGATACTAGACCATGTGTGTCGAAGGAGGCACGTGAAAATCAGGAGAGACTAGAGGAGGAACGGTTGGCCAGGAGGGAAGGAGTGGTACCCTGTGGGAGCAGGACCTGAACCCTGGATGCCTGAGTGCTGGGTTTCATAGCCTGACCACCATGACTTCATGGGTGCTGGTAGGGGAGCCACAAATTTGCCACTCAACGATGCCATCCCAAGCCCCTTTCAGAAATAAACATTTTGTGAACTAGTAAAAATTTGCCACAAAGGGTACTAATCTGTGGTCTAGTATCTGGGAAAAATCTGCTGCATAGCTAAATTGCCCGGAGGTAATACACTTCATAAAGTGGTAGAAATCAGTATAGCAAAACCGTCAGGGGTCTTTAGGGAATAATATTAATCTCCCCATGTGGTGTTTTTTTTTTTTTTTTTCATAAAATCTCTTTGCAGTAAAGAAGGCCTCATGGTGATAAGCATGTCCTGTGTAGATTAAATGGGGATCAGTGACCCTTAAATTTAGCTGGAAAATAATAATACAGTTTTAACTCGTCTGATCAAAAACATTTGATGTGCCTTTTAAGAATATAAAGATGGAAAATGATCAGCAGCCTAATTATTTCCACCATTGTTTTGCATGCTATACTTTTGCATCTCAGAAAAAGGGAAAGTTTGGGGGTCAAATTTTTTAGCCAGAGCCTTTCCTTTCTCTTGGAAACATACTGTATCCAGCTATGTTCCCTTTTCTGTTTTAAAAATAATACTAGACCTTTGATCTACAGATTTTTCACAAGATGCTCAACATTTGGGGTGAAAGGAAATATTCTTACATTCACTTAACAGAACTGCTCTTTTGGTTGGTTGGCATAGATTTATTTTTGAAGCTTGAAGTGCTAATTTCCCAATTAGAAGCTCTGGTAATTGCCACATTAGCACCATCTTCCCTTCCTTCTCTGGATGCTCTTCTGGCACCTGGCTTCTGCCGCATCCTCCCAGGGAACCCTGCCCCTCACCTGCTGGAGTGAGACCCAGACCACCTTCACCGGCAGCCTGAACCCTTCCAAAGCCCCTTATACTCTCCTCCTTGGATTCCAGCTCCATTCCTGAGCAACGTGGACTAAAAACAGCAGCAGAGTCTGAATAAAGGTTTTATCTGGGCAAGGTCTAGCATCTTTTTTATTTTACTGAAGACTTTAATCGTTTTAATATAAAATACCATAATCTCTTTAAAGTAGACTTCAGTGCTTTTATATTTCAGTTTGCTGTCATAAATATCTCATCTTGATTTTTTTAAGCCGACTACCTAAAGAAAATATCTGTAAGAAAGGGAGAGATATATTTGTTCACGTTATAGAGAAATTTAAAAAAAATCAACTATCAGTCTATGCTTTGTTAAAGAAACCTGTATATAAAGCGTAATTTATAATTAACATCATTAAAAGAGTTCTTCTATAGCTGGCAACTCTCCTGAATGTGTTGATTGCTACTTTCAAGTCTAAGTAGATTCTTTGGCTTTAATACTTCTTTCTTGGAACTGAAATGCTAAATAAATGTAAAGGCCTTTGGGTCAGAAGGCTGCTCTCAGCTCAGGCAGCAATTTAAGCTAGACAATGAATTGGGTTTTGTTGACACAGGAAGAGTTGTTATTGTGGTTTTGATTTTGCAAATACAAAAGCACCAACTTCTCCTGAAGGTTTTGTCATTATATTAGTTACATGATGCTACATCCTTAGAATACATCTGAGAAATGATTTTAATCATTCCTAAATAAAGGATTAAAAAAGATTCAGGTACAGCCTCGTATTCTTTTCTGAAGTGCTATAGTAATGACAAAAGTCTAGAGTATTTAGAAATATTTCAAACTATGAATGGATGCCCTGGAAAAATTGCCTTCATTGACAACTGAGTTAATTATAGTCGTTCTGTTAGTCAAAGCCCTATTATTTGGCTGTAAAAAATCACTGTAGGTTAAAAAATGGACTTACATTAACTTCTCTATAGGTGCGGTATTTTAAATAGTTTAAAGAAGGAGGCTTGATTCTTTTCAAAATCCGCTGAATACAAATACTCTAAAACGTATCGACACTCACAACAGTATTCTGTGACATGAAATCTGAGTTGGTGTCTGGAATTATTTTAGGTATCGTGATATATTTATTTCAGATTTTTAAAGCCACTTGGTAAGAATGAGCATGACCACAGTAGAAATTCATTAGGTATACACGTTTGAATGTGCATTTTGTAAATTATATTTATGAGAGTGCAAATCTATGTCATTAGTGTTTCATGCAGCTCTCCGGGAGACCAGAATGTGGCTATCACGGAGTCCTTCGATTTTAACAGAGATCCTTTCTCTATAACTAATTCAACGCATGGCTATATGGGTAATTTTGAACAAGTGGATCTTTCTCCAACCTGAAAGGCTGCCAGGAGGGAGAGTGAGTGAGAAAAAGAGGGTTTCAAAGGAGTCACTGAGAACCACAAAGTGACCACGAAGCCCCACTGCATTGCCACAATCTCCTTACAGAAGTGCATTGAGAGGGGGTGCTATAGAACAGAGGAGAACGCGTCGTTACAATAAAATACCCTATAATACCTGGGACCACAGTTGGAAGTGATTTTGTCATCAACCAGAGTGCCCCAAATGGTAGAATCTTTGACCGTGTCTCCTGCGAGGAATTTTTAAAGAACTATTCTAGCTCCCCCACCCCAATATTTTACAGAATTTCACGTCGCAGTGAAAGATGAAATACCGAAGACTAGAAATGTAAAGTAGGACCTGCCATTGGAGCCTTTATATATACGACATCTAATGGGGAAAATAAACCCTTTTAGGCAGAGATTACATTGTACAAGTGTATAAATTCTGGTTAGTTACTCTAATTTAGATAGGACTATTTTACTGAATACAAAGTGTTGGAATAAATCATCACAGAGGGCTCGGTCTTCCAGGCCTGTGATATCCTGACAAATGGAATGCATTTTGGGTCATTTCATAGCACTAGTCCCATAGTAAATGGAGGAAAACTTGATTGTGCAAATGTCAGTGGAAGTATTTTAATAGTACCAATAAAATGAAAAATCCCAGTGAATTAAAAACGTCACTGAACACTTACTGTTGCTATTTGTTGTTGAACGTCAGCAGAAAGAAATGCAGGACAAAAATAAAGGGGAACATAGTAACAACTAATTCTTGAGAATAAAGCTGAGACTCTTTTGTGACAGGGCTTCAGGGCCACAGGAGTGACTTGTTTCTAAGGCTAGACCTTTACGCTGCTTAACTATTCCCTGCCGAAGACAAGGATTGATGCCAGATTCTAGAGTCAAGCTGAGCCCACAAATGGGGATTACATTTTTAATAAGAATCTTGTTATGATGTAAATTAGGTGGAATGTAAGTGATACGCTAGAAATAATGTTTAATACAAGAGTCAAAACCAGGGCAGGGATGACTTGGAATTCATTCCTTCATTTTCAAGCATTGTACATGTGCACAGAAATATGAATTTTAGAGTGAAGTCTTGTCTAAAAATTATGTTAAAAAGGGACCTATTGAAAGTACCCACGGAGGGAAATGATATGTTAAAAGGAATAGTATTTTATGTAGTTTAGTGGCAGAAGGATTTTAGTGTGAAGTGATTAGAATCAGGTAGTACACTTAGGAAATTATTACAGTGTCTCAAATTAAGGTGTGGCGTGCTAATATCTTGAAATTTTAATTAGTGTATTTCTCTGCACATCCTTATACTTCATCTCCCTCTATTCAGAGGTATCATTGATTGTCTAAAGGAAAATGAGGATTTTTAAGACAAAGATGCAAAGAAACAATCAATGCTGAAGTTCTGAGATATAAAATAGATTCTGAGACTTTCTAAGGGCCAAAAGAGTTTCAAGTGAAGGTCTTCGATGACAAGAATGGATATTATTAGAGAAAATCCTGGTTTGTATAAAGAGCAGGGGTCCTATCAAAAATGGTAGGTTTAGACGTCTATGTTTTTAACCAGGATTTTTTTTTCTTTCCACAGGAAGCACAGATAAAAAAAAAAAAACAAAAAAAACCCCACAACTTCCTGGCTGGAGGAGAAAGGGCAGTTGAGATTAAGAAGCCGCAGGATAAGTTATGACTCAGGGGCCTGAGAATTGGGTACTCCCCACGTCCTCCCGGAAAATCAGCCACTAATGAGGGAGGATGATGGAAACTCCACTGATGTTTGGGGGATTCCAGGGAAGAGATGCGCTGCCCACTTTCCAGATAGAGTAGGAAGATCTCAAGCCTTTAGAGAAGCTCTGTGTTGAGCACACAATCCAAGCTGTTAAGATAGAAATGGCTGGAGAAGAGCGTGCAAGAACATTCCAAGCTCTGCGCAGCACACGAGCAGAGAGGAGCCGGCCAGGTGTGTCTAAGGAGGAAGCACCGTGGCCACAGATTTGGCCCAGGGGCACAGAAGGGCATTTCAGTTATGCATGCAGTGAGCTCAGTGCCACAAAACCAAAGACCAGCAAGGATCGCACATCTCTTCAAGAGGCCAAGGTGGGTGGATCTGGTGCTGATGGATTTGGACTGGTGCTTCTCAAAGGTGAGCACGCATCAGAATCCCCTGGAGGCCTGTCAGAATGCAGATTCCTGGGCTCCTCATCCAGAGTTTCTGATACTGTAAGTCCACGTGGGATGCAGCCCAATGACGGGCATTTCTAACAAGTTCCTGGGTGGCACTGATGTTGCTGGTGGAGAATGTCACTTTGAAAAGCGCTATTCTAGATCAAACGTCTTTCCCCCAAACTTAAAATGGTATGTACACACACACACACACACACACACACACACACACCCATGCTCAGCATTTAGATGGCCCCTGGAGAGATATGAAAGAGGAAGAGAAGGGGATGTATTCTGATAGCATGAGAAGTTACCCCAAAGAGAATGAGTTTACACCCCGAAGTACCAAGTAATCACTTATTTGTGGGAGCGAGCAAGCCTTGATTTCCACATCAAATTTTCATCACCATCAGCAGAAATTGAGGCTTAGGTGCTAAGTTCATTTCAGTTGGGGAGAAATAAAGGAATTTACCATTTGCACACCTAACTTTTGCTGCTGTGAAAATTAGAGCCCAGTCTCTGCTAGCACTGAGCACAAACTTTGTACTGAGATCTGAATACAAATTCAGGGCTCCTGGAGAGGATTCATTCAGAAAGGATGTTTAGGTCCTTTGTTAGAGTAAAGCGTCATTAGACAACATTTTGCTTTTTAACCTACTCAGGGGTAAGACATTTCCGTAGCCCCGGACCTCCATCCTGCTCCTCATCCCCTGAGGCTCCTTGGAGAACAGAGAAAATAGGAGCTATGTCTGAGCGGACAGCCCTTCTGAGAGCTACGAGGAGGCAGAACATCTGTGTGCCCGGGAACACTGCTCCCACAGTCCCCATTCTCCATCTGGGCCCCTGCACGAGCAGACTTAGTTCCCCATTCATGACCTGCTCCGGGTCCTCATGCACCCACAGCAAATAACAACCTTCAGTCTCCAGTGGAGTGGGATACTCTCCTTTCAAGGGTCCACCGTGAAAATGTAAGAGCCCTGCAGACGGTGATGGCACGTAGCTCAGCTGGTAGGGCTTGCCTCTTCAACTGCACACTGGTTTGAGTTACAGTTGGACTGCACACCTTTGCTTTTTGCATTTTCCCTTTGCAGACAAGAGCTGGGTCAGTAATTTAGAGCTCTCACCTGGCTGAGTGCACATTTACGAGATTTAGCTGAAATGAACCTATTCTATGTCTATATCCCCAAGTCCCTCATCCTCTGGAAGTCAACCGTTTCTCTGATACTTTCCTACAATCACATGAGCCTCCATTTGAAGTAACTGATGGAAAAACCAATGGCTTCCCCAGCATTTCTAAGGACCCTTCAATAGGGGAAGGGTGTATGTGTCTAAATACATGGCGTGTCTACATCACTTACTATGATCTTGGACTTACTGCTTTTGTTTTCACCTACAGCTTTTTTTTTTTGTCTGTATACCTAGCAGTCTTCACTCCTCTTACTTTATCCCAAATATAGACAAAACAACATGTAGACACTTCCAAAAGCACCACTGGATTCAGCCATTTATTCTTTTTTTTTTTTTTTTTTTTTACTGAGTAACTACTGTGTGCCAGGAGATGTTCTTGTCTTTGTACCCAGCACTGAAAAAAACAAAAGTGTACCATGGTGATTTATACAATGTGTGGAGATTTCCCCAGATATAGGAGGGTAATGGGTGACAGCTGTAGCTGGGAACAATACTAACAGTCAGATATCATGATTCCTGAGCCACAGGACTTTCCTTCATGAGGACCTAGCCGGGTGCCTTGTGGCTGACTCACGCCCTCCCTCTCTGCAGAAGTCTTGCTTCATCATCTCTTTCCCTCAAGTCCAGGGACTCCCCTAAAACTTTTCTCTCTTGAGCTACCAAAAGAAAATGGAAAACTGATTCTAAGAAGATAGAACAAGGTCATTTGTCTCATTTTAGCATTTTTACATAACCTAAAGTCCCAGGACAGCGCTCAAACAAGAGAGCCTCCTGTCTGGATTGGATTCATCAGAGGTCAAGAGAAACCTAAAGAGACCATCTTTCCCTCTTGGAAAATGCAGTCTATCACTATCAATGCAGTGGATCAATGAAGCATCCTACACAACGGCTGATGATTAAGCTCTGTGGATTAGATTATGATGGAGGGCAGATGGTTGGCCTGGTCCTGGGGTGAAGTGAAGATGTGCTGCTGCCCAACTAGGGAAAATCAAATCTCTCTGCTGTATTTTTTTTCCTGACAGCATATTGAAAAAGCATTGACCTGATCAATGGCTGCATATCCAGATCTCAGTGATGTGCTGAGTTATTCCAAAAAAAAGAGACCACATATGGAAAAGCAGCTGCAATGGGAGTTACTTCCTGATTACGTTTACAATAATCCACTGTCTTTCTCTAAGGCCATCTATTTCCAGCCCTAGTCAAATTATCGGTTAATATAAATGCGGTAGGACTTCTACATAGGCATTGTTCTAGTCTTGTTTTGGTGGCACTGATCTGTGCCATTCTTCAATTTAGTTAACAATTGGAAGGCAGTGGGCAGTTCCAGGGGCTAATAGTCCTTCCTTGCTAATACCCCAAGCATCAAAGAATCAATGTGGGGGTTCTGGCATTGGCAGAGTGTATCTTTCCCCACTAGGCATTCAAAAAGTGAGCAAATTATCTCATTTTATATGATGCACACTCTGGTTGATAATTCGAGGTCCCTTGAGGAATCTCTAGGGAAGTTAAAAAACACAGGGTACTTCTTCAAAAGAATCTGACATACTTTTCATTTCAGGGGCTCGGAGTCTAGAAATTGGGTGAGAGGCCATGACTCCCTATTGTGCCAAAAATCTAAAAATGAGACCTAGAATGTTTTAAATTACAACAGTCAAGTAGGTAGTAGGGAGCTGTTCTATTTCAGTCCACTGGACACAATGATCTGTTTGTCTCCACCCTTGATTCCTGTGGCTTAAGGCATTTTGATCACTGCTTTAGCCGGCTGCTCACTTGGGAATCAGGCCCACTTGTCTCTGGCCTTCAAGCTTCAGCAGTCACTTGGCCTCTGCCACCTCTCCAGGATCCCATTATCCCCCCACTGAATTTAGGAAGTCCATTTCAATGGAGTTCCTTCCTATAAAATCACCTGTGGTCTCACTGGATGTTTCTTCTTGCCCTGATGAAGGAACGTCCTTAAAATTTATCTAGGTAACACAGTGAGGGGGTGAGTGGCACGCCCTACTTGATATATGAGTACTAGCTTTCTGCCTTTTTTTGTATACCTCCATCTATGTTATACTCTGGAAATCCTTGCTTTCAGTTTCATTTAGCCTTGGCCATTGTGGAACCAGGTCCCCGTCTGCTGACCAAGTAATCTGGTGAGCCACAATGGTTCACTCAAACGTCAAACATCTTTAATCCACTCTATCTAGGAAAATGTAATTATGTTAATAAATGTGGCTTAATCCAACCTTTGTTTTCTGTCTCCCTGTACTAGAGCCCTCAGAATGCATTTGTAGCAATCCTCCCCAGCTTGCCAGGATATAAATTAGCCAGATCTTCCAGTTCCTTTGATGGATAAGCCATCCCTCCCAAGTCATTCTCCTGTGATCTGAGTGTGGTTCTGTACCCATCTGTATCCATTCTCCTGTGATCTGAGTGTGGTTCTGGGTCTGGAAGCAATACAAAGGGCTGAGGCACATCTTGAAGAGCCAGCAACTCCAGGCAAAATAACTGCCTCAAATACAGCCCTACAGCTTCTTCGGACAGGGGAAGAAGGGCTCCTTCTACTTCAAGGAGGTTCAGTGGAATTTGGCAGTTCAAATCCATCAGAATCTATTCCAAATCCCCACTTTTCGTCAATACGTACCCTAACTCTCACATACGATACCAAGCAAGGCTGTGAATTCAATGTGCTTTGTCATTCTGCAACAGGCAGCATCAGACTTTGAGCCGGGTTTTCCAAATATGTAGTCATGCATTTGGCTACAAGAACAAGACAAATTTTAGGGAGCTCTCTTATTTTCTGATCATGCTTTGAGCTAAAAATGGAAAACGCCTGAGCTTTTCAATTTCTCTTTGTAGAAAGAAGTAATACGGTCAGAAGCAGCTAGGCTACCCGCCAGTTCTTGTCGTCAGCATTTACAACAGAATGTTTTCTTATAGCAGTCTCTTTGCATCCCAAATCGTTGTCTTTAATAGGCACTTCATTTTAGGCAACTACAATAATGTTTTAATGATTATTTAAAAATCTTTGACTGTATAGGCCATGGCCATGAGGTTGTTTTATCTCCAAACTTAACCAGGCACAAGCTTATCCCAGATCCTTTCTCATTTTCAAAATCTATTTTTTAGGACCACTTCCAGTACCAAATACATTCTCAGAAGGTCCTACCTGGACAAGAGTGGCTATTTGAATTATTTCAGGTCGGGGGGAATTTAGTGGGTGGCTTAGAAGCTTTCCTAATTGCTAGAATGCCTGGAGAAGCCAAGGTCATGGAAGATCTCTGTTAACTCTCAGGTTCTCTGCCTTACAGAGGGGCAAGGAATTTCACAAGCTGCGGGAAACTCTTAGGAATTAACTCGATTTCCTGTAATACCAAAGTAGGCGATTCACTAGGAAATAGCCGGAGATCAATGAAAAACCTCAAATCTGCTAAAGACCAGGTTTCTGCCCAACACTGACACAGAGCAATTATATGAATTCTGCTTTTTCTTTGCACCTTTCCAATCTCTCACAAATGCTGTTCGTCGGCCAAATGCAACCTGGAATCCAACTGGCAAGGGATTCTGAGAAATATAATGGCCAGGTTTCTAGCCACTAAAAATGGGGAAAGGTTAAGGTGGGGAAGCAGGACTGGGCTACACAGGCAGCCCAGACAGCACAATGAGCCTTTCTGACATAGTCTATGAATTTGATTTTTTTTAACTTTGTATACAAAGAGATAATTAAAGGTATTTATGTATTTACATCTTTACTTATGTACTACACTGTGGATGTTGATTAAAATGTTCATGGTTCAACTACACAGAACAAGAACCATCAGCGCCTACACGCATTCATTCTGAGGTTGATTTTTGCTAACATGATTTTGTGGTTGGAAAAAAAAAAAACCCAGCATGGAAAGAACCATATCTTGGCTGATTACAGTGATATAAAAAACAGATTAATGTATAGCAAACAACAACAAAAAGCAAGAGCAATGCAACACAGCTAACATTTTTGCAAAGCTTAATTACATCCTTTCAAAAATGAAAATCGCACAACAGAACAAAGAATTAAATATCTGAATGAAAAGAGAGTTAAGTCCTTAGCATCCAGAATAAAATCCTTTTGTTGTTGTTTATAGCTAGTGAGACAGAGTACATGTTGGCTGAATATAAACTGAAAATGAATTAGTCAAGATCCTTCATGGTTCCCTATTCCCTTCTTCTAAGAAAGGTAAAACTGAAATATCTGTATTATTATCAAAATTAAGTCATCTAGATATTTGTCACAATCACTAGTATTCTTTTTATTTCTCCCACTGAAGGCTGTATTTTTTTAGGATTTTATCCCAACCAGTCATTTAAAAACCAAATAACACAGACCTGGGGGGTAGGGGTTGAGAACTGCACCTCCTTCCTACTCAGCATGGACAGCAACTAGTATGTGTAACATGTATGGCTATTTTGATAGTTTATAATCTTTCGATCTATATGACATCATCTAACACAGTGCCTGGACAGGGTCAGTACCAAATAAATATTTGTTGAATTAGTGAAAAAAAAAATGCAGACTACACATTTTAAAGATTGTACAAAGAATGCTGAACTGGCATACTAATGCTCTTAATCACTGAGGCAGAAATCAAGAAAAAGGCAGTTAATTTTAGCTGCCGTGAGTCAATTCATTGTGTGAAGTTGGGAAAATCATTTCAAATCCATGCACCTAATTGGTAAAGACTAGTTTGGGGTTCATTCCAAGGTGTACTCTCAGCCAGAACTCATGGCTACTAACCAGTGGAAGGGAGAGGCACTGCCTTATAATTCACAATCAGGGGGGTAGATTTTCTTTTTCTTTTCTCTTTTTTTTTTTAATAAAGTAAGGAACTTTACCCTAGATTTCCTCAAAGTCCATAAGAATCCTATCTCAGATTCCGGCTGCCTCCTGTCTGAGATGTCCCGACAACTGGTCCTGATTTCCTCACACACCTGGGGGCACAAAGCACTCAAATTTGTCCCAGCAACGCTTGGACTGGAGTAATTTTCCCTGATGTTTTATCATCTTTCTTGGTTCCGTTTAAAAACACTGATTTGATCCAAGATTCAGAGGTTAACTGAGATCTTACAGCAGTTTTATGCATACATGTCAATTATTTAATGATTATGACAAAAAGCCTAAGCGATGAGAATCTTTAGGTGATTTTTGCCTGCTATGGTTACTTTAATTTTAATTCAGCGCGCTTTTCACAAAGGCTGTGGGTGGGACCACATGCAGTTGTTTCTTACATCATATTGCCTATCAATACAAATATCCTACTTTGTTTGGTTTGGATTAGCTTGTTCTTAATTACTTGTTTGTTTTAAACAGGTACCTGAAGTAGTTATTAGGCCTGGTATTGACTTGGCTTTATTTAAACTAAACTCCTATTATGATTTCTAACCATGGCAATATGAGCTTTACCCTAAGAATACTAGAACCTTAAACATACATTCAGGTTCCCAGCTAGCTACTGATTTTAATACTATAAAATACAAAACTTGAACCTTGCCTCAATGATACAATGAAAATAAAGCATTTATTTAAAATTGTCAGGGTTCTTGTTTTTCAGGCTGGGTTCTCTAAAAAAAACGATCCTCCTTATTTTCATAAAAGCATTTTCTTGAGAAAATGAGGGAAATTTGCTTATTTAATTTTTCTGACATCCCAGAATTTTGATCTGAGTTTTCTAAACTTTTCTTATTCTTTATACTGGCTACAAGTCACTGTAACAGCACATATTACTGAAGGAAAAAGAATACAAAAATGAAGTCCACCAGAGCATTTCTAAGCTACGATGGAGTACAACAGAGACAGAATGAATTTAATGTAGGCAAATGTAATCAGCCACAGTATAAGAAAGCTTAATTTATTATATCCTTAGGGAGAAGCAAAATCTAAGTCTAAAGATCATTATAATTGTAAGAGAAATGAAGAACAAATTAAAACAAACAAACAAACAGGAGCCCATTTTACAACAGATTATTCCTGGGAGAAAAAAAAAAAAAAAGCCAGTGTATTAAAATTTGTGGCCAGCAAGGCTTGGACTGGAATAACTGTGTCCTTTTCCCTTGAACGTGACCCTACGTATTATTCAGAAATCTTGAACTCAAACCAATTATAATATTATACACTCCACTTTTGCTTTTGTCTAGGGTAACATCAATGCATTTTTACTGGCTTATCTAGAAATTAGTCTGCTTCAGATTTATTCATTACTTTGTTCAATGTTTATTTCCATCAGTTCCATGCCTTGGCACACTGTCACTAGAGAAAGATATGATGATATCAGTGAGGAAAGAAGGGACAATTAATTAATTTGGGACTGGAGAGAACCTTGTGCTTTTAATATTAATATTGAAAACTCATCTGATATCATAATTTAATAGTCTGTAAATCCTTACATAGTCTACTGCGGGTCTGTTAAGTGAACAGTTCCTTGGGCCAGAAATTGTGGTAGGTGCTACACACAAATGACTTTATTCAACCCTCACAAGAATCCTGATGGCTCAGTAGGTATTAGCCCTATTTTATAAATTAGACAATGGAGGATTAAAAGATTAAACAAATTTTTTCATCTTATATATGCAGCATGGGGCTAGAGTTAAAAGCCAAGTATCTTTAACTACAAAATCTACAGTCTTTCTATGACACTTTGCTATTTCTTTCTAGTTACATTATTCTTTTATTTAAAGTAGATTATTGGGGTGAAGGGAGGATATAGCTCAGTGGTAGAGCATGCTTAGCATTCACAAGGCTCTGGGTTTAATTACCAGTACCTCCCCTAAAAAAAAAAACCAAAAAAACCAAAAAAACTTAATTACCTTCCCCCCCCCACAGAAAATAAAATTTAAAAAAGTATATTATTAATCAGACTTTTCCATCCTTAATTTATGCATAATCGTATTGTCAGATTTTCATTAGTCCAGAATAGATCTGCAGACTAGCTAAGGTTAAGACCTGGTGGAGACTGGACTGTGTAATACTTCATTGACTGGAATAGGCTCACTTGTTCATATTTTAACATCTTTGAAATCAGGATGGCCTTATAATTGATGATAAGGAAGTATCTGTCATGGTTTGATTATGATAGTTTAATTTTTCTTTCTTTGTTGTATTTAAATTAATGGTGTGCTTTCAATTGACAGTTCCTTAGATTAGGTGAAATACGTTACTTAGCTCTTACATGAAGAGAAATTAGGCGAAACCAGGTCATCCTGATTCACGCCCAGCTCCACTCCATGCCATCCCTAAACAGGGCTAAGAAAGGAGGTGCTCTGTTTCGAGGTGGAGTGAATTTTGGAGTTTTACCTCCCATTGTCATTATTATCTGTTTACTTCCCCTGAGGCTGGTTTTAACAATGGGATTTCTGCTGCTTCTCAAAATTTCCCTGGATAATTGAAAAATGATGTTAATTTTATAATTCTTTCAAGTTATGTATATTTTCTTCCTTCCATTCTTTTTCAGTCATGTTAACTATGAATCTTTTATTAAGGGTTCTTCCCATAATTTCTTTAAAATATAAATAAAAATAGATTTTTGGCTATTGTAAATAGTGCTGCTATGAACATTGGGGTGCAGGTGTCATCCTGAAGTAGGGTTCCTTCTAGATCTATGCCCAGGAGCGGGATTCCTGGGTCATACGGTAAGTCTATTCCTAGTCTTTTGAGGCATCTCCATACTGCTTTCCACAGTGGCTGCACAAAACTACATTCCCACCAGCAGTGTAGGAGGGTTCCCCTTTCTCCACAGCCTCTCCAGCATTTGTCATTTGTGGATTTTTGAATGATGGCCATTCTGACTGGTGTGAGGTGACAATAGCCAAGACATGGAGACAGCCTAAATGTTGATCAATGGATGACTGGATAAAGAAGATGTGGCATATTTATACAATGGAATACTACTCAGCCATAAAACCTGACAACATAACGCCATTTTCAACAACATGGATGCTCCTGGAGAATGTCATTCTAAGTGAAGTAAGCCAGAAAGAGAAAGAAAAATACCATATGAGATCGCTCATATGTGGAATCTAAAAAAAAAAAAAACAAACAAAAAGCATAAATACAAAACAGAAACAGACTCATAGACATAGAATACAAACTTGTGGTTGCCAAGGCGGTGGAGGGGAGGAAGGGATAGACGGGATTTCAAAATTGTAGAATAGATAAACAAGATTATACTGTATAGCACAGGGAGATATACACAAGATCTTATGGTAGCTCACAGAGAAAAAAATGTGACAATGAATATATATATGTTCATGTACAACTGAAAAATTGTGCTCTACACTGGAATTTGATACAACATTGTAAAATGATTATAAATTAATAAAAAATGTTAAGAAAAACAGGAACAAAAAAATAGATTTTTTTGGCTATACTCTGTATGTATAGGATTTTATATGTATATATAGGATTTTAAGTGATTATTACATATCTTGTTTATTCTTGTTGCTCCCTTATTACTGTCCATTTGTATATAAGGATATCAGAATTTTTCCACTATGTAAACTTTCAGTTACTAAAGGGCTTAACAAACTATTGAAACAAATGATTTTTATTGTTGTGTGAAACATTATCCATTTTGAAGCATCTCCAAAACTCTGCCCCCTTCCTTTACCACTTTCATAATTCTTTCACTAATGCCCAGGGAAAAATTGATCTTTTCATCCTTAGGACATCTTCATAGCTTCTGTTGTAGAGAAGGCTCATGGTTTCCTCTTATATAAAATGGGGGGTAATGACATTACTTACCTATCTTCCTTATAGGATAAGTTAGTTAATACCTATAAAGCTTAAAACAAATGTCTGGCTTATCATAAATTCCTACAAGGCAAAGACTATGTTCATGTACCTTGGTTTCCCTTTAAATGCCTGAAATTGTGCCTTATATATTCTGAAAATCCTGTTTTTTATTGATGGGCAAACTCCCCACCCTAATTGGAACTATAAGGCTTACCTGATACTGTGGGCGGTGGGGTGGGTAGCTCTCCCCATTTAAACTTGGTATAGTGGAAATAAAATAGGCCTCAAACTCAGACTAACCTGAATGAAATCCCAGTTGCTTTTTACTTTGATGTTGGGGGTCACTTAGAACTCTTGAGGCCCAATCTGCTTCTGTAAAAAATGAGTAATATTTATCCTACATGATGGAATTCAAATTATATAATGTATGTAAAGGACCTAGCCCAATGCTTGACATAAACAGTAACTACTGATAATTACTATTGTTGCTATTAAAAAATGATTACCTTTAGCAGATTACTTAATACCATTAAATCTCAATTTATCAATGGGGCTAACATTGCATAATTAAAAAGAGAATTAAGATTAAAAAGAGAACTATGTTGTATTAGTAAAGTTCTTATTAAAACGTTTTCACAGAGTGGTGTTCCATAAATGATTTTTGTCCTCCATTCTCCCAGTCCCTTTCTCACATCTTATTCCTTGATTTAACAAAGGGCAATCTCCTCGTTTTTTTCAAAGAGAGAGTTCTAAAAGTTCCCTGACTCTTGAGCGTGTTGTGCTGTTGTGGAAACTAGCAAAATGAAAGCCAACGGACTTTGGACCTTTAGGTTAGAAAAGTTATGGAAACACTTGGAATAACCTTGACCAATCTCCCATCACAATGACCATGGAGCATTCTATAACTTCCCATGAATGTCTCCAGTCTTAGATTTACAATGATGTAGAGAGAATTGACCCTTCAGCTCCTATACATAGTATCCCTGAGGAGTTTATTATGTAGTTTCTATATTTGTTTCTCAAGGGTTTTTTTTTTTAGAGTCGTGCTTCCTTTGTCTGAATAAAATGAAAAGATCCTAAAACAGTAACAGAAACAGAGTGATGGCATTCCTCTCCTAACATCCTATGAAAAATCCTAGTCCTATGTTTCTACAAAGCTACCTAAATCAGATGAGAAAGCTTATCGGCCTGCAGACTTGCACTGGAGCACCATTGTTACAGAGGATGGAATTTTATACTGATGGCACAATTCATCCATAAATCGTTATTATTATCTCCTTATTAAAAGATCAGAATTCAGAGCACAATCGTCGTGCTTGCCAACCTGGCCATGAAGGTTGTTAGCGATACTGACAGTCCAATTACAGTTGTGCTTATTTCTTCACTGACTGGAATCATGGCAATTTCAGAGGATGTGAAAGCACAAAGGTACCTGTGAACTGTCGAGCTGGCTGGAGTCTCCCACGTTCAGGAACAGTAACGTGGGAGCATCCACCTAAGACTACATGGTAGGATCACTGTAAATTTCTAATGTTTTATGTGCCCCACCTTCCCTAAGACCCACAAGGTGTGACACACATGTACAATAAAAAGCTCTAACTAGAGCCGTAACACCAGTGAATCTCTTTTCTGTATTCTGCTTTAGCAAGAAAGAAGCAAAGCATAATGAAATAAACCAGTATCTGGTCAGTTCAGATTCAGAGCTCAATACACTACAGCTTATTACCTCGACAACAATTCATACTGACCCCAAGGCACTGCAGAGTCATCAATCATAAAAGAAATATTAAATTAACTTTAGTATACTGTACTTAGCAAGGCTGTAAATGCATTTTGCAAAGATTTTGTTCAGCTACTTAGGCTGAAACAAAACAGGTTTTTCTTCTTAACCCCTCAGTTATCCAGAAAAATTCTATCTCTGAGAAGTTAACACAGTTCTATTCATGAGAGGTTAATGGTTCCCTAATCATACAAATGATTGCTAAAATGGGTCTTCCTGGGATCTTTAATTTTACCAGCAGGTGTAATATACATTATGAAATGTAAAGAACATATCTAAGGGGGCTCACCTTGAAGCATTCATTATGATGCCTCTAAGTCACATTTGGATACTGAAGAGAATGTCAAATGTCCAACTCCCAACATCAGTACTGCTATTTGCAGAAGGGACATCATTAGAGGGAAAGGTAACCCCGGTCCCTCATGAACCCTTGCAGAGAGAACATAATTAATCACTCCCAACTGTCCCAACCTTCCATTTGTAGCTCCTGACTTAAGTGGAAAGTACTTACCATTTATCTTCATTACTGCCCAGCAACATTAATAAAAATCAGCTTAGGATCTGAGCATAGAATCACTTCCTATATATTCCAATTTAATTTAGGAATGCCTAAATTGAGAGAAACATCCTTCCTCTGTCTTTGAGAAATGAGTTGTTTTTTCTGTGATGCTTAGCCACTGCAATAAACAAAGATGATGCTGCTGTGAAGTCACCCAGCCACTTCTTCCATTGATTACCTCCAGACATTAATTTTCCATCTAATTGCTTTGGTCCTGCACTTCCACCTCCAGCAGTACTTACACATGCCTACAGATCTGTTTGATCACAACTCTTGGGTTTTGAATTATTTAATACCCAATCAGTTGTAGAAATGTTGTCCTTCATACTCTATCCAGAATTTCTGCAAAGGAATAAATATAATGTGATATTGAGTAAAGTGAATGTTTTGAAATCATGGATCTCCTTAAAAGGTTACCATCTTTGTAATCTTGAATTATTTCCTTTGTGCATAAAACAACTGCTTCAGTAAAACTGAGATCACGAAACGCTTCCACATTCCATCTGGGTTTAAAGAGCTTTAGAGCATATTATACATAAAATAGGATAAAAATGTATTTGTCTCAGGGAAACTATGGCTTTGCAAAAAATTTATTCTTTCTCTTTAGCTGCAATCTTATGATTTTTTAATTCCTGTTACTTTATACATTTTTAAAATAGTCCATACCAGCCTTTTTTCCCCCTTCAAATTAATGCTGTGTTTTATCTCATTCTGAATACATAACACGGGTTAGTTCTTTCAGCATTCTGTGGGCATGGGCCTCGGGCTGGCTCAGTCTCTGCACTTTAGATGCACCAACCAACATTACCATCTTAGCCCTGCAGATCCCATCTTCTCAGCTGCCTTATTCTCCCTCTACTTAATGTCATTTTAATGGCACCTATTAACTACTAGCTTCATGATTTTCTCTCCTTAGTTGTGATACAACATTATAGTCAATCAGTATTTTCCAAAAAGGAAAGCTACGAGGAAAACATAGGATTACAGACCCCAGGCCAGTTCTTATGAATCAATTTGCAAAAGCCTTTTCCCTCTTTTCTAATAACTGTTTAATTGCAGTATCCACTATCTTATCAAATATTAACTTATCTTTTCTAGCTAAATTTTTTCTAGCTTTCAAATCATTACAACCCTCATATGTATAGATGCATATCTAAATACACACATATACAATTCAAATATACAAAGGCATATAAATACACATACACTTTAAGCTAGAGCTAACAAAAGATTAGATATGCTGAGAAAGCCAAGTAGTTTTAGATCTCTAAGTGACCATAATCTGCACAAATATGACCAGTTCTCACATTGATCAAGGCCAATGCAATAATACTAAAGTGATTGTTTCACAGAGAAACTTAATAGAGATTTATCTAAAGAACTTGTTGAATATTTTCAGATGAATGATTGTCTTTTTTGCAAGTTGAGCCCGAGTAATCCAAATAATGTTTAAACTCCTCATTCTACCATTCCTTGCAGACAGCCTCGCATATTAATCAGCCTGCTTTGATGGTCCTCCGAGAATGGTATCTTAATGTGTATTTAAGTGCAATAAATAAACTTGACATTTATAGGAATAAAGGAAATGGATATAAATTAAACTGGAAAATGCAGTCCGTAGCTTAGCAGCCACATGCCTAGCTAAAACACAAGGGAAATTTCTACTGTTACAAAGAAGAAAGGGAGATCAGTACTTAGAGACAAAGGCTGTGTGTCCCAGTCCATGGCTATGGCCCCTCCATTTGCCTTGGGCACCATTCTTCCCACAAGAGACCACATCATCCTTGGCCCAAGTAAGAATGGCCCAAGTCCTCTCCAATAAAGAGCATCCAAGTCAAAGTCCAGGATCTCTGAGAGATGTACCATGCATTCCAAAAGACTTGGAAGTGGCTCTTAGATGTCCAGAGACCTATAAAAAAGTCATTTTTCTACGTCCCATGACACACCCAGTAAAGAATAGTGGAGTGCGATCAGAATAGCCTCAACTAAATTTTTCATCTGGAAAATGGAAGACGGGGAAAAACACGGAAGTTTCATAGCAATGGGAAATTTCTGTAGATCAGAAGGCCAGGTGGGAAGTTCCTTGTTTAAACCCTGGATCCACATCCTGTCAGGAAAGGCTTTGTCAATTGTCTTCTGTGGCTCCTGGATTTGCTTTTTTAGGAGTTTTTTCTTAGATTTGAGGGGAACGGCATTGATAAAGAAGAGAAACCACACAGCAGAATGGCAAAAGCTTTAGGGGGTAATTTATTGACCCCCCAGGCCTCATGACTTGCTCTGTAAGGAAGCAGGCTGTACTTTTTAATGCCAGCTTGTCTCCAACATGCAGACTTCTAGTCAAATGCGTCTAGTCATTTCCATTTGAGACTCACTAAGGTCAAAGGTGTCTTCCTCTTTTGTTTCTTGATGTGTAGACTTTCAATTATTTATTGGTTTCTGTTCAGGACCATGTCTAAGCATGTTCCCTCTCCAGTTAGCACTTGCCACCCTGAGGCCCTCTGAAACAACTGGCAACCCTTCATCTGCTTTTGCCTCCGCCTGGCTCACCTTTGAGGACACCTAACCCAAACCTCTGGAGAATGGCTCTGTGCACCAGCCTTATCTCCTGCTGTTTGGGGAACAGAAGAGTTGGCTTTTCCAACCCAGCCCTGCCCCAAATTCCTGGATGCTCAGCAAATTGACAAAGCACTTCCTTTAGCAGAACTTTCTTTGGTTCTCTGCTTGTGAAACGTGAAGTGGTTAATTCCTGCTTGAATGCTCTCCATTTTAGTACCTTTCTACGTGTCATTGGCTGTGAACAGCACCGGCACTCTGATGGTTTCTAAGTATGTCCCCATAGAGCCACGATCTTAGTATATAAAGGCTCTGTCTCTAGTTCTCATGGAAAAGAGTTTAGCCACGTTTTTATTATGGCGTGACAAGAGTCACCAGCTTTCTGATCTGACCATTACAACATTGCCACGTATTTTAAGTTTTAGTTAGGGCAGTCCCAATTGTCCAGTATCAAGTTTTGTGTCAGAGTGTAGACCACGATGTTCTTACAGAAAGCAAAGGTCTCAAATGAGATGGAATGTCACCCCTCTCATCTGAACTATTCAGGGGCAGGAAGGTGTAAAGGCAAGTAGGGAGTTTTGCTCTGGAAGATCACCCGCAACCCATCCCTGCATGTGGTTATGTGGTTTCCAGTTCCCCTGCCATCCAGCAGAAAGGCGAAAGGAAAGAACAGATTTGTTATAGAAATGCGATCTAGGACTTGTCTGCGTGGTTTTGCACTTGCTATTTTGTCCAACCCCCATCATGGTGCCATGCACTGCTACAAGAGAATTGTAGCCTTCAGCTGGTTAGCTATGACTGTGCACTTCTGTGGGGGAGGGAGTCCATTATGGAAAGCAAGAAGGGGAGAATACATATACGGGAAGAATGAGCACCTAACTAATCACTTTATAAAGAGTATCAGTACCATCAGATTTCTGCATTCTGGGTTTAATGTACTTTGGTTAAGAATTAAACCTAGAACTTATGATAGTGTGCTCAATACTTACTTGAGTGTTTTGAATGTAGTTAACATTAGAAATAGTCATCTAACTCCCATTACTGTCTATTTTCAAATTGATTTCCAGGAAGGATAGAAGGAACGATAAGGAAAGAAACATAAGGTAAAATGATAAAATGGTATTCTTTAGGCTTATATATAAAAATCTACTAAAAGTTTTCATTAACCTATACCCCTCATAATGATATAAAATATTAAAAGCATTAAGAATATCAACATGATGCTAGAACAATTGGGTATGGATACATGGAAAAATGAACTTTGATCCTTTTTTGCATTGTATATACAATTGACTAAAAATTAACTAAAATATAAAAACTAAGGATATAAAATCTTTAAAAGTAAACATAGGAGAAAATCTTCATGACCTT
Source organism: Camelus ferus (assembly GCF_009834535.1). Lineage (NCBI taxonomy): Eukaryota > Metazoa > Chordata > Mammalia > Artiodactyla > Camelidae > Camelus > Camelus ferus. Next base: position 12,790,653 of record NC_045719.1, read on the forward strand.
GAGTTAAGTATAAATTTCTTAGATATAAAACCAAAAGCACAAGTTATAAAAGAAAAAAAACCAGACTTCATTAAAATGTGCTCTTTGAAAGACACTTGTTAAGAAAATAAAAAGATAAGCTACTGATTGGGAGAAAATATTTGCAAAACACATCTGATAAAGAATTTCTATCTAGAATATATAGATAACTTTCTAAACTCAATAAGAAGAAGACAGTTACCCAACTTAAAAAATTGGTAAAAGATCTGTATAGACACTTCATTTCACCGAAGAAGATACACAGATGGCAGATAAGCACATAGAGTGATGTTCAACAGCATTAGCCATTAGGGAATTACAGATAAAAACTACAGTGAGGTACTGCTCCATACCGACCAGATAAAATTGTTCAAGTTAAGACTGACCATACCAAATGTTAGTAAGGATGTTAAAACAACTGAAACTGTCATGCACTGATAGTGGGAATCTAAAATGGCACAACCATTTTGAAAAACAGTTTGGCAGTTTCTTAAGGAGTTAATAATATACCTACCACATAACTAAGCCATTCTACTCCTAAGTACTTGCCCAAGATAAATAAAAATATATGTCCACACAAACATTTGTACACGAATGGTCATAGCAGTTTTATTTTTATAGCCCTAAATTGGAAAAAAATGAAAACGCTCATCAGTAGCTCAATGGAGAAACACATTCTGGTATGTTCATAGTACAGAACAGTATCAGCAATTTAAACAATGAACTATTGATATGCCACAAAGTGGGTAAGTTTCAAATTATGATATAGGTGAAAGAAGCTAGAACAAAAAAGAGTGGGTATTGTACTACTTCATTAATCTAAGATTCTAGAAGATGCAAGCAAATCTGTGGTGACAGAATGAAGGTAGCTAATGATGGGCAGATGAGGAGGAGGTGGGAAGGGTGGCAAAGAGGGATTTCAAGAGGTCTGAGGAAACTTTTGGGTGTGATAGATTTATTAATTACTTTGATTGTGGTGATGGTTTCCTGGGTGTATATAGAAGGCAAAACTTGTCAAAACATATACTTTGAATATTTTTAGTTTATTGTATGATTTTATTCCTCAATATAACTGTTAAAAATTAAAAATAAACATTTTAATAGTATCTTTAATAAGTTCTTATGGTTCATAAGCTAAGCAGAAGATGTGTATAGTCATTTAAATATTAAATTTTAATGAAATTTAATTAAGGATGTTTTTCTATTTGTAACTCCTCATTATAGATTGACCACTGCATTTCTTGTAACATGTTTTACATGCTGTCAAGCTAAAAATAGGCACACATACTCACTTTCAGAAAGTCTTTTAAACCCACAGAATGTTCCATGTATCATTTAAGATAATTGCTAATTCAAGTGGAAGTATATTTTTTCAAAGCCAAGGTCATACAAATCAGTTTAAAATAACAACAAAAAATTTGTTTTGCTTTTACAAATATTATCATGTCTCCCATTAGATTGGGTGCCATTATACATTCTACACTAAAATTTTCCATTTCCTTAGATTTTAGATTAAATCTTTAACTACTTAACAATAAGGCATAGAATTAATTATTTTGATATTATCTATGAACTTTAAATCTGAGTCACTTTTATTGATTCTTGTTCCTTAGAAACATTAAAACTGTATTAAAACAACTGGCTTGACAATTTAAGATAAAGTTTTAATAATGTAAACTGTAGTCTGTCCTCCATCCCTCCCTCCCTCCTTCCTCCTTTCTTCCTCCCCTTCCCTTCCTCCCTATCTCTCTTCTTTCTCTTTGCCTTACTTTTTCTTTCTTTCCTTTTTTTTTTTCTTGTTACTTTTAAAATACTGATTTATTAAGAAGTTGTGTTCTGAGTTCTGGGGATGAGTTGTGAGCCCTAGCTTTACTTTTGGATATTTATCTCCCTGTTAGCGAGGAAAGGCAAGGACACACCGGAAGGTGGAAGTTAATGGAGGACATTGGAGGGTGGACGGCATGGGCTGTGGGTACTGCACATGCCTGAGGGTGGAGTGGACCCAGACACAACGGTAGGCATGGCAGGTTTTGTGGTCTTTTGTGAAGAATGTAGTTTATCATCCCCAGTCAAATAGTGTTATGTTTACAGTGATCATGTCCAATGATTTTATTGATTTTTAAAAAGTAACCACTTTAGTAGTTTCCTGTCTTCCTAAAATCTTATTGTTTGTGAAAAGTCAAAGGGCCTAAATTGCTATAATTTGATTTCTCAAAATATCCATTAGAATAAAAGTTCGATTTATGGAGGCCTTTTTCCTAGAGAAACCACACATCTTGGTGTCTGTTGGACTGTCCCAGTCAGACCTGTATTCATTTCTTTCAGTAATCATTTAATAGTCATGTGACCTCGGAAAAATTATCTAACCTCTCTGAGCCTTAGTTTTCTCATAGGTGTATAATCTTTCTAGATTTCCTGCTTTCATATAATGGATGTACCACAGTGCCTGGTCTATAACGCGGCCAAATGAATAAAAGTATTACTCTTTTACTATCATTAATTGAGTTAGGTGATTACCGTTTAGTATGACTGAACTCCATTTTTTACAACAAGGAAATATGTTATGTAAATTTTATTTTAGTTGTTAGGGTCATGTATTACTGTTAGACCAATCATTTAATTAAGTATTTAGCACTTAATGGTCTTCATTATCACAGATTAAATTAAGTTATTCACAGTGATTGACAAAGCTGATCTTTTGGAAGTAGAAAATAAGCGATAAGGGTTGAATATAATGTTTCTAGATTTCCTGCTTTCTAGAAGGCCTCATTTGGAAGCTGGCTCTGCTGTATCAGCTCTCCTGAGACAGACTGCAGGCCCCAGATGAGTTAACTTTGGCTTCTGTCATCTTGATATGTTGATTTCATATTTAGGAGGGCCATAAATTTAGATATTTTAGAACAATCTTAGTTCCCAATGTGCTGTCCCTTTGTGCGCCCTCAGGTACACTCGTATTTGTTACAGGATAAGTTATATTTCTTGGTGCTGACTGTGAGATCAGTGTGCTGAAAGCACTCAGCTTTTCTGGCTTGATTATTGCTCCATATCATGACCTTGTTCCTAGATTTAAGGTAATACTGATACTCTTTGCTTTGACCCTTGACTTGATTTCTTATCTCAGTTTCTTCATTCAATTTGCTTCTGTGACATTTTGGGGGAGCAGATTTGTTATTATCATTACATTATAGTATTAGCAAGTTCATACCTATTTTGTGAATGGTTTGTCTTTTTTGATGAAGATTTGAAAAATATGCCAAAATATCTTGAAGAAACCATAAGAATCCTCATGAAAACATACCAGGTCCAGTCAAGGATCAAAATAGTCATTTGAATCTCCATGAGAGAGTCAATCATTTTGTGACACTACTAATTTAATTTCTTGCAAAAATCCAAACAGATTTTTAAGCAGGCAGTCCCACCAAAAGCATGCCAACCCCCACTCTCCTTGAAGTTCACTCATCATTTAATAGAAACACTATCCTTAAATATTCCATCATGGGGATTAGAAATTAGATCTGGTAATTCTTGGGTTTAGTGCCTTAATTTTTTTTAACATTTTTTATTGATTTATAATCATTTTACAATGTTGTGTCAAATTCCAGTGTTCAGCACAATTTTTCAGTCATTCATGGACAAATACACACTCATTGTCACATTTTTTCCTCTGTGAGTTATCATAACATTTTGTGTATATTTCCCTGTGCTATACAGTGTAATCTTGTTTATCTGTTCTACAATTTTGAAATCCCAGTCTATCCCTTCCCACCCTCCACCCCCCTGGTAACCACAAGTCTGTATTCTCTGTCTGTGAGTCTATTTCTGTCCTGTATTTACGCTTTGTTTTTGTTTGTTTGTTTGTTTTTGTTTTTGTTTTGTTGTTTTTTAGATTCCACATATGAGCGATCTCATATGGTATTTTTCTTTCTCTTTCTGGCTTACTTCCTTAGAATGACATTCTCCAGGAGCATCCATGTTGCTGCAAATGGTGTTATGTTGTCGGTTTTTATGGCTGAGTAGTATTCCATTGTATAAATATACCACATCTTCTTTATCCAGTCACCTGTTGTTGATGGACATTTAGGCTGTTTCCATGTTTTGGCTATTGTAAATAGTGCTTCTATGAACATTGGGGTGCAGGTGTCATCCTGAAGTAGATTTCCTTCTGGATACAAGCCCAGGAGTGGGATTCCTGGGTCATATGGTAAGTCTATTCCTAGTCTTTTGAGGAATCTCCACACTGTTTTCCACTAGTGGCTGCACCAAACTGCATTCCCACCAGCAGTGTAGGAGGGTTCCCCTTTCTCCACAGCCTCTCCAGCATTTGTCATTTGTGGATTTTTGAATGATGGCCATTCTGACTGGTGTGAGGTGATACCTCATTGTAGTTTTGATTTGCATTGCTCTGATAATTAGTGATTTTGAGCATTTTTTCTTGTGCCTATTGATCATTTGTATGTCTTCCTTGGAGAATTGCTTGTTTAGGTCTTCTGCCCATTTTTGGATTGGGTTGTTTATTTTTTTCTTATTGAGTCGTATGAGCTGCTTATATATTCTGGAGATCAAGCCTTTGTCGGTTTCACTTGCAAAAATTTTCTCCCATTCCGTAGGTTTTCTTCTTGTTTTACTTCTGGTTTCCTTTGCTGTGCAGAAGCTTGTAGTACGTTAATGTTTTTAATGATCTAAAATCACCTACCATTTTGGTCTTAACATTTGTGACTGATTAAGAAACAACTAAATCAGCCCATGAGTTTTCTTTTTAACTGGTACTCATGGCTGATTTATACATATTATAATTGATCAGGTATACCATGTGGCAATATAAACCATCAACTGGACCTAATATGACATTTTATTTATTCAGTGCCATTTAATGAGTATCTAGTATATGGTCCACATTGAGTATAGAGCTGGGAATAAAGAGATACCAGGAATAAGATATTGTTCCTAAATTCGGGGGACTGACATTCCAGATAATGCCTAGTTGCACTATTTGGAGGACACAATTATGCTATTCAATAGGAAAAGCATTATTTGGATTTGTGTAACTTTGACAGAATAATTATCTGATTCAACTTTTCACTATTCATTTTTAACTAGTTGGTTTGGCATTGTTAACAGATAGCCTAAGAGAGCTGAAAACAATGACAGTGTGTTGTTTTGGTCCATTTCTTCCCGTCCTCTAGGTATGGGCTTACTGTTGATGAAGAGAAGTTACTGCAAGAGTTCAGGTAAGAAATGCTGACTGATGGAAAAGAAGAGGTAAAAGTGTCACTATATGCCGACGACATGTTACTATATATAGGAAAACCCTAAAAGGTCCATACAAAAACTACTAGAGCTGATTGAAGAATTCAGCAAGGTAGCAGGTTACAAGATTAACGTTCAAAAATCAGTTGCATTTCTTCACACTAACGATGAATCAACAGAAAAAGAAAGTAAAGAAACAATCCCCTTTAAAATACACCCAAAGTAATAAAATAGCTAGGAATAAATCTAACCAAGGAGGTGAAAAAATTATACACAGAAAACTATAAACCACTGATGAAGGAAATTAAAGAAGACTTTAAAAAATGGAAAGATATCCCATGCTCTTGGATTGGAAGAATCAATATTGTTAAAATGGTCACACTGCCCAAAGCAATCTACAGGATTTAATGCAATCCCTATCAATTACCCAGGACATATTTCACAGAACTAGAACAAATCATAATAAAATTTATATGGAATCATCAAAGACCTAGAATTGCCAAAGCATTACTGAAGAAAAAGAAAGAGGCTGGAGGAATAACTCTCCCAGACTTCAGACAATACTATAGAGCTACTGTCATCAAGACAGCATGGTATTGGTACAAAAACAGACATACAGACCAATGGAACAGAATAGAGAGCCCAGAAATGAACCTACAAACTTTTGGTCGACTCATCTTTGACAAAGGAGGCAAGAATATACAATGGAATAAAGACAGTCTCTTCAGCAAATGGTGTTGGGAAAACTGGACAGCAGCCTGTAAATCAATGAAGCTAGAACACTCCCTTACACCATACACAAAAATCAACTCAAAATGGATCAAAGACTTAAACGTAAGACAAGATACAATAAACCTCCTATAAGAAAATATAGGCAAAACATTAGCTGACATACATCTCAAAAATGTTCTCCTAGAACAATCTGCTCAAGCAATAGAAATAAAAGCAAGAATAAACAAAGGGGACCTAATGAAACTTACAAGCTTCTGCACAGCAAAGGAAACCATAAGTAAAACAAAAAGACAACCTACGGAATGGGAGAAAATTTTTGCAAGTGAAACCGACAAAGGCTTGATCTCTAGAATATATAAGCAGCTCAAACAACTTAATAAGAAACAACCAAACAACCCAATCCAAAAATGGGCAGAAGACCTAAACAAGCAATTCTCCAAGGAAGACATACAAATGATCAATAGGCACAAGAAAAAATGCTCAAAATCACTAATTATCAGAGCAATGCAAATCAAAACTACAATGAGGTATCACCTCACACCAGTCAGAATGGCCATCATTCAAAAATCCACAAATGACAAATGCTGGAGAGGCTGTGGAGAAAGGGGAACCCTCCTACACTGCTGGTGGGAATGCAGTTTAATGCAGCCACTGTGGAAAACAGTATGGAGATTCCTCAAAAGACTAGGAATAGACTTACCATATGACCCAGGAATCCCACTCCTGGGCATATATCCAGAAGGAACCCTACTTCAGGATGACACCTGCACCCCAATGTTCATAGCAGCACTATTTACAATAGCCAAGACAGGAGACAGCCTAAATGTCCATCAACAGATGACTGGATAAAGAAAATGTGGCTATATTTATACAATGGAATACTACTCAGCCATAAAAACCGACAACATAACACCATTTGCAGCAACATGGATGCTCCTGGAGAATGTCATTCTAAGAAAGCCAGAAAGAGAAAGAAAAATACCATATGAGATCGCTCATATGTGGAATCTAAAAAAAACAAAACAAAAACAAAAACAAACAAAGAAAGCATAAACACAAAACAGAAACAGACTCATAGACATAAAATACAAACTTGTGGTTGCCAAGGGGGCGGAGGGTGGGAAGAGATAGATGGGATTTCAAAATTGTAGAATAGATAAACAAGATTACACTGTATAGCACAGGGAAATATACACAAGATCTTATGGTAGCTCACAGAGAAAAAAATGTGACAATGAATATATAGATGTTCATGTATAACTGAAAAATTGTGCTCTACACTGGGATTTGACACAACATTGTAAAATGATTATAAATCAATGAAAAATGTTAAAAAAAAAAAAAAAAGGAAAAAAAGATGCTGATTGAATGGACCACAATGGTAGCACAGAGATGGAGAAGGGCAACCAAGGTTGAAATAAATGTTGGAAGAAGAGATGTTGAAATTTCCTGATGGATAGGCTATGGGCCTGAGGAAGAGTTAATTCTGAGACATTCATTAGACGTCCAAGTAAAATTAACGAGGTTGCTGAACTGTATATATTATGGCCTCAAGGGAGAGGTGAGGTCTGGGAGTGGACAGGTGATCAGGTTCTTGTTCACTTTTGCTTAATAAGACAGAAGTCTTTTTTTTTTTTTTTTTTGAGCAGTAATTATACAACATGGATTTTTAATGAATTTCATATTGCAACGAAAACACTAAACACTAAAAAATAATTACATTGATACAATAAGTGTTGTCTAGATGCAGGTATCTGCTTCTATGCAACACTTATAAATGCATTTATTCCTCCCAAAGAAGCTTGCTTTTCACATATTTAAGCAACAGATGATTTACAAGATTCTTTGGAGTCCAAAACGTGTACAGGATTTTGACTCTACAGAAACTAATGTGCAGTGGTTGAGAAAGGGTGTTGCCTCACCCAACAACGTCTCTCTTGTGAAATTCTCTATCTAAACACACGTTTTTCAGTAACCACACATTTCCTTCTGTTATTAGAAGAAATTTTGGACTCGTAGGCATACATTGGCAAAACCACTCCAGTTGGAAACATCATTTCAGATGAGGTCAATGCGGCTAGTCAGACGACTTAATTCCAGCCACGCGTGAGCACACAGTCGCGCACAGTCACACAGGCCCACGCTGGTGCGCACGTACGCGCACTCTCTGTCCCCCATCTCCCTCTTGACTCCGAGAAACACCCACATGGACACCTCAGCAGCCGGTCCTGCCCCGGGAATACCCGGGCACCAGGGACAGAGAAAATCAACCCGCGGTTGGCATCAGGGCCAAGCAGCTGCCCCGTGGAGCGCGCTCATCTGCACAGACCTCAAGGCCAGCACACACATACGTTTAAAAGCTTCCTTTTGTTTTTGTTTTTGTTTTTTGTTTTTTTTCGTTTCCTTTTCTCTGGCGGAGGCCTGATTCTTGATTCTGGCTGAGCTACTTGTAGACCGTTTCCAACATTCCTAACAATGATTCTAAGACACCCAGACATTCGGACTGAAGCAGGAAAGGAGCCCAAACGCATAGACACCAGGGGAGGCACCTCACCCAGACCGGGGAGAGCCAGGGCCAGGCCCCCCTCGCCCTCAGACGCCAGTCAGGGAAACGTTAGACTTACCAAGTCCTTGAGCTTTAAAAGTTTATAAAGCTGCTGGAAAACACCGGCTGTTCCTCGGTCGCTTTGGTTCTTCCTGGTCCCTCCTTCCCTTCCAGGCGGTGGAAATCAGCTTAGAATCACCCCGTTAGGTAAGTGGGGGCACCGGGCAGATAAAGTGGAGGAGCGCGAGGCTGGTCCAGAAAATGGAAGTTTGCCCGCCTCCAGCATAAAGGGGCTTTACTGCCTCCAAATGTGTACCGGCAAGAAACAGGTTAGAATCCGGCAGCCGCAACCGCTCGGTAGCCAGAAAGACCTAACTGGACATGACCGAACGCGCACTGTAGTGTAATGAGCATTGCGGTTTAGGCCACGCCCCCATGGGTTTGTCTATGTGCATCATGGGTAAGGACATGCGCAAAGGGGCCAAGCGTGACCAAGCATTCCCTGGACAAGAGTCCCCGTCAATCAATCAAAAGACCGCCTCTAACGGAGGGCATAAGAGAAGGGCAAACAAAGCCACCGCTTTTCCTCTGGATCAGCCTGCCTCCCGTTCTTTGAGGTATAATTTCCCTTTGCTAAATAAGTGCTTTAAAATGTTTTTCAACACAGTGCTCCATCTCCCATCTGAATCCTTATCTTTCTGGTATGACAAGAACTGGGGTCTTTTCCCTTTCTCTTTTGGGGTAACATAACCGCTCAGGGCCAACTTTCCCAAGATCAGCTACACAGGACCTGAGCTGACAGAACCCCGGGCCAGGTGCGTCCACGTGACAGCCCAAACCCTGTCGGCTCCATCGGCTCTGGCCTGCGTCATCACGTCCCCTGGATGGGTCTCCAAGGGTCAGAAGGTGAGGGGCAAAACAATGAGATGTTTGGTTACCACTGAAGTCAACAAGGAACGCAACTCAGGACAGCAGTACAGGAAGTCCTAAGAAGGCAGGGGTGACATGCTCGCGACAGCCCGGGGGGGCACGGAGGGCTTCTGCTACCTGCCGTCCGCCCTGTGGGCGCTGCCTTCAGCTGACGGAGAGCCTTCGCCTGCAGTTATATGGTCTATCACTGGCTCCCTCGCCTCCTGAGCGGATTGATATTCCAGCTCTACGTTAAAACTGCATTAACCAGGCGACAGTGAAACCCCTGAGTTTTCCCAAAGACTTGTTTTGAGGTAGCACTCATTTATTTGCATTGTTGGCTTTCAGATACCACCGAGGAAGTGAACCCACCTGGAAACATGCAAAACCCAAGGTGTAGAAAATAAAGTTTATTTTTAGGTAGCAAGGCCTCCCAGAAAGGTCTAGTCACATTCAATGGATAAGTGATTTGAAACGTCTAAAAAACATTTATAACCATAGCTGTAAACTAAACTGCTTTAAATTTTGCTTAACCTCTGCAATCAGTGTTTAGAATCATTATATTTTAGAATTTGCTAGCATGAGACCTCAGCAGATTGAAATGATTTTCTATAAAAAGAGCAGAAAATTTTTCTTTTTCTAAGAAACCCACTGAATGTTGCAAACTCAGTCTTCTGTCCTTTTTCTCAAATATCTAGAATCTAGGTTGATTTTACAGAACACAGAGTAGAAGCTGCGTTCAGATAGCACGCGCTGAAACTCCATGCCTTCGCCGGCGGGAAGCCTTTGCTGTTCCTGCCACCAGTCACCTTCCCAGCAGGAGGCAGGGGAGGACCATCGTTCCAGAAACGCAGAGACTACTCACGCCTCCTGGGAATTGCACGGTTCACATTTCACGCTAAATGTAAGTGAGTTTGTTTTACTATTTGAAGGACAAAGGTCAAGCAGTATGTTCAAGTTCAAGTTGATAGATGGATTAGGAAGGTGAACCTCTTAGTCAGTATTGAGGCTGAGATTTGCTTCATATTTTCCATGTGACCTTGCAGACTCAGTCACTCTGAGTCTCAGTTTCCTCACCTGGTGATAAAATATTATCGTATTTATGAGATTTAAATGAAATAATGCATATAAGCATTTAGCATAGTGTTAAGTGTATAGTAATCATATCAGAAGTAAAGCAGCAGTGATCTAAGATGACAGCATAAAGCATGTAAGTCTTAAAAAGAGTAATGAATGCAAAAAAAAGTATTTGTTCATAGTGGTTAAATTAAATGGGATCGTTTTGCATTTTAAAAGTGTCAGGAAAAATTGTGAAAGATTTAGAAATGGGCACAAATGTTATGCCTGGGCACTCTATACCTTTCTCGGTTAGCCTCACCTTTCATTGTGTTTGAGTTATTTTATAACTGTTTAACTGTAGGAAAATTAGTAAAACAAAATGATTCTTGTCCATTGAAATGCCACTGGATTATAGGAGATGCAATCTACCTGTAAATTCACTTCAGCATTTGTGATTGCCCTTATGTGTGTATCCTTTGAAGTCTTCTTTGAACTAGCTGCAGCATCTTACTGGTTCCCCCATTTACTAATGAGTTAAATAACATCTTTGAACATATGTTCATTTTATACTTGTGTGAGAATTATGACTTTGTTTTTTAAAAAAATCCTTTCACAAGAGTGAAAAATAATTCTTATCTATCACCCTTCAATTTGATGAAGAAAAATTATAAGAAATAGAGATTTAAAAAGGGAGGTTACTAAATTATTTTATTAGAAGGAGGAGTGTAGATACCTACTTTGATAAGTGTTACTGGACTTAGGACCGTATTTCCAACATGATGAAGTTATTCAAATCTTCAAGTGCTTTGAGCAATGTTTCCTGAACGTGTCCTCTGAAACACGAATTTATTATGAAATGTTTATGGACATTTGGGAAAAACATAAAAGAATCTCAACTTCAGATTAGTTTGGGGAAAGACTAGATTTATGAAATTGCCAGTAAAGAAATGATATGGACTGTTTAACAGTAGAGAAGGGGTGGGGTGGAATTGTTCAGCCAGTCATTTGGTTTCTGAAGTCCTCCTTCCTGTGTTTTGAGAGGGTCAGCCCCTCGTCAGTGGGTCTCAGCTGCAACACAGCAATGGCAGAAACTGGCCATTGGAATCTTTCCATTTACGGGGTCACCTGGGTGTAGTCGTGATTCCTTCCACAGTGGCACGGCATGGTCAATCCCACAGACCTTTTAAAACATGCTGTTAAAAGACCTCATGCTCTTATGTTTCAAACATAACATTTGTGCCTCAACTCAAATTGTTCTATTATGGATAAGTTGTATCACTTACTTAATACTTAAAGCTCCTATACCTCAAGTAAATTAGAGAACAGTTCGATAACCAAAAAAAAGTGAAAAAGTGGTATTTGATATGGGGGCCTAGGCCCTAAAAATCTGTCCGCATATCCCTAAAACACATCAGGATAAAAAAAAATCCTATCTTGGAGGGAATCATATAGCCCTCCCACATTATACTATAGTGCTTTTGGAACTCTTTATTTAAACCATTGATTTGATCAATCCAAAATGCGTTTTAGTGTTCTGTTTTCTTAATGGATTGAAGAAAACTTTCATAAAAAACTTTTATTATGGTATTCAGACAAAAGATATATACATCATTCTAAAAGAATAAATGAAATAGGCATGATTTCCTTATTAAGGCAGGGTTCAAGGTGATATATCTCTGAATTTAGCATCAACTGAGGAAGTTGTGGAATGTTTAAGAAAAATGTACAGGAGGCTCTTTTCACTGAGAGGAACATCTAGTTTGACTGAAAATTTAATAATATATATAACAAAAAACAACACAACGGAGGATGTAAACAAATGAGAAGTCGTGTGAATATTATAAGTGCGAGTGAGAAAGGAATGTGTGTAGGTTGGAATAGGGAGACTGGAAATGATGAATTTTAAAAAGGGAAAGTTCCAGGGACATCAGTCCAGGCAGGTGACTTATCAGGTGTCTGGATTAGGAGGAGGGAAGCAGAGAAGAAAAAAATAAAAAAAGCTAAAATAGAGTTTTTCTTTAACTAAGGGTTCATGCTGAGGAGTAATTACATAAAATCAGATAAGACATTTTGAAGGAGGGGTGGGAGGGGATAAATTGGGAGTTAGAGATTTGCAGATACTAACTAAATATATATATAGAATAGATAAACAAGTTCATGCTGTATAGCACAGGAAACTATACTTGATATCTTGTAGTAACTTATGGTGAAAAAGAATATGAAAACGAATATATGTCTGTTCCTGTATGACTGAAGTGTTGTGCTATACAGCAGAAATCGACACATTATAAACTGACTTATTTTAATAAAAAAAATTTATATACAAAAAAGAGAATTTTGACATATGTTCATATTATTCTAAGAAGTCCCTAACCATTATGGATCTTTTGATAGATGTCATTTAACCCTGTAAATGTTTTCATCAACAGTAGACAAACTAGAACACCTACTATATGCAGAGTTTGGGGCTTATAGTTTCTGAAAGCATCATTTCATATTTTTTTCATGTTTGAAAAAAGAGCATACTAAATTCCTAGTTAATAGTTTTAGGTCATTTTCTGTTTATTATACATCATAAAGTGTGGAATTCGCAATCTACGTGGTAGTACAGTGTTACTTGCAGAAGCACTGATTTATATAGTGTATAATAGTGTATAGTGTCGAATAGAAAAGGAGACAAAGATAAAAATGATTAATAAAAACTGAAATTTAGATTGCTCCGGGTATTCACTTTCCCTTGTTCAAGCAATTGAGAAGGATGTGGGTCCTTTCGAGTGGGTAGATTTGCATCTTTCAGGGCATTAGAAGAGAATGCTAATTGCAGCTTCACTGAGTTATACATCCATAATAATTCCTGCAGGAATAATTTGGATATATAACTTAATACCATAATAAAACCCTTTGCACACTTGATCATCATAATATTTCTCCCAATTGAAAATGACAAAGATATTTAAAGATTTTTTTGTTTATTAATTTCTTATTACAGAAATACACAAACTAGAATCCAACTTTTTCAAAAGTTGACTCCAAATGCCATTTTTTTTCTATCTCCACCTTTGAACATTCTTGAGGAAAGAGAGGTAAAAATGAAGATTAAAGCATGTATTTTATTTTTAAAAATTTCTAGTAGATCTCTGATTGATTTTTCATATAAACAATGTGGCTTGTTGGCTTTGAGGGACATTGGTTAACTGACTATGTTAGTTCACTGTCAACCATGCTGATGGAAAGGAAAATAGCTCTGTGGTTAGTTTCAAGTTAGGCAGTAAGTTAAATTACCCCCAGACATTCAGTTTCCTGATTATTTGGCTTCCAGGATTTAGCTCTACTTTGGGGGATAGTATAAAATAGAGGGAAGTCCTAAGTTTGGCAAATATCTTCGTGACAGAGTGAGAGTTTTATTTTCCTTCATGGAACCTCAGAATTGGAAGATTACAATGGCGGTGAAACTTGAAGCTGATGATGACCTCACAGTCCCTAATTACAGATGTGCAGGGATATGGAGATACAGATACACATATAGAGATCGTCACACCACCGCTCTACTTTAGGAGGACTTACAGAAGGGGAAGGAAAGGACATCTGGATTTTTAGATCAAGGTTGTCAATCGATATATCCTTAGATTAAGAAGAAATGATTTTAGCAAATGATACATCGGCACTATCCAGCATCTTCAAGAGTCTTCTCACCATTGAACTAAATATCCTCTCCTGTTGTCCTATTGAACTCTAAACCTAAAAGGTAACAGGCTTCCTTCTCCACACACACAGATTGGGTATTAAAAACATCATGGCAATAAGGGCGGCAGCAGGAGACAAATGCAATTAGCAAAGGAAGCATGGGCGAAGCATTTAAACCCATAACTTTTATGCATTAGCTCAATGATTCCTTTCAAATTTAGCTTTTCAATTCATCTGTCTCCAGGTGTCCTCTATTTCATATCTAGATCTAATTTTTTTTCATAGAATTATGTGTCATTGGAACAGCTGAGAAAATAAAATTTAACTCTCCCAAATTGTTTGCAACTTCAGAGAGCATAATGCAGTGTTATTTTTGCACAGAAAGTTCTGTCTTTTTACCTTCAAGAGCAGTTTTTAGATTTCTGACACATTGTCATTATTTGGGGGTCTTAACATAAAACCTGTCATTTGCAGGGGGTTGCAATGTGCTGCCACATTAATTTTATAATAGCATTCTGAGATGACGATCACTGTTATCACTTAACAGAAAGAAGGTGTTGCTTATGATTTCCTTGAGAATTAGCGCCCTGTAAACGACTAAATTCTATGGGGTCTGATAATCAATTACTTATTAAAACACCACATTCTCCCAAGTTACTATTCTACCAACTAGACATGGTAGCTTTCCTTAGACAGAGGCTGGAAAACAGTAAAGTTAAATAATAATAAGCAAGATATTGCGTTCTCTACCTACTCTGGAGCACACTAAAACAAACAAAATTATTTGCCTCTAAACTACTAATACCAGGCTATTGTTTTGCATCCCCAGAGGTGCCCAGAAATCTTCTCAAATGTAGATTCTGAATCCTCAAGATTTCTTTTATGTGTAGATTATTCTTTTTTTTTTTAACATTTTTTATTGATTTATAATCATTTTACAATGTTGTGTCAAATTCCAGTGTTCAGCACAATTTTTCAGTTATTCATGGACATATACACACTCATTGTCACATTTTTTTCTCTGTGAGTTATCATAACATTTTGTGTATATTTCCCTGTGCTATACAGTGTAGTCTATTCTACAATTTGAAATCCCAGTCTATCCCTTCCCACCCTCCACCCCCCTGGTAACCACAAGTCTGTATTCTCTGTCTGTCAGTCTATTTCTGTCCTTTATTTATGTAGATTATTGAATTATAAATTTTTTAAAACTTGAATTACTCTTATCTTACATTTCATCTTATTTGCTCTTTTCAGTCTCCACTTTCTTGAAATCCATTGAGACAACATCTTCTGTCTCCTGCTTTCCTACTTTTAAGGCTATTATGGTATCATGGGTCTTCACATCTTCTCAGGGGTCGCTATATAATGAGTACTGTCAAAATCTGTATCGTAATACCTGAAAAAAAATCTCTGTAAAATCTCCTTCCTGTTCTAGAAGTGATGAAGGTCCGCCAAATGTGCCAAATGAGTGTGTGTCTTATTTTGGCTTCCTAGTAATTTTTGATCATTTCTTAGGCTATTTTACAGATGTTGGCATTACTCGACATCTCTTGTCGATAATCTCAGATGAATCAGTGGCAGCACAAAAAGGAGATTATTAAAACTTCTCGTAGATGTATAATAAAAGCATATCCATTTTAGAAAAAAAATGCAAGGTGGATCTAAATACTGATCATTCTCTTCCTACTTAATTACAACTTTTTGAGAAAAAGAGGGAAAAGAGATATTTTGGAATTATGTCAAGAGTCATGAAAATGGAATAAAATTTCAAACATTATTATTTTCTTTGCGAACATCTTTTGAGAGTAAAAGGCACAGTTCCTTTCCTAAGTATTTTTTTCAAAGTACTGCCTGTGGTGCTATAAAAAATATTATAAAACGTACTACTTATAATAGTGTGTTGTAAATCACTTAAGGGCAACTTTTACGTTACATTGTTTGTTAACGGTAAAATAGCAAGAAATGAGTAAGTAGAAAACAATGTACACCAACCCAGCCAATGTGGTAGAGCATATGCTCAGCTATTACCGCTTCTGCTCTAAGAATTATTTTTACACTTGAAATTTGATAATGCCCTTTTCCCATTTCAACCAAGCAAAGACTTTCATGAACCCTTTAAGAAAAAAATAAAAATGGATGTGTTTAAATCCACATTTTCAGCGTGTGATTTTAGTATGGATTATTTGAAAGGAAAACAGTCATCAGACCCGGCATCTCTAAATCACTTTTTATGTGCTAGGCATTCTGCTTTTCACACAATACTCATGATTTCATTTGACTGCGGGCTCCTTTGACATGATTCCTATTTTGCAAATGAGACACTTGTCCAAAGTTATGTGGAGGTTAAACAACTTACCTGAGATAATAGAGCAGGTGATGGGGAGTGATTCAAAAGCTGGCCTGTCTGATTCCAAAGACTATGTTCTTTCCCCTATTCAATCAAACAGGCGTAATGTTTTCCATACACAGTTTTCATAGCATTATTTCAGCACCGTGTCTAGAAGACTGCTTCTTTGTCCACTGTCACAGGAGAGGTTATACAGCATGCAATGAGGGAGGAATAATTTTAAAAGCTAAATTTAGACATGGTATTTGCCTCTGCTTAAGCCTTGTGCTGACAGAGAAGTCCAGAGTTGGGGGACAGGGCTTGAGAAATGACTTAAACTTCAGAGTGACCCAAGATACTGATCCTGGTGTCTTCTTATTCAATATTTGCATGTATTTGGCTAATTTTGTATATGGCTATAGGGAAGCTGGGAGAGATTAGATAGAGAATCCAGATGTTCTCCATTAGAGTATTTGTTAAAATTTGGCTTGGGTTAGTAATTATCAAATGACCTTAATAATTGGTTCTGTGCCTCATGTCAACCGATGGTCGTGTCAGTCCATTTTCTGATGGGCAGGAAGCCACATTCCCTACAGTTGCCACAATCAGCAGCCCTTCAGTTGGTTCCAAAGGAGCAGCGCTGATTAAATTGGTCAGATCTACCTTCAGTTTTTAAATCAGTCCACCCGCTTCTTGTTGGGAATGCTTGGTTGATTGTTGCTTGCATAGTATCATTTTTAAGGTATCAGGAGGGTTTGGACTTTTAATAATTGTCCATTTAACACTCTTTTGTGCTGAATTTTTATTAAAAGGGATCATTTTGACAACATACTCATTTTAATCAATCATAATTTTGCGGCTCTCCTTACTGGGTACAGCATATATCAGTCGTATTTCCATTATCATGGTTTGTAACTAGGAGCAAATTCACTCTACCACAGATACAAGGTGATTATCGTTTCAACATTTCCAGCAAAATAGTCATAGGTGTTACCAAAAACGTGGTTATGAGGACACATAACTCTGGGAAATGCTGGCTTCTCTAAAAATTTCTCAACTCTAAAACTTTTTAAAGCCTTTAATATGCTAATACAAGCTTTGGCTCCCTAAGAGGGCATTACAGGATGCTGAGTTTTCCAAACGTTTTTGACTATAGAAATCCTTTTTAATAGAACATCTTATGAGACCACTGAAGAAAAAAAAGACTTTGGAGATTGCTGAATTAAGCATCCACCCAGCCAACTTCCTGTCACTTCAAAAGTGCTGGCCAACCCCTCCAGGCCTTAGTTGCTTGGAAAACATTAAAAAAATTTTTAGTCTCTAAAATATTTCTTTTCTCTGAAAATACCTGAGATCCAGGCTCTTGGCAAAATTATGAAACTGGCCATATTTATCTTTGATGCGTTCTTTTATTTATTTATTTATTTAAAAATTATTTATTTATTTTTTTTGGTGGGTTCTTGCCATTGTTTCTAATGCTTTTCTCTATCTTAATTAGTGTCCTTGCTTCCCATAGCTTGTCTCTTGACATCACACGTTCTTATTCTTACTTCACAATGTCCAGAGTCGTCCACTGACACCCTCTCTTGGTATTTCTTCCCATTGAGGTACATCGTGCAGTAAATGCCCACTTTCTCCATCATCACAGTTTGCCTCTACTGCGTTCCGTGGCCGCCCGGTCCTCCCTTGGCTGCCAGGTGTCAAGTCCCCTGTTCTATGCAATGTGCTCATGACTGATAAATAGCTTGAAAGTGGGCATTGGCAGAGAGGAGCCAAGAACATCTGTGTTTATACTTCAGTAAAAACGTATGAGTCTTTAGTCTGGGGTTTCAGAGGCTTCAGCAGGGTGGGAGATATTTTTGGTCACTGAGATCTTAAGACTGCACCCTCCTCCCCAATAAGCATCACAAAAATTCATGGTCTGAATACAGAAGAACTCAGAATCTTGGTATGTGGCTGCTCAGTTAATGGCTATGTTTTCCAGATTTCCTTATAGATAAGTGTACTCATGTGACTAAAGTTCTCATCAACGGGAAGATAGTAGACATGATGGATTCAATTTCTCAAACATATTTTTAATGAAAAGATGCCTTCTTCTCTTCCTTTCTCTTTTTTGATGACCGGAATGTTAAAGAGAGATCTGAAGACCCCTCCCTCAATAAATATCACCAAAGTCCATGGTCTGAAGAACGGCAGAACTCTTTATTTAAAAAAATCTAATTATATAAATTTAGGACAAATTGAGATTATAATCAATTAACTTTAAAAAAATCTAAGTTTCATTAAGTAGTGAATATCTATGAGAATCCAGTTGTAAAGGACTGTCCCAGAAAACAAATAAGGACCTGAAGAATACAAAATGCATGGTAAAATATGATATTTTGCTAAAAATATTTAATTTCAGAAAATATATTAAGAGTTAAGATCAAATAAAAATAGGGAAGTTTATATGTGTTCAGATTGCATGTATAATCGTTAAACAAAATTAACTTGAATATGCAAATGTTTTATGCTGAACCATCCATCAAGCTATAAACCAGTACCTCAGAATGACTTTCTAGTTGGCCTCAGAGTTCTAATACTGTCTAGCTAGCAAGAAATCCCAAACAAAATTACATCCTGGATGTTTGTTGACTTAATAATGACATGAAATGTAGTAACAGGCTCAGTAGTGCCAGAACATTTAGTATCTAACAGTATTACCTTTTTATCACTCTGGCTTTAAACATCCATCCAGGAAAACATATTGGGAGATAGTTATAAATCCTTTAAAAATAATGCCCCTAAATTTCTCACACTGGAAATAACTTTGTTCTGATGGTTTGCTTAGCTTTATTTTGTTTTCAAAAAATTTGTATTTAAAGAAAAAATTCAAGATTGCTCAAAGTCTCTTTTATTCTCTATATATTCACTTTCTTCAAAGAAATGAATTCCTTAAATATAGGGATATAAGAAAAAATTCTGTATTAATAGTGTATATAAAATAATATAATAAGTAGTTAAGTTAACATGTATAGGTTTGCTCATCTTAGTCTCATATTAAATGCATTATTAGTCCATTTTATTATCCGTGACTCTCCTAATAAAGTGGTTTATTTGAAGAGTTTATACGTTTCTGTTGTTCAGATTTTGAGCTGGGATTTCAGACTTTAGCAGGTGGAAGATATACCTATTATTTCCCCAAACTGCAATTAACTTCTGTTAATATGTGGGCATTTTAAAGATTGTTAGCCTGATACCAAAATGCTATGCTGGCTAGCATACATTTTTTTTTCCTTTATAATCTCCTCCTACAGTGCTTAAAAAATCTGTGTGATTTGAGTTATGATATAGGAATATAAGAAAATTTTTTTGGTAATTTTTGTGTTGAAACACACATGTACATGTCTTTCTCTCCTGACCAAATCCATCTTCATCTCCAGTGCTGAGCACAGTTCCTGGCCCACAGTGTTGAATTTATAAAAAATGATGTGGCCGCAGTTTTTGTGAAAGAATCATGGACTGGAGTGTCATCTGAAATTTTTGGATGCAAATAGGTGTCATTTCAGATTACGGCGATCACATTCATACTCCAAACTCATGCTGAGTCTAACACGTCACAGATAACTGGGTTGAACTTCAGACTGTATCTAAAAAAGAGTTTGCTTTATGTTCCTTCTGGGAAAATAGTACTAGCAAGTAATTTTTTATTTTCTCTATTTTATCTTCCCCCTTTTGTCTTTTCCCATTTGGTCAGTAAAATATCAGTATAAAGTATAATTCGTGTCTTAGATGTATACATTGTTTATAGTTTATGTAATATTTTTATGCACATTATTTCATTTAATCCTGACCGTGAAGGAGACGAGGCAGGTATTAGCGTCTTGATTTGACAGTGGAAAAAACTAACTTGAAGCAATGCTGTGTTTCTTAGTTTAATAGTTTTTCTGGAAACAAAAGCAATATTTTTGCTAATTTAAAGATTTTAAACCAGGTAGAAATGTGTTTGACAGCTTGATTTTTTTTTTTTTTTTTTTTTGCTTTGTGATATCCAAAAGTCTCTGTGGCAGGGTATTAACTGTCCCCCAATACAGTTTCCCCTTCTTCTGTACAAAGAGAATTGTTGGGATCTTGTAGGACATAAATGCCCACTTTCTCCATCATCACAGTTTGCCTCTACCGTGTTCCATGGCTGCCTGGTCCTCTCTTAGCTGCCAGGTGCCAAGTACCCTGTTCTGTGTAGTGTGCTCATGACTGGTAAATAGCTTGAAAGTGGGCATTGGCAGAGAGGAGCCAGGAACATCTGTGTTTGTACTTCAATAAAAACGTATGGGTCTTTAAGCTGGGATTTGAGACTTCAGCAGGGTGGGAGACATTTTTGGTCCGTGAGATCTTAAGAACCCCCTCAATAAATATCACAAAAATTATGGTCTGAAGAACAGTAGAACTCAGAATCTTGGTATGTAGCTGCCTAGTTAATAGCTATTTTTCCAGATAGCCTTGTGGCTAAGTGTAGTCATGTGACTAACGTTCTGGTCAATGCAAAGAAAGTAGAAATGATGGGTTCAATTTCTTAGTCATATTCTTACAGTGAAAAGATGCCTTCTCTTCCTTTCTCTTTTTTAATGACTGGAATATTAAACTGCCATCTTGGGCTATATGGGTGGGTAATGGCAAAACCCTACGGACGGCAGAGCAGTAAGACAGATGGACATTTAGCCCCACATGACCTCGTGGAGAAGGCACACCCCCTCATCAGCTCAGATTTTATGTGTGAGAGGAAGAAACTTTCACCTTTTAAAAGACATTATCGTTTTGTGTCTCATTTACAGCAGCTAAACTCCTATCACAACTGAAATGGATACTGAACAGAAGAGGCATTTTTAATGATTTAATTTATGATGATGCCTTGTACATACAGGCTCATTTTTGTACAGTTGTTAATACCCTGTCAATTTGGGAGCTCCCCAGATGTGGAAGATACACTTTGGAATGAACTGCCTTTTATTTTTATTATTTTCATATTAATTGAAAAGTATTTATTTTTGTGTCTTTTCACATGAAGTAAAATAGTGTGTGTGTGGGGGGTCTTACTAAAATGTTCCTAGTCTGTAGTCTCTCAAAAATTTGTATTTTTAGACATTTGCTTCACGTTCATTAATTACACTTCTCTCAGAGTCTGACGTTTAGGACAGAAGGTGTGTTCCTGCTGATACTGGTTTTGTCTTATTCTTTCATGTTTACAGTGACTACTGTGTGGTTTGAAAAGTAGTAGTGAGAGTTTATTGGACTTTTCCCTCTCAGCACAGAACACGGAGTAATCAAACATGACTGTTTGGGCAGGATTATTGTGATATGAGTATCCACTATCACACCGCCAACAATTCGCTGGAAGATTTAACTTAGCAAATAAAAATCGAATTTTTGTGGGTTCAGAGCAGTCACATATTGGACAATCTTTTTAATAATCTTAAAGCCTAGAAGTTTCTTAGTTCAATAGTTTTTCTGGAAACAAAACCAATATTTTTGCTAATTTAAATATTTTAAACCAGGTGGGAATGTGTTTGACAGTATGATATTTCTTTTGCTTTGCAAGGTTAAACTCTAAGGTTTATGTAGATTTGTGCTACATTTTGGCAATGACATTGAGAATATGTTTTTATTTTGGTTCATTAAAATAGTTTTCTTTCTTTAGTTGTAAACATAAGATTTTTTAAATAAGTAAAAAAATGGGTAAGTATGTTTTTGTTGCCTGTTTTTTCTTAAATCTACTGGTAATTAACACGGTGTTAAAGTTCATAGAACTTTTCAGAAAAAAAAAGACAAGGTCTGAAAAAGAGGTTTATAATTGGCATTATATTCCAAATTAAAGGAATTCATTTATCTAGCAGTGGACATTAAACATACCTGACCTTTCAGCTATATTCTTATATAATGGAAGGATGTTCTAATTCTTCATCATTCCACAGTAATTTGTAATTTCCTTTGAGGTTGTATTGGAAGTAAATACAGGCTTTTATTATAAGGCCATGTCCTCCCTCCCCATTTTTTATCTGTGTAATAATATTTAGTCTTACAGATTTCCTTTTGCTGTGACAGATCAGTAATCCATGACATTTAGAACTGACAAAGAATTCTAAGTCACCCACTTTTTTACTTTGTTGGAACTTAGCACAACCTGAGGAAATGTGAGGGCAGAGAATAGATATGCTTCAAGAATAAAGATCCCTCTTTTGCTTTTAAGAAGCCTTCAATATTTTTGTGATTATTTAGACTTGATAGAATTTATACATTTTAAGCTATTTATAAAGATATTCTGATTCTGCAACAGAAAAATGTAGGTACATAAATACAGAACAGGCTTTTCAGTTTCTTCTGATTTCAAAGTTCTATGGTTTTTGTTAGTCATTTTATTATCTTCCCCCACCCCCGCCGCCCCCTCCACAGGTATTGGTCTCATACTTCTCGTTCCTAATCTAATCCTCAAACTACTTTTTTAATTCAACAGGCTTATTGAAGTGTTTAATTCATGTACAAAAATCCCTACAAAAAGAAGCTAAGAGTAGACCAAAACATCGCACAAAATGTTATAATTTCTAAAAATAAAAAAAAAACCCTGCATATATTTACTGTGTACAGTTTGAGGAGTTTAGACATGCAGACATCTGTGACACCATCACCACAGTCAAAGTAGTGGACTTCACCAATCCTTGAACAGATTTTGTAGTGTGTGATACTGTGTTAGTGTTAAGCACAGACACCACGAGTACAGCAGATCTCTGGAACGTTTTCATCTTGCATAACTGAAGCTTTGCACCCACTGAACAACAACTCCCCCCCCTCCCCCACAGCCACTAGCAACCAACATTCTAGTCTTTGCGTCTGTGAATTTGACTATTTTTTGACTGTCTTAGATACGTCGCATAAGTGAAACCAAGCAGTATTTATTCTTCTGTGACTGCCTTTTTAACTTAGCATACTATCCTGTAGGTTCACCCAGACTGTAGAAAATGACAGGATTTCCTTCTTTTTTTCAGGCTGAGTACTATTCCATTGTGGATGTACACACCACGTTTTCTTTATCCATTCATCTGTTGGGTATTTGGATTGTTTCCATATCTTGGTTCTTGTGAACTATGCTGCTTTTTCTTCATGAGATTGTTTTCAGTTCATTTGTCATTGAATGAAACACAGTTTTAGATCCTCACTTTACTACCCAAAATGTGATTGGAGGACCAGCAGCTGGCTAGTTTAGGCATTACCTGGAAACTCGTTAGAAAGGCAGAATCTTAACCCCGTCCCAGATTCCCAGGAGCCTGGTATTTAACTTTAAAATGTGAGAAGTACTGCTCTAAAAGTCAAGCCATTAGACTTGGCTGTGAGTGTGCGCATATGTGTATCTCTCAATGGGAATGTTACATTTGTTAACAGAAGTGTCGATTGTCTTTGTTTTCCTGTTACAATAACTAACTTCAGTTTATGATCAATATGATCACATGTGCATTGACCTATAAAATTGATCCAGTGCTTTTCATATTCTTGCATTGAAAATAATCAGAGCTCTCCCAATATTCATTCCTTGGCTGTTAGCCACACTCCATGGGGATTTCTGATTCCCCATAACAGTGTCATTTGAGGAGGAAAAAAAAGTCCCTTTTAGCCTCCATTGGGAAAGATAGCAAGGCATGAATGCAGTCTGTGGCGATGCATAATTTACATTCGGAAAAAAAAAAGCTAGTTTAAATTAGGTTACATTCCTTACCATTGTTCTCTTCCAAGCTTTTAAAAAGAGAGCTTTTTCAGTCCAAGCTATCTTCTTTTAGCGCAGTGGAGCTGCTCTGGAGGCCAGACTTCCTGGGATATCTGTGTTTCTGGAAATTGCGTCATATAGTTTCAACAAAGCCTAGTCTTTCTTAGTTGGACAGACTGTGGCAAATGCCATTGGCATTAGTCGCTATGACCATATGAAGACTCAAAGTGACAATCACAAGGTTTATTTGTTAACTTTTTGCCACATTTTAACATGCTACATGAAAAACTTTAATGAGTTGAATTGGTAACTTTTGTTTGACTCCATCAAAATTAAGGAACTTCAGAATAAATACAAATGATATCTTTCAAGTGCTGTTATTTCCTTAACAGGGGCAACATTGCTTCAAATACGTGTTAAATGGTGCACTTTAAACAATTAACATGTATATATGGTAACACAATCAAATACTGCAGAAAAAATTTGTGCATGATGAATTTCACATGCCTTCTGCCCTTTCCTTCCAAACCCTTAAGTGCTATTCTCCAAAGACAAACTCTTGCATTTCTGTTATTCTTGCACAATTTACCTTTATCACAAGCTTAGTAATTTTTGAGGCTTTCTTATATTCTTTATTCTGTCAAGTACACTGCTTTTCCCCAGTCAGATGACTCTTGTAGAATTTATCCATCCCTCAGTCCTGCTTGAATCCTGCAGCAAATTCTTGGAACTTTCCTTAATTGTGTTAATTTGCTCTATAACTATTGTATCGCTTTCCATTACTCTGGTTTTTGGATAGAGTATCTTTTCAAACTTTCATGTTATTATTTTTCAATTTATGTGCCCTGCTATATAAGTACATGAAATTCTGGAGTAAAATGTTTAGTGAGACAGTGAGCGTGAAGAGAGGCAAGTGTGGTGACTGTGACTCTGGAGACCCCACTACACATTCCTTCTGGCACATCTCCCATTGAGAGCAGGAGCATGGTGGCCCCCAACATTCACTGCTCCTCTCAGCTCCTGATTTTCTACTTTTTCCCCCTTGTCATTTAAACTCACTGTAGAAGGACTTGACCTTCTGTTGAAATTAACTCTCCATGTTAAGTGTCAGACACGAAGCAAAACAATGTCATAGCTTCCTTTGTGACAAAAACAAAATAGCCTTATTTTACTGTTTGGCTCATGCAACCCAATTATATTTGGGAAGCTGGGAGGTAAAAAGCATACTAATTTTTTCCTGAATTTTTTAGTGCTAAATGGTAAATACCATATCAAAACAACACAGTATGCTTTGTTTTTGCTCTAAAAGGGAATGCACACTAGCTTTTAAATGAATGTTACAGTTTTTCCAATTAGATACCAATTTTTACTCACTATTATTGGGTTCCTTTTTCACCCTTTAGGAAAGTTACAATTCAGGAAGAGTCAGAGGCAGATAGGTGACGTCATGAATGGGAGCAGCAGAGTGAATCTTGCTGCCTATCAGGGTCTTCTTGCTTGGCTCTATTCCATCCTCTTTCAGCACGAAAACATTCTTTACCCGTGTCATAGGGGGCTCTCCCACAGGGGAAGGAAACTGCTGTTGCTACTTGACTGTCTGCCAGCAGCACAGGGACCGTTTCCCCACTATTTTACGAGTTCATGATTTTTTGTTATTTTACCTAGTTTTTGTCTGAAAATGAGCCATTCCTTCCTTTTACCTAGTTGAAATCCATGTCATATTTGAGGACGTGTTAATCTACAACTCCCCTATGAAGACATCTCTTACCTTTGAAGCATATATGGGTCTCACTTTCATTGAATCCTCACGGTCAAGAATTAATGAGATTAGGATTAAATTTTCCTGAATTGTTCATGTATCGTTGACTCAGGCTGCGTATAAGTTCCAGAAGAACACAGAGGTTACTCTTTCCTGCTGCTAGTACCTAGCAAAACACTGAGCACATAGTAGGTTCCTAATATATACTGAGTTCTTGTAATTTTAAATAACTTTTATGAATATATAACACTATGAGGGACATAAATGTCTGCTGATTTTCTCTATTTCATTGAAGAGAAAACTTTGGGTTCATAGACTACTCTAATGTTTAATGACCTTTAGAAACATTAGGACCAAAGGAAGTTACTCTGAGTTTTATTTAACTCATTTTGTTAGCTGAGTTTTGTAGTTGATTTATAATATCAGTAGGCTTATCTTACAGAAATAAAAACTATGCTGTGTCAGTACAACATAAAAATATCTAGTCAACTAATTTTGGTCAAATCACTAATTATAGTTCTTGAGCTTCTTATTTCTTTGTGGATAACAAAACCACGGAACATGTTTCTCTTTATTTTCACTTTGAAAGTGTTTTTCTTGGAGATGGTCAATTGTTGTGTCATTTGCTGCCTTATGTGTTAAAAAATGACTGGTGTAATTATTACCCACCGTGAGATTTAGTTTGTATTGCTCTTTGAAAAGGCTCTACCCTATTTATTGAACCTCAACAACTTCTGTTGGTCATTTAAATTAACTTACAGAGTATTTCTTACTGTTGAAATATGCTTTAAGCATTCCCTTCCCATAGTTTGGAATTACTGTTTTATTGCAGTATCACTGGGAATAAAATTTTTTGAAAAATGAAAATTGTTAGAAGGTATACCTGTCCTTACATCTGCTCACTCTAATCAGGCTGTGCAATGGAATACAAATGGCACCAGAGTGTTGGCACTGGATGGATCTGGATCTGAATCCTAGCTCACAGCCAACAGAAGTTACCACTTGGCCTCTGGTTCAGCCGATTTGATTCTTGAACGTTTGTTCGTTTTGGTCTCTGATACTGTCAACCTGTAGACTCATCTCAAGTATCCACCCTTCTGACCATCTAGTCCTCACGACAGCCCTTGACTTATTGCAGCCGCCTTTTTTTTCTTTTTAGCTTGTGATGCTTTTCTAGGCATTTGAATTACATGTGCTGTCTTTGTCTGTGACTCTTCAGTTTATAATTGGGCTGAAAAATGTTGTTGTGGAAAGGTTAGCCAATGTACTAAGGAAATTAAATTAAAGTATTTATATTAAAGTATTAAAGTATTTATATTATATAAACATTATTTTAGGCAGAAAGGAACATGACCCAGGCTAGAATTTTCACGCTCTCGAAGTGTTTTATTTCCTTGCACAGTCTTAAAAAGTTAATTTCAGATCACAGTGGTTCTCCCAAGCACAATTTGAAATGTTTGAAATTATATTTGTAAGAGCTGACAGCCTGATGTATAAGAAAAAAATGGTATGACCTCACAAATATGCTATTCTTCATCAATATAAAAGATACTCCATTTATGAGGCTTAATCAAAAAAGTAGCTAGATAGATTGGATAGAAAGATGAAGTAATGACATCTAAGGAAGTCTCCCAAAACAGATAGTCCATGCATCTCATTTAGATCTCTGTTCTGGTCAGAATGTGGAAGCAAGGACTGGCATTGGATACACTGCAGTTCATTCACTGAAGACAAACACATGGAAAAGCTGATGTATCCCTTAGGTTGGCCACTGGGCCTGTTAGAAAAGAATATCCCTACAGAAAGCTACCTGGCATGTCTTTCTTCAACTTTCCTACACCTGCACCAGGCTTTACATTGAGAATAAGGCAAAGAAAGCCATGTAATACAGGAAATTAAATAGAAAGGTAAAGAATCAGAAAGTTACAGCTAAGATCATGTGATATTTCAGTAACGTAATACTTTTAGAAGGAAGAGGGAAAGTGATTGAAGACAGTCCTCCTGACAGTTACTTGTATTTAGTTGATCCTGGTCTTATGCACAGGCTTTGGACAAAATTCATTTTGACATGTTTAAGAGCACCAGGATATAAAGTACTGACTGTGGCATTTACTGCCTGGACAAGTCAACAGACTGGCACTTTTCACTGTTCCTCATTGCCGAAGTAAATTGTAGCATAGTTGATAAAATAATAACTCAGTCTAGGGCTATTCCCCTGAAGGGTAGATCGTCTCAAGTTGAGCACCTCTGTCACCGTGCATTTTTATTGCAGTTTTGAGAAATACTAATAATAGAACACATGATACATTTCATACATGTATTTATACATACACACACACACATATACGTGTATACACATATATCCTTTCAGGACACGTGTTTTGCAATATGTTATTTAAGGACAACTATTTTAAAAATCACTATTATTAATGTACATTAAAAAAGTTGTACATATTAAATGCAGACGATTTAATAAGTTTGGAGATAAGTATACATTCATAAGGCCATCTCTGGTCTGTACCATAAATACACCCATCAGCTCCAGAAGTTTCCTTCTGCCCTCTTTACTTATCATCATCATCATCATCATCATCATCATCATCATCATCATTGTTATTTGTGTGAAAAGAACACAATGTAAGATCTACCTTCTTAGAAAAAATCTAAGTGTATAACAGTATTGTTAACTACAAGAACTGTGCTGTTCAGTAGACCTCTAGGCCTGGTTTAACCAAAACTCATACCCTTGGATAACACCTCCCCATCTCCCCCTTTGTCAGTGTGCTTTGCATTTCATGCCCTTGATTAATCTCGCCTTGGATGTGGGTAGGGCCTGTGACTTGGTTCTAACCAATGGAATATGACAAAGCTGACTAAATAAAATGTTTCTAGATGTAGACGATTATTCTAGGTAAGATTGTAATATCCATCTTGTTAGGGGACTCTCTCCCCTCTGCTGGCTTTGAAGAAGCCTGCTGCCGTCTTCTGAGCAGCCACAGAGGGAGAGGAATGCAGTACAGAACTTCTGGCAGCCTCTGGCCGACAACTATCCAGAAACTGACACCCTTATTTTTACAACATGAAAGGAACTGAATTCTGCCCACAGTCACATGAGCTGGGAATCAGGCCCCTCCCCAGTGGAGCTTCTGATAAGAACTCAGCCCCTGCTGACGTCTGGATGACAGACTTGCAGAGGATCCTATGCCTGGTCACCTGCCTGGTCACAGCAGTAAGTGTGAAGTGAGAAATGTGCATTGTTTTAAGCAGCTGAATTTGTGAGAGTAATGTTTCATATTAATAGATAACTAATCCAGGTTTGATACCTGGAGGTGGTCATTTAGCTGGGTCTGTAGGGTAGAATAAACTGAATGACTTAAACAATAGAAATGTATCATCTCACAATTCTGGAAGTTAGAAGTTCAAGATTGTAACTTGATTATCTGTGAAGACTTTATTCCCAATTAAGGTCACATTCACAAGTACTGGGGGCAGGGGGCAGGCAGAGTAGAACTACAGTGTCTCTTTGGGAGACACGATTCGATCCATAGCAGTGGTGGCTGCTGTAACAATGTCTAAAAATGTGGGAATGGCTTTGGATTCAGGCAGTTGGAAGACTGAAAGGATTTTGAGGATGATGATTAAAAAAAAGCCTAAATTGCCTTGAACACTTAGGAGAAATCTGAACTTCGAGGGCACCTCCAGTGAGGGCTTCAAAGGAAGTGAGGACCATGTTATTAGAAACTTGTGATGAGAGAATCCGTGTTATGGAGTGGCAGAAAACTTAATGAAACTCACCTGAAGTTAGGTAGAAGTGAGTATGTAAGAAATGAACTTGGTTATTTAAATAAGGAGACATTCAAGCAAAGTGTTAGAAGTACTCACTGTTCTTGCTGCTTATGGTAAAATGTGAGAAGAGAGAATTTGAAGAAAGACTTGTTAAACAAGAAAGAACTAGGACTAGATAATTTTTAAAATACTTTAGCCCCTTGAGATGGCAAAACATCCTACAGTTAAGTAATGACTTCTGAGCAGCCAGCAGTCATCAGGAAAGGGAACTCTTGCCTGAACTGCAAGGAATTCATAAGCCTGAAGTCACTGGGACCTGCCACATGGAGAGAGCCAGTCCACAAAGAATGACAACACAGTCAGAGCAGAGCTGTGAGATAGAGAGACCATCAATGACACAACAGCTAATTCCTCAAATTTGGCCAGAATAGTTTTATCTTGGCATTTGTGAATGAACGAATGCATTTTATTTGTTTAAACCAGTGTGTGCTGGGCTTTTGTCATGGAAAAATTGAGAGTAGAATGACTAAAATTAAACAAAAGTAAACAAAAAGGCCAATGAAAACCATACGAATAAAGCTCTGTGTGTGTGTATGTGTGGGATGATAAAAATATAAAGTATAGGGTACTAATCACACTTCATAATCTAAAACTTCTGCCCAGCAAAATATAGTTGGGAATAGAGTAATTATTACTGGAGCCAACACGCAGCTCCCTTTTCTGGAAGTAAAGAGAAGACTATGTTAAGTAACTGCAGAACATTTTGGCATTGTTCTTAGTATCCTCAAATTCTGAACAGTGAGAGCCCAACATGTGGGTGGACCATGTACAGAATTAGAAGTTCAACACTTGGTAGGTAGGAAGGTCTTCCCTACCAGTGTTCTGGTACTATTGTAGGACTGCTGGAAGACATAAGTGATTTCTCATCTTTTCTTAACACGAGTTTTGTCTTTCTCAGTCTTGAACATTGGCATTCATCATGTTCTAATGTAAATGAACGACTGCAGACTGGGGGGTCAGGGAGAAGATTAAGAGCAGATTCTAGGAGGGACAATGAGTTTTCCATAATGTGACTAAAAAAGAGAGGCAATATGGAACTGGATGTGCTGAAAAGTCACCAACTTGAGGCTTGCAAGGGCCAAAGAGTGTTTTAGAATTCTCTAATCAGTCTGAATTAACTTCCTTGGCAATTTCTCTTTCTTAAAGCCAAACTCAAATTTTCAAGAACAGTGTTTTTTCCCCCAAGAAATGATTCACATGACAGTTGCTAATACCCCTAGTGATAGAACAATAGTATATGGGCATCAGAAACTGACCCAGCCATGAGGCGGATTGGCCATTACCAAGTGTGGCCCTCAGTGCAATCACCTGGCCCAGGCTTTGCATGAAAGTTTTGGTTCTTGAGTTTTTAGTTCTGCATTTGGGTTATTAGTTCTACATGTACATACCTACAAGTAGGTATCAGCAGTTATTTGACTTTATATGGGGAACATTTTGAAAAGCATTTCTTTCTAGTACCGTAACAGAAAGTCTTAAGGTATTCAGTATACAATATTTCCTTCTTCCCTCCACTCCTAGTCCCTAGGAAAACTCTAAATCACTTTTTAGAGAAATAGAAATTGGTTCTGGAAAGAAATATATACAGTACAAATTAGCAAATTATCATATGGGATTCAATGAGTGTTTATAATTTTAAAATGTTAGCTTTATTTAAAATGTTAGATTTATTGTTCAGTAAGAAATTTTTATAAACTTGTTATAATCTATTTTAGTCTAATGTCTTTAACAAAACCCTGATTTTCTGTCATGTTATTTCTAAGAACTGTCACTGTTCAGCTTGCTATTCTGTGAAAGATTTGCGATATCTTTTGTATTTAATATCTTGCTGCTGTTTTATTCTAAAACGGTGGCCTCTTTTTTAACTTAATAAAGAAAATTGAAGGAAAAAAGACCCACAAGGAAAGTCATTATCCTTGGTTGGAGTCAATGCTATCATTGCTATTCAAAGGCAAGAATTAATCAGATGTTGCTTGCAGGAAACCGTTTTATTTATAATGGAAGGAAACAAAAGCTAAAGGCGGGTAATGCATTAGGACCTGAGAGAGGCACAGGGGGAGAAGAATAAGATCACTCTTACTAGTAACTTTTTACTTTCATTTGACACATTTGAATTATTGTACCTCTAAATGATAGCAGACAGCTATACTGTAGGCCATCAATCAATCAATATATTGATAAAGCATGTCAAGGTTCCCAGTCTGATAAAGTATCATCTTATTTATGCTGCACTAAATATTGGATTTCATTTTACCCAAGTTAGGGTTTGACTATTTCCAACTTCTAATAGTAACTTGGTCTTGTTACCTTGTTCATTAGTTTCGGTGTTTGTTTCATAAATATTCATTGAGGGCATGGTATGTGCATTCATTTGGGTCATTTTCTATATGCTGACTATACTGTAATGAATAAAATAGAAAAACCCCACTGTGCTAATGAATCCGACATGCTAATGTTTCCAAATACAACCATTTGCTAGATGTCTTAGGTTCAGTGAAAAAGTGTTTAGGGCACTTTATCTCTCTCTTTGGCTCAAAATCAATTATTCTTTTAGGAACTCAATTGTTAGACAGAGTGGGGTTCATATTTTGACCACTTGTTCCTGAATCTTTGAACTTGGATGTGGATTTTTTTTTTAAATCTAAATCTTTTGCTATGTTTTTATATTGTTGTTTCTTCTACTCTCTACTCCTTTTCACCTGGACTCAACTACTTGAGCATTTAAATTCTAGGCTTCATTCATTCATTCAAAACAACATGTTTCAATCCTGTTTTCATAAGATGCATTTTTTTTCAAAAAGAAAATGTAATGTCATACATCAAGTAGGAGCTGTCATACTATTCCCATCTTACAGATGAAGAACTGAGACTCCAATTTGTTGAGTAATTTGAGCAATGTCATGTGGCTAATAAGAGAAATTGTTAGAATTTAAACTCAGGTCTCTCTAGCATTAAATTCTATGCCGTATCTCTTACATATCCATTGTGGTTGGGATGCACATATATTCTTTGGGGGAGTCTTCTAGCCTTGATTCTGGATCTCCTGAATATCCCCATCTGGTTGCTTGCAAATTAAAAAAGTCAAAAGGATTTTAGTCTGTAAAACAAAACCAAACCTAACAAAATACATGTTAGATCTATGTGAGGAAAACTACAAAGCTCTGGAGAAAGAAGAACTAAATAAATGGAGAGAGACTCCATTTCATGGATAGGAAGACTCAACATTGTCAAAATGTTAGTTCTTCCCAACTTGATCTATAAATTCAGTGCAATTTCAATCAAAATCACAGCAAGTTGATTTGTGGATATTGACAAAGTGATTCTAAAATTTATATGGAGAGGCAAAAGACCCAGAATAGCCACCTCCATACTGGACAAGAAGAGTGAAGTTGGAGGATTGACACTATCTGACTTTAAGACTTGCTGTAAAGTTACAGCAATCAAGACAGTGTGGTATCAGTAAAAGAATACACGAATAGATCAGTGGAATAGAACAGAGAGCCTAGAAATAGACCCACATAAGAATAGTCAACTGATCTTTGACAAAGGGACAAAGGCAACACAATGGTGGAAAAACGGTCTTTTCAACAAATGATGTTGGGATAACTGGACATCCACGTACCAAAAAAAAAAAAAAAAAATCTACGTGCAATCCTTATATTTCTGACAAAAATTAATTCAAAATGGATCATAGACCTAAATGTAAAGTGCAAAAGTATAAAATTCTTAGAGGAAACCATAGGAGAAAATCTAGATGACCTTGGGTTTGGTGGTGACTTTTTAGATACAACTCCAAAGGCAGGCTGCATGAAAGAAATAATGGATAAATTGGACTTCATTAAAATTAAAACATGCTGCTCTGTGAAAGACAATGTCAAGAGACTTTGCAGACAAGTCACAGACAAGGGAAGACATTTTGCCAAAGACATATTTGATAAAGGACTGTTGTCCAATGGACAAAAAAACCTCTTAACATGTAACAATAAGAAAATAATTCAATTAAAAAGTGGGTCAAAGACCTGAACAGACACTTCACAAAAGAAGATATACAGATGGAAAATAAGATGAAGTAGATGAAATAATAACTTGAGACAATAATATAAAAATGTTCAGCATCATTTTGTTATCAGAGAGTTGCAGATTAAAACAACAAGGAGATACCTCTACATACCTATATGATTGGTGAAAACCCAAAACACTGACAACACCAAATTCTGGAGAGGGTATGGAGCAACAGAAACTCATTCATTGCTGATGGGAATACAAAATAGCGCAAACACTTTGGAAAACCGTTTGGCACTTTCCTATAAAACTGAACATACTCTTAACAACCGTGTAATCAAGCAATCTCTCTCCTTGGTTTTTACCTGCATGAATTGAAGACGTAACGTTCACACAGAAATCTACACAGATGCTTGTAGTAGCTTTATTCATAATTGCCAAAACTTGAAAGCAATCAAAGAGTCTGTCAGTAGGTGGATGGATAAATAAACTGCGGTACATCCTGCCAGTGGAATATTATTCAGTGTTAAAGAGAAATGAGCTATAAAGCCATTAAGGACCTGGAAGAGTGGTAAGTGAATTCTAAGAAGGGAAAAGCTAATCTGAAAAGGCTACATACTGTATGGTTCAAATATATGATTATTTTGGAAATGACAAAGCTATGGAGACAGTACAAAGACTAGTGGTTGCCGAGGTTGGGGGATGGGGGAGGACAGATAGACAGAGAGGAGAGGGTTTTAAGGGAGTAAAACTGTTATGTGTAATACTGTAATGTTGGATACATGTCATTATACATTTTTTTAACTCATGGGATTGTATAATACCAAGAACAATCCACAACGTAAACTGTAGGCTTTGATAATGACATGTCAATATAGGTTCTTTGATTGTAACAAATGTACTACTTTGGTAAGGGGATTGGATGCTGGGGGAGGTTGTGTGGGCAGGAATTATATGGGAAATCTGTTCTTTCCACTCAATTTTGCTGTGAGGCTAAAACTGCTTTAAAAACAGTCTGTTAAAAACAAACAAACAAAAAGAATATGGTATTTTCAAAAGCATTAGTATGAAATATTCTCCAAGAGATATTTTGCAATGAAAACAGTATAGAAACAAAAACTCCAAAGCATGTTGATTTACATTTTATCTGCTTTCTTAGAAAACAGTGTCACTTCAGTATTTTAACATGTGAACTCGACTGAGATTGGACCAAGATTTGGCAACTATTTTATGAAATTATTAAACCAGGGTGTACTTGACTTCAGAAGTGGTCAATGTAATATAAATGCCTGCATCAAAGACATATCTAAACTACTATGGAATACTTATCATTATCTAGGAATTTGGCTTTTTTTAGGTTCCACATATCATACAGTATTTATCTCTTTCTGTGTGACTTATTTCACTTTGTAAAATGCCCTCAAGGTCCATCCATGTGGTTGCAAATGGCAGGATTTCCTTCTTTCTCATGGCTGAATAGTATTCCATTATATGTATCTCATCTTTATCTGGTCATCCGTTGACAGACACTTAGGGTGGTTCCATATCTTGGCTATTGTGAATAATGATACAATAAACATGGGGATACAGATATTTATCCTATATTCTGTTTTAATTTCCTTTGGATATATACCTAGAAGTGGAATTATTGGATCATATAGTAGTTCTTTTTAAAAATTTTTTGAAGAACTTTCATACTGTTTTCCATAGGGGCTATATAATTTATATTCCCACCAACAGAGTTCGATTCTTGTCAAGTAAGATAAAATCTTTTGTGAAAGTTGAAGAGACAGTTAACTTGTGACAAAAATTGTGACTTTCAATGGAACTATGCCTCCGAGAACCAGTAGCCTTTGAAACAATTTCTGAGAACCAACAGATAGTGAAGACACAGGTGTAGTTACATTTTACTACATTTTGGAGTCGGGATGATTTATTAGTGTGTATGGTGATATATACAGTGGAGTCGAGAAGACAAGGTTTCTCCAGAGAGCTTTGCTGAATGTCAAAGATCTACTGAACTTGACCTCATTACTTCTCAAAATCACCATGTATCACCAGGGCTGTTCTTTTCCCTTCAGAGATAAGAAAGCCCTGACATGAAGAGTTCGAATAAATTGCTCAAGGTCACCCAGTAAGCATGCAGTGCAATCAGAGATTGAGTCCAGTTCCATGAGACTCTAAGTCATCCCAGGTTTACAAAGTTATAAAAGATCCACAAATTGAAGAAAATTAGCATCTTAAAGGGCAGCCACAAAGGAAATACAATGCAGTGCTTTTCACAAGTTATACATGGAATGCCTAAAGGAATGGTTATTCAAAATGCTCCATAGATCCTATGGTTTCAATGATGAATCTTCCAAACAAACAATAAAGCAACAAAGAATTCAGTTTCTTGAGGAAACAGTCCATCTCTTCCTATATGGTGTGCTGTGTGCTTTTGAACAATTGTGTTTGAAAAAAGAATGAACTCCACTCCACATACTTTGAAAACCAGTGGTCTACCTTGGGGGAGAAAAATAGACATTCCAAAGTAGAAAAGAGCGGATTAAACATGGGAAGAAGGCTTCCTGAGTAGAAGTTATATAATTTTCAAAGTTCACTTTTAACACACAATGCCAGATGAAATCCTTGAGATGGATCAGAATTGAGAACAAGAAAAGAACGTGGCTGAGTTGCACGGGTCCTCTGTGGCCACGGTTGCGTGTGCTACAGACAATGTTTTCCACGTTTGTAGGATAGTAGCTACTAGAGACATCAGTTAGACTGGGTTAGAAAACACGACGAGAGTGATTGTGTCGAAGTGATTTGAGAGGGACTGTTATGTCCAGGTGAGGTGCTGCAGACTCAGAGAACTAGAGTCAGAGAGAAGCATATGATTAAACGTGGCTGAAGTACTTCGACAGAGCGAATCAAAAAAGACAGTTTAATAGAGCCAGCGAAGTGCTTCTAACTCATCCCTTCTCTGGGATTTGGCGACATTTTGAATTTTCATCTCTATGACATGTGAGCTCGTGCTGGTCAGAGCTGGTTACCCTTCCAGATAAAATACCACTTACCTATTTTAGTTCAGAGGTGAATTAACTGCTGATTGAATAGTTTCTGAAAGGTTACTGATGAAAGTAAGATGTATACATTCTGCAGTACGTGTATTTGTTAAAACCATCGTCTTTCTAGATGATAGAATAAAATTTACCTTGCAGGTCAAAATTGCGAGCCCAGCGTAATACTCCTGCTGTGAATCTATCTAAAAAATGAGAAAAATTCTCAGGCTGATGATTTTTCACATCACATTTCATTGTTATTTTGTGACCAATTATTGTAATCATTTATTTACATTTCCAAACAGACTTTTTGAAAAACGGCACTCGGTGTTGCAGCAAATGACAAAACATGAGTCAGTGTGTCCCTGCTAAATTATGAGCATCTCAGGTTTTTAGATGATGTCTTACTTTTCTTCACCCTGACTCCAGCACAGTTCCCGACACACAGTGGTCACTCAATAATTTCTGCTGAAATGTATCAGTACCACGTAGACATGCATGTCAACCTGTTATAAATTCAGTGACAGTGGACATAAGGCCCATCAAAATGGTGTCAGTTAATTAGTTGGTTGCAATTTCACACATATCATTCAGGTTGTGCCTCATTGAGAAGGTGATGGTTGAGCAAAGCCTGGAAGAAGGTAAGAGACTTACTCGGGCAGGTCATGGAGGGAAGAGGATTCCTGGGTAAAAATCTAATGCATTTGCATTACTTTGACATATAATGTCACATAAAACTATTTTTAATTCTATTTCTATAAGTTATTACAGACATTGTTTTTCATAGTCAGTATTTCTTTATGTTTAGTCACATATTTGCTCTTTCTGCACTGCTTCTGCTTCATTCTTTCTTGATTTTGTTTGTTTGTTCTAGGAACATTTTCTTTCTTTTAGTTATCTGTTGGCAATAAATTCTCTCATTAAACAAAAAGACCTAAAGCCTATTTCTTTAATTTTTAAAGGACATTTTAGTGTGTTCAGAGTTACAGGTTAGCACTTAGATTCTTTCAATGCTTAGATGTCATTCCATTGTCTTCTCTTTGGAGACATTTTTATTGTTGAGAAGTTGATTACTGTTGAATGTACTCAGACAGTCTTATTATTGTTCTTTGAAGATTGTTGTCTCCTTTAAAGGTTTTTCCTTTTATTTAAGTTCCTGGCAGTTTCACCAAGATGAACCTGGGTGTGTTTTCTTTGTATTTATCCTATTAGGAGTTTGCTGAGCTTTGTGATTCTGTAGGTTTCTATCTCTTAAATATGATCATAAAAAAGCTTGGTTACTATTTCTATAGTAATTGTTCTACCCTTTTGCTTTCTCAATTCTTACATTCTAATTTTGTAAATATTGTACTTTTTACACAGCCTACGTGTCCTGTAGACTGTCTTCCATGATCATTATATTCTCTCTGTGCTCCAGTTTTGATATTTTTAAAATTTGTTTTGAGTTTACTCAAATGTATTTTGCTGTGTTCAAGCTGCTATTGAACCTATCTATTGAGCCCTTAATTTTAGATATTTTATTTTTAATTATAGAATGCCCATTGTTACTTTTTTTTATAACTTCTGACTCTGTCTCATAATTATTCATCTTTCATCATTTTTAAAAATTTATTTACCCTACTTTCTTGAACTTTGAAGTTCTTCTGTTCAGCTTGTCCCAATATTGGCCCATGTGTGGGTCTGCTTCTACAATATGAGTTCCCTCAAAGTTGCCCCTTAGCATGTCAGTGTTCTGGGTCAATAAATAAGACTAGATGATCTCTGTGAAGCGGTACTGGCTCTTAAATGCTTTATTCTTCACAACTCAGTAAGTGCTATCTGGTCCAAGTTACGGCACACCTATCCTTCAAGGCAGTGTCAGGGGCTCGGGCACCTACAGAAACGGATCTTGGTCTTTATAGAGATTATAATCAAATTAATGAGAGAAAGCAGCATACATAAAATAATTGCAGAATGAATGTTAAATTGTGTGATACTCACCATAAGGGTAATAGTCCAGCAAAAAAGAGGTACCTGTGTGAGTTGCAGTAACAGCAGCAATTGGAGTAGTAAAAGTCTGGAGAGAGAACCCGCTTCTTACATAGTACCTGGCACTATAACTTACGGAGACTTGTAGTGAGAGTAAATGGTCCCTTCTTTTATCCAGAATAATCTCTTATTATCACAAGAGAACAATTGCTGATGACTTTAGGTTCTTAAACATTCTTATGAATATTTCTGACTTTTAGACTTCTAATCTAAAATTTGATGTTAATATTGATGTTAAGTTTGAATCCATATGGGGCTCCATCCCCCTCTGGTTCTCTCTCTTTTTTCCATGCCTGTCATTAGCTTTTTGTCTTTATGTGTCTGCTTTTTCAGAACTAGAATGTGATTAAATTAATTGGTTTAAAAATACACTGTGTGTCATGCTGTGAATATTGGGTTTAAATACAATTGCAGTAGGTTGCACTAATTAATTGGGTTTTATTTTACAAGATTAGAGTTAAGGATGCTTGACCATAATATGTAAATTTATGCAGAATGTGCAAATCAGTATTTTGATTCAAGCATCTTGTCACAAAGGAAAAAAAAAAGAATGTAAAAATATGATGTAAGCTGGAATTACTTATCTCATGGGTTGAAGTATCACCTAAGCAACACAAAATGGGAGCTGGATTGGGTGGGGCTGATGTGTAGGGAAGATGAACTTGGAAGCCTAGAACTTAGAAAATTCAAAGTTAATTAATTTAGAAATTCATGTCGTTCAATGACTAAAAGTAGGAAAAAAGATATTAATGAAAATAAAAGCTCTTCTGAGTTGACTTGAAGAATCTGTTTTTATACTTTAACTGATAGTTCTTCTTTTACTTCTCGGTCCTGGAGTTAACCTCGACCGTATCCATGTGCTCAGCCAGCATTTAATAAATTGCCGTAGTACACCTTGTACATGTGAGACAGGCAGATTAGCAGAACATGATTCTGCTTCTTGAGGGTCTCATAACCTGCGAGGTATACATGTGCACATAATTATTTTGCATTGTGATAGCAATGCTAATTAATCCCTGGGTTGCTGACAGTTCTGGCTTGAAGTGATATTTTATCCATTCGTAGAAATAATACTAGTAATCAAGGGGGATTTCTACTTGATAAGCTAAGAATTCATTCAGTGATAAGTAAAAGAAAACCCGACTACAGTGGTTTAAATAAATAGAAATTGACTTTTTCTCCCACTATAGAAAAATCCTAAAGCAGGGGTCCATGGCAGTGACTCAATAACTAGTAATTAACTCAGTAATAAGTCAGGGTTTAAGTCTCTGGTAAGATTTTTGATTTTCTTGGCTTTTATCATCATGATCCAAAATGGCTGCTCCATCCTCAATGACCAATTCTGCTTCAAGGCAGGAAGACTGGAGGAAGGAGAGAAGGGAAAAGACCTTTATCTTTAAAAAGTTTGCATTTGTATTCAGAAGTAGAGACCCTTCTTCTTTCTTGCACAGACTTCCCATTACATGTGTCGGACCCAGGACACACGATCAAGTTTAAAGCAATCCCGGGTCAAGAACAATGGGAGTGTAGGGACTGACCATCAGGTCATGGTTTGTGTCTTGGGACTGGTGTAGCTACCCTTTCAAATAAAGATCTCCTGCAACCTGCTGTCTAAACTTTTTTTTTCTTAAGTCCGGGAACAAGGGATAGTAATGACTTTTATATAAAGAAGTGACTGTGTTTTCTGCAACTGCCATCCTCAAAGAGTATTAGTAGAAGCAGCTTTATAACCCACAGCAGCATTTCTTAAGACCCCCTTTCCTCATTTCTCCTGGTCTTCAGTCTCCTCAGAATTACACAGTTGCTCCAAAGCCTTTCCCTTTATCCCTCACTCTCAGATTCCTACCAAAATCCACTCTCTCTTTGATGACACCTAGGGCTGCTCTCTCAGCAAGTCCCCAGATTCCTTTCCTCTCTTTCAGTCACACGGTCACACTGGTATCTTCTATTCACAGCATCTTTTCTCCCA
Source organism: Camelus ferus (assembly GCF_009834535.1). Classification (NCBI taxonomy): domain Eukaryota; kingdom Metazoa; phylum Chordata; class Mammalia; order Artiodactyla; family Camelidae; genus Camelus; species Camelus ferus. The sequence goes on from NC_045719.1 coordinate 12,831,550, forward strand.
CCAGATAATTCTATCTTCTGTTTCCTTCTCAGAAACCTCATTTGGTGTTTCCAACTGAGCAGGGACTGTTACCAGAGAGTAGTTTCTTGTTTTGTTGCAGAAAGAATTCAGAGATGAGACACGGAGGCCAGGAAGGCAAAGTGAGGATTTATTGAGCCACAGGGCACTCTCTGGGGGTAGAGCAGGCAGGCTCAGGTGAGCAGCTGTCCTGAGTTCCTTTGGCAAGCTGGTTATATGGGGGGTGAAAATAACTAGCTGGAATATTCATTGAAGAGGGAGAGGTTTGGGGTCATATTTCCTGATTTTCATCCCAGCTCCACCTCCCCAAGGGAAGGAGGGATTTTTGTTCTTACTTGGTCTTGATCGAGAGTGTCATGGCGTCGGTCCATGATGGGTACTTCTTATTTGCAAGGCTAATTTTACTATAATGAGGGCAGAATAAGCAAAAGATTACATTCAGATGCTGGGGATTCCTACCTTTCCCCACCTTCCTTTGTCTGCTTGTAGGACCCCTGTCACCAAAAGATGTATGGTTTCCTGCCACATGACCCCAGCCTGTCTCTCTCTGCTCATATCTAGCTAACTGCCTGCTCTAAGAGGACACTGAGAAATAGTCAGTTTCTAAACTCTGACAGCCTTCCTCAAGAAATTCAACCTATTACTTAAACTCTGCACTACAGAAGGATGATCCAAGAACTAATCGGGGGGTGTCCTTTTTCTTCAGAATGGGACAACAGGTAAAGGGAGAGGAAGAGCGAGGAATACTTATATGTGAATAATTTTGTTCTGGTTACATGATAAATTCTGTAACAGATGTTCAAATGAATATTAATTAGTTAGCACAGAGAAGAAAAATGATACATTGAAAGGCTGGATGGTAGACTCTTCTGGAGTTAAGGAATCAAATGGATTCCAGGGAAATTGACAAAGGGAGAGGTAGGGTTCAGGCAAGTCGGAAACAAAATTATGGGATAAAATATGGAAAGTTAATTGGTACACTGATTTCTTCTCCAAATTTATTTTCCCTTTATTTTATCTTTATCTTCTTTACTGTATCTTTAATTTCAACCACTCAGTATTTCCCACTTTGTTTTCTGATTGATCTTACTCAGTCTATAAATGTTTTCTCACTTAAAAAAAAAACAGATTTAATAAAGCTTCCTCTGCTCATTTCACCTCTCCCTATACCAGGTTTTTAATGAGATCTTTTTACATCAAAGGGCTCTGTAAGAAAAGGCAGAATAATTGCATCATTCGCCTGTTTCCTGTGTGCCATGCTTTGAGATACACCCCCTCTTAATTAGTGAAGCACATGCATTTAATTTTGGCTCTGTGAAAGCACGATGTCTTCATGGCACTGCAGCATTGCAACTCTTGTCACTTACTGGTTTGGTCCCAGCGTGCGGGGTCTCAGACTAACCTGAAATAAGGTGAAGTGGACACCCTCTTTATTTCTGTCTCTGTGCTGGGAACTACCTGAGTATGAAGGTATAAAGATGAGTAAGTCTTAACTCTTGCTCTTCAGGAGTCTCCCTTTTAAGTGGTTGAGCCAGACATCTCAACAGATAATAAAAACACAAGTCAGAAAGGACTGAATTGTGCAGTATTGGACACCTCTCTAGTGCCACATCGTATCGTCTCGGCCACACTTCTTACTTCGGCCACTGCTATGTCAACAAGCTCTGTGGAGGCTCTGACCAGCTTTGTGCAGGTGCAGCTAAGCATTGCCCCCGGGGACCACACACATACCCGTCCTGGTTTCTCTGATGCTCCCAGGAGGCGGCTTGATATGAGGCACTGCTCAGCAGAGAGGCAGTAAATCCCATGGGACTATCCTTGACTAGTGGGAGATGGGAGCCAAGTGATGCCTGTTAGGTTTCTCCTCCCTCTGGGAGACAGTTCGCAGGGCTCCTCGGAGGTCCCACCTTGCTTACACATCCATACATGGGTCTACTGTCCTTCCCGGGTTTATTCCCCAGACCTACAAATAAAACACCGCACTTAAGCCTTTGTCTCAGGCTCCGATAGCAGAGAAACCTAGGCTGAGACAAGTGCAGAGAAAAGTGAGCAGAGGAGGCACAACTAACTTTAGAAAGCAGGGTATTACTTGGAAATAATTAAATTTCATCATCACTCATCTTTTTATACAGGTTCACTAACAAGTTAACTTATAACTAATTCTGGAAATAATGTGCACAGGATGGGCCACATCCTCTAGTGAAAGTGAAAATGTGGGGCACCTTTTGTGAGAATTATTAAAAATCCCAGGATAGTGACAGCAGAGCACTGGACCAAGGATGGGCTGCTTTAAATGCAGAGCCCCATGCAATCGTGCTGGTCACTCTCGAAACTGGCCCTGAATGCCCACGTGTGTTTTCATGATAACCCCCAATTCCAACTCATTAGGAACTAGGAAAACTAGGAAAAAATGTATAGTTACCTCTCCCTTCATGTTCTACTCGCCCTGACTGCATCATACTGCATCGTATATTCTGAAAGTTCAGCCTTTGGCAGTCTCATCTTTTGCAAATATTTTCTCCCAGTCTGTAGGTTGGCTTTTCATTTTGCTTATGGTTTTCTTTGCTGTGCAAAAGCTTGTAAGTTTAATTAGGTCCCGATTGTTCATTTTTGTTTCTATTGCCTTGGTAGACTGGCCTAGGAAAACATGGCTACAATTTACATTGGTGAATGATTTACCTATATTCTCTTCTAGCAGATCTATGGTTGTCCTGTCTTAGGTAGAAGTCCTTAAGCCATTTTGAGTTTATTTTTGTGTATGGTGTGAGGGAGTGTTCTAACTTCATTGATTTACCAGTGGCTGTCCAGCTTTCCCAACACCAGTTGCCAAAGAGACTGCTTTTTCTCCATTGTATATTCTTGCCTCCTTTGTTGAAGACTAATTGACTGTGTGTGTTTATTTCTGGGCTCTCTATTCTGTTCCATTGATCCATATGTCTGTTTTTCTGCCAATACCATGCTGTTTTAAATTACCGTAGCTCTGTAGTATTGTCTGAAGTCTAGGAGGGTTATGCCTCCAGCTTCGATCTTTTTCTTCAGTATTGATTTGGCAGTTCAGGATCTTGTGTGATTCCATGTAAATTTTAGGATTATTTGTTCTATTTCTGTGAAAACTGCTGTGGGTACTTTGATAGGGATCGCATTAAGCCTGTAGATTGCTTTTCATCGTACTTTTCATAAACCCCACTCTGTCTTCCCTGGATGGGCTGCAGTTCACTTCTGTACAGGCTGCAGCAGTGTGTTGTTCAGAGATGCTCAGCCTCTCTGCCCTACTCAGTGGCCAGAAGCTTCCGCTATTGTTGTCCTTTCTAAGACCACTACCTTTACATTCATCTTTAAAGTGTCTGCTAATACAAATCTCTAGGTGAGGCAGAGGGGAGAAAAAGACTCCTGCATTCAAGGAGCTGACAGAGGAGTAAAGAAAACGGGTCATCAGAGAATTATTCAGAAGTACTTAGAGAGACAGGTACTGAGGGAGCGCACGGGAGCTACCTAACCTGTCTCTCTGGATTAATTTTTGTTTTCCACTTCACCAGAACTATGACTCAGAAGGACTAAATCTGAAATTCTGCTCCAGGATTTCTGTCACCTTCAGCCCTTTGCCTCTTTCTTGTACATTATATGTTGTCCACAGGTACAGCAGCATTTAATCTCAGCAACCAAGCTGTACTTAGGTCTACATTTTTCTACAGACACGTTCTTGGTTCCATCCTTTGTGAGAAATTCACATGTATAGCACCCAAATGCTCAAATAATCCCCTAAAGCCCTCTTTCAAAGAACTTCTAATTTTTGTCAATTACGGCACAAAAGATAACCTTGTTAGAATACTTGTACCATGCTCTATCTTACTTATGATTTCTTGGGAAATACTGATTTATCACAGAGTATGTGGATATCTCTGTGTTAACCTTGGGTTAAAAATATTACGTAATCTATAGAATTTTCTTGGAGACAAAAAAAATGTATAAAGTGCTTAAATATCCAAATAATACAGAATGAGTCATCATTAAATTAGTGATTCATATAAAAACTGTAGTTAGAATTCAAACAGTCATCAAATGATTGCAAGCTTCTAGGGTGGAAGAAACACCCATTATTAGTTAGAGATGAATGTCTTAACTTTACTTAACGCCTTACAAGGAAACTCCACATGGCCTTTTCCTAGACAGTCAGTTCATTTCAGACCAAAGGCATTAGTTGGCTGTGGCAAGTGAAACAAACCCAAAGTTAATAATGTCTGTATTGAGGTTTCGATTCCAATGTTTTAAATTCAATCTCTGCCTTGTCATTTTCCAGTCTTTTTGGTAACAGCATGTAAGAAACAATAAAGCACATTATTATTTTTTTAAACCAGGACTAGTGACCTGAAATATTATTGTGACAAGTAAACTCTGGTTCTGTCGGGGAAAGTGCCCTTCAAGCTCATGAATCCAATTACTGAGTGGACTTTCTCCTGGTGGAATTCTATAGTTTCAACTCATAGATGCTTCTACTGTCCAATGGGGTATTGACGGCTAAATGATGACATGTGTTGAGACCACTTTTGCCCCCATTCACTAAAACTTGTAGTGAATAAATTCTTACCTACTTTACTTGCTACAGTTCTTTTGGAAGACTTAATTGGTTATTTGATGCCCAAAGGACTCTTTTGGAAAGATATGTAAAAGACCCTAAAGATTCAGAAGAAAGGGCTGTTTTATGTTTGATGGTTGTGTCTGCCTTGAATCAAACACTTTTTATGCCTTATACTTTTTGGGGGGCATCTAGTTTGTTAGTGAGGGAAATGCAGAAGCAACACTGTTCCATAACACTGTCCAATCATTGCCTGATTAGAAATGCAAAATTAATCAGTGTGAAAAAGTAACAGACAATAAAAGATCATATGTTTTGACAATGCAGCTAGCTGCTTTTTATTCATCCCCCTCTCCTCAATAAAAGTAGTCCTGACATTTGTGGCTTTGTTTTGTATATAAGCTCACCAGGAATCAGCCATCGGTTGAGTCTGATGAGAAATTTCCTAGGTGAAGGAATCTAAGAAGATGACCACACGTAGGAAGGATGATGGAGGATGAAGTGTTCCAAGTTAAGGAAGTAACATGAGCAAAGATGTGATCTGAAAGTGAGCTGGGCACGCGCTGGGGAAGAGAGCCACTGACTGGAGCAGAGACTGCTTACTTTAGGTTTCAAGGAAGGATGTCAAGGTGGGAGGACAGATTAGGAAGGACCAAGGATCACATTTAGAGTGATACCTGGGTCTATGAGTTTGTATCCTATGCATTGGAGAGGCATTGGGAGTTATTGAGTGCTGAAGTGGCCCTGTGATATCTTATCTTAGAAGAATGGGTTAGGCCACCTAGTCTGATGGGAAAGGTGGAGGTTGGGGTAGCAGTCTTCAAAATGGGGTATAAATACCCTTGAGGTTTCATGGAGACCTTTCAAGGGCATGGTTCTAAGGAAATTAATTACTGAATCCTCAACTTTCATTTTTATTTTTCTGAAAAGTGATCTGTGGTTGAGATGTCACGCAGGGTCTCACCATGACCCCTCTCCTACTTTAAATAAGAACGGGTTTCCTCGTACCAATTTAGAATCTCATTCTGGCATACTGCTCTGGGGTGAACAGACTTCCTGCCTGTCGGACAAGGAGACAATCTGAAATATTGTCATTGATGCTGAGAAAGTGAGAGCCGCTAACGAAGGGCCTGGTAAGGAGCCCTGAACAAGTGGTTTCCTGTGCACTTCTTTCAACAAAATGTAAAGAACCTAACCAGGTTGGCGCTTGATTGATTATTAATTTTGATTTTGATAAGATGTGATTTTTTTTTACATAAAACTTGGAGGCAGTTTAAATAATTGAGTGATGTTACTACAGGAAAAAAGAAGGATTTTTATTCGCAACTACTTATTTATTTGAGCAAGGCTGCTAAATGCTCCCTTCCACAAATAAGTGAAAAGAAGATAATTGATTTAGAACTGTGTCTTATTTTAGCAATAATTAATAAGTATTCACAGATACTGAACTAATTTCTAAAAATGTCTTCTGTTTTACTAAGATATGTATTTCTCATAATATTTTACATTGTATGCTTACTGTTGATCAAAGTATCAGACACATTTATGTTGGTTTGACGAATTGTATACTAATTATCAAAATGTTAATTTATTTAAATTAAATTAATATTTAAATATTTAAATAAGATTAATATCAGAGTATTAATTGTCCTGGAAAATAGAAATATATGGATGGGTTACCAATACAAAACTTAGTGCATAAAAATATATTATTTGAGGTGAAAATTTTGCAGTGAAATGGAGTGGAAATATGAATTCAAGGAGAAAAAGGAATGGTGTAAAAAAGCAGTTTGGTCATGTACTTTTAAAATGGATATTGGAAAGTATCAAATTGCTATGGTAATTTTCCATAGGATATATTTAAATGAGCTAGACGCGAGTTTTCTTTAAACAACCCAACATTTACAATATGTTGGAAATTACATCCTTGCAACTGCTTGAAGATATGTAAAAAAGTTTTAGATGTTAACTTAAAAATGTGAGAGGGCTGTATACCTTTAAAAAATTATGTTTGGAAGTACGTGAGCAAGATATTTGGAAGGGCTTGTCCTAAAAATTCACTTACGTATTATGCATATGGTTTTCACTCAGCTTGTATGTTTTCCATTAGTAAAAATAATGTTTTCTAAAACTGCCCATATTCACTTTTTGCATAAGATTTAGAGAACATCGATTATTGTCCTGGGTGGCAGGGGAAGGAGGCTGAAGGAGCTGGAGGTTACAGAGTACGCTCCCTCCGCATCTTGGAGGTTAACAGAGGCATGAGGATGTCAGGACAAGGTGGGCTGGAGTCAGGGACATAAAGGCATTGCAGTGACTATTTCTGTGCTTATTACTCAATACTTTCCATTTCTTGTCCTTTTCGTTTTTTGTCATTCCAGGGCTTTCTATTTTATCTCCCAAACTAAATGCTTTGCTTTTAGAGAACCTGGTCTTTGTCTTAGATTCGTTTTGTACTTTTCCTAAACAGCTACTATAGTCCTGGGCACACAGTTGTGGACAGCATATCTTTATTTGTTTAAATCCCTCCTCATTTCACTAAAAACACCTAAACCAGTGATTGATGGAGGAGTTAAAGGAGATGGTAGAGTCAAAACTAATACCTTAATCTTGAGCAAACAAGTTGAGGATAATGATTGTGTATTATTAAAAAGAGAGAGGTGTAGGATGGACAGCTTATTTGGCTATACTGAATTTGAGGTGAGCTTGAGGTCAGGGCTGCTGTTGGCCTAGAGGGACCTCCCAGTAAATTGAAAAAGGTGCTTCCTCTGGGTAAACAACTTCTGGATCCATTAATTTCACTTTTATTTGAAGAAAAGAAGCCCCTTTTCTTTAGGTACATGCAGCCCCATGTCAAGTTTAGCAAGAAGAGTCATCTCTGTCCCTCTCTTGATCAGGGGTCTTTGTGCAGTGCGCTGACTGCACAACTGTGCTTGCCTCCCTACCTGAGATAGGTAATTAACAGTTAACTTCAATCTATCAATATATATTTGCTTTGTGCAAAACAAGAAAACTTTCTACTGGCAAAAAATACATTGGGTTATACTGTAATTTTAGGTGGGATCATGCTTAAGGATTTCCCACTGAATTCATGTTAATATTTGTGGTCAACTCAAGTAAGTTCTAGCTGAAAGTCAGAAAACTTCATAGATACATCTGCCTCCAAATAGATACAGTATATATTTTATCTTCCTGCCACACACTCCTTTTTTCCCCTTTTCTCTTACTGTGTCTAAAATTCACACTATTGGAGCAATCCATTTCAATCTGACAAATGCTAGGGTAGTAACTATGAAATACCATGATTAAACAACACATATTTTCCCAGGAGAAGAAAGACGATACCATGAATTAGTTTTATCTGTGAAAGAATTGTTCTTTAAGGAGTTTGATCCTAAGCAGTGGAGAAAAGGCATTTTTTCATGTATCTGTTCATTCATCCAGCACACTATATTTTATATTTTAGGTACTGTCATTGGTATCAGAAAAAAAAAGTAATTTTTTCTCTCTTCTTAAGGCTCTCAATTCAGTGAAAGAGAAAGACATTTGCACTAAAAATGCAATGTAGTATTTGTATGTCTTTCACAGAGTTATGTACAAAGCACTGTAGCATGGGATAAAATCTAGGAAAAGCCAGTTCTGCTAGATGAGGAAGACTTCATTAAGAAAATACTATTTGAGTTTGTTATGGACTGAATGTTTGTATCCCCTCTCCTCAGCCTCCATCACCCGTGTTCATATGTTGAAATCTTAACCCCTAGTGTGATGGTATTTGGAGGTGGGTCTTTTGGGAGATAATTAGGGCTAGATTATATCATGAGGGCAGGCATTCTCAATGGAGTGGATGGGCTTATAAGGAGAGAAAGAGAGAGATCTCTCTCTCTGTGTGCGTTCATGAGGAAAGGCCATGCGAAGACACAGTGAGGAGATGGCCGTCTGCAAGCCAGGAAGAGAGCCCTCACCAGAACCTGGCCCTGTTGGTGCCCTGATCTCAGACTTCCAGCCTCCAGAATGGGGAGAAAATAACTGCTGTTTAAGCCATCCAGTCTCTTGTGTTTTGTTATAGCAGACAGAGCTAAGACAGAGTAGGACTTGAATGCGGAGTGTCTTATGGACTGTGTGCTGTGTATCTTCCATCTGATCTTGTGGATCTGCCTTCCGTGTCTCCCCTTCTTGCTCTCTGCTCCACAAACCCAGCCTGATGGGCTTCTTCTACAGGTCTCCTTGTTTGTGCTCTAACTTCCTATTCCTGAGCCTTTGAAGGAGACGGGAGGGAGGGCAGGGAATGAGGTTGTTGTATTTATTCCAAAGGCTTCCTTCTGGCAGGGTTGCCTCTGGCTGCTTGCCTCTTAATTAAAGGTCACTGCTTCCCTCAAGGTGGTAGATCTCCAGGACCCTCTCCTGGTTTCTAGATTCTGCTCCCTGTCTTTTTTCTTTGGGTCTTGGGATGCTAAGCCTCCTCGCCCCATTGCTAGCCCCAGGGAACTGCATTCTCTCTTCTGGTTTATCTACATGCTACCCAAACATCTGCAAACAGTCCCTTTATTAAACCCAACTCCAAGCATCCTAATTTGAGTGCACCATCTGTGGCCTGCTGGGACCCTGACAGATACAGACTGGAAATTGTGAGAGGATGTATCTAACTCACCCAGTAACTGTTAGCTGTTTTTCATGTGGTATTGTTATAATATTTTGAAATGTCAAAAAATATTTTTTTTCTTCCAATATTCCTTATGGTCACTTCACCATTCTCAATGAGAGCAGTTAGGCTGCTGGCTTCATTGCTTCATGGACAGGTTTGTTACAGCCATAAGCAGAGAAAAAAAAAAAAAAAAACAACTTGGGGGTAGAAAATGCATAGACTCCAAAGGATTTAAGGCTTAGAAAAAAACTCTGATGAGTCAGACTAGATAAAGTTGAGAAGGAGGATTCATGGAATCTCAGCTGGTGGGTCCCTCAAAAAGGACATCACACCTTGCCCCCAACTCCCAGTGTTACCAAACTAAAGTTGGTGTGCTCGACGCACAGTGAGGCCAAACAGACTGAATCATTGGAATCTGGAGCAGAGAAAGGTTTATTGCAGGATCAAGCAAGGAGAATGGGTGGCTTACACTTGAAAAACCTGAATCCTCCAGTGGTTTTTGTAGTAAACTTTTTATAAGCAAAATTAGGGGTGAGGACTGCGGGATGTGTGACTGTTTCTGATTGGTTTGTGGTGAGGTAACAGGGTGGTGCTCCAAGAATCTTGTGCTCAGCCTGAAGTTACCATCCTCCCCCTGGGTGGGGGCCTTAGTTCCTGCAGAAGAACTCAAAGATACTGTCACATATATTCTTTGAGGAGGAACCAGAACCCTGCCCCAAGGCTGCACTATTTTTTCTTGACTGTTCCTCCCTGGTCTCTGCATCCCTTCCCTGCCCTGATTAGCAACTGTTTGAATGGAGGACACAAAGTATTTGTACCGGGGAGGACCCCAGAAGGTCCTGCACCATTTCACCCCACCACCAAAAGAGTTAAATCTTGGTGGGAAAGGGTGTGCAGAGCCTCTGAAGGGGACCTGGGGCCTCCACATGCAGACATGATTATATATAGAGACATGACAGGACCCCAGAGAAGAAGTCACTATCTAGGAGATCTAGGCAGAATCAGACTCTGTCAGTTTTAGAGCAAGGCAGAAGTAGCAGAATAAAAACTTGAGTGACCAAGAAGGGCATGGAAATAGCATGGATTTCCCAGGCTTGCCTGATGGAGGACCAAGGGCTAGGTAAAGATGGTACATGTGTCAGGGCTACAGGCAGGGGCCGAGAAAGACCACTGACAACTGCCCCTTGCAGTGTGAGTGTCTCAGAACTAACACAGCCCCGAGGAGATGGTAAAAGGGAAATGGATTCATGAATGGATTAACAGTAAATTTTCACTCCCCAGAAAAATAGAGCTTAAAAAAGAAAATTAATTTCAGTTATGCTAAAATGTTATATTTCTTGCGTGCCCAAGATTGTGGGCAGTGAGTCATACCTACTATGTGTTATTAATATAATGACTATTATTAGTGAAATGAGCAGGGATGGAGAATCCTCTAGGCAGAGATGATAGTATATTCTAGGGTGAAGAGGTCTGAGAGAGCATCACTCTATCAAGGAACTTCCAGTGTCTGGAGTTGGATGAGTGAGAAGTAGACCATGAGGGTAGATTTCCAGTAGGGGACCACACTAAGAATAACAATAACAGTATCCAAGACATGGAAACAACCTAAATGTCCATTGACAGATGACTAGGTAAAGAAGATGTGGTATATTTATACAATGGAATACTATTCAGCCATAACAAAGAATACAATAATGCCATTTGCAGCAACATGAATGGACCTGGAGATCGTCATTCTAAGTGAAGGAAGCCAGAAAGAGAAAAAAACAACAACTATATGATATCACTTATATGTGGAATCTAAAATAAAAGACACATGAACTTATTTATAAAACAGAAACAGACTCACAGATGTAGAAAACAAACTTATAGTTTCCAGTCGGGGAAGGGAGTAGGAAGGGATAAATTGGGAGTTTGAGGTTTGCAGATAGTAACTACTGTATATAAAATAGATAAACAAGAAGTTCATACTGTATAGCACAAGGAACTATATTCACTATCTTGTAGTAACTTATGGTGAAAAAGAATATGAAAATGAATATATGTACGTTCATGTATGACTGAAGCATTGTACTATACACCAGAAATTAGTACAACATTGTAAACTGACTCTGCTTTAATAATAAAAACAATTATATTTTAATAATAAAATATAAATTATATATTATATATATACTTTAATAATAATTATATATATATATAAATATATATATACCAAAAATATATATAATATATATATAAAATATATATAAATATATATATATATTATATATATACCAAAAAAATATGAATAACCACTTGCCAAGCAGTTTCTATGTGGGAGGCCCTCTGCTAGTCATGATTGCACTTAATGCTCCAGATAATCCTCATTTTACAGAGAGAAACCAAAGCTAAAGAAGTTGGATCAGTGTATAAGACACACAGCTAGTAATGCTGGAACTGGCCTGCAAACCGAGGAGAGGGCAAATCTAAAACCCAAACTCTGGGCCTCTGTTCGAACCTCCCTTCTCAGGAGAGATCAGGCAGTCATGTTTCAGACTTGGAATTGCATTAAGTAGACATAAGAAAGTGCATTTACACAGTTGGTGCTAAGGGGAGATTTGTGCTTTAAAGAGAACATTCTGTTAACAGTGGGTAGAAAAATCACAGAGGCTCCGGACTGGAGGCAGGAAGACCAACTGAGAGGCTTTATGGTGGGCCAGGCCATGAAAGGTGATGAATTCAGGAAGTGACAGAGGCAACAGAGAGTATGTGGCCACCCAAGGTGACCTTGGCATGAATTGGCTACAGATAAGAGGATGAAAGATTCCCAGGTTTCTGGCGTGTGCTATTACAGAAGCAACAGCTTTGTACTTACTTGTGAATAATAATTACTTTTTAAAATATATAACCATATTACTGGGATAGTTAAATAAGAGACAGGGATTGTCTTTTAAGGAAGAGGTGACCTTTGTGAAAACGGATGGGTTTGGGACTTCCAGTGATGAAGAGCAGGTAGGAAGAAGACAGGAGAAGTCATGGGGAAAAGGGAGACAGATTTGTCAGAGGTTTATTTCCTAGTATGTTTTGAGTAGTTTAGTTCAAACAACTTTGAGCTACATGCACGTATTTCTCTCTAATTCATTGGTGCTTTTTTAAGTATAAATTATGATAAAGTTTGTCAAAGGAACGCTGCATACAAGAAAATGTGCTGGAGAAGGTAGAAAAGGCCTTTGCTGATTCGTGTAACAGTGGTTAGTTTCCATTTATTTCATGGACGTGGAGTTCCAGTTCACACCTACACCCATAGTGAAACCAGGCTTTTTCTTGGAGACTAGAGGTAACTAGCAATGACAGTGCATACCTGGGACGCTCTTGGATGTACACAGATCCAGGGAGGTATTACTGAATAAATCCGAGGACAGGCATGTGACTTCTGTTTGGTCCATAATACCAACAGTGTAATAGGTCTCATACTTAACGATCTATTATGTGTTGAAGACTGTGTTACCTACTTGTGTGCATTATCCCTGACCCTGCCAACATCCTTGAAAACTAGATACTACGTTCATTTTACAGAGGAGGAAATTGAAGCTCAGGGAGATCATTACTTCGTAGGCACTGAAGTTGGGATTCAACCCCAATTCTCCCAAATCAAAATTCTGGTCTTTCTCCTCTATATTACACCGTTGCTATCTCAGTAAACTGTTGCAGACATTCAGTGTGCTAAGAGAGGGATGGATTTGCCACAGAAATTGTAAATCTCAAATTATTTTATGGTTCTGAATATTTTCTGGTTTAGAAAGAGAAGAACATTCTGTGAAAGAATGAGACATGTGTACTCTTTTTTATATTTCCCTTTCCCAAGGCAGGAGACTCAGCATCTGGTAATACAGGGGGAAAAAAAATCCAGAGAATGGAATAGGTGCACAGAGGCAGTGAGGATGCTTCGCCAGGGTTTGCTCTGTATTGTTCCAACTAACGGGTTTAGCTCCAAACTTTCCTTTTGAACTTAATGCTATGTTACGTGGAAAAACGAAAACAAAAACAAACAACTGTCTCTTCTCACTTATTTAGGTTTCTAAAGGAGAATATTTGGTTATTTTAGGAATTGACAGAAATTTCATAGCATCCATGATGAACATTCTCCAAGGAGCCAAGTGGCCAAAAATACATGCTTTTAGCAGATTTTGAGCCTTCATTTGGTCTTGGCCTACAAATTCCATAATCCAACAGTACAGTTCTGAATTCTAGGCTCTGTTTTTGAGTTTTCACTCTCATCTGGAAGCCATTTGTTCTGAACTATATAAAGGAGCCTATTTCAAATATAATTTATGTTCAATGTATAATTTCAGGTCTAGCTTGCAAAAGTTTTTTGAACAATGGAGTATGGAGTTGTGCTTTCTCTAAAAAAAAATAGGTGGGGGTTGAATGCTTTTTATTTATCATAAAAAGACTGGTGCAAATGCCTTTGTATGGCATTGATAGAGGGGAGATAACTAGCTATACTTTTTCTGGTGATCTTGGTGACATTACTTGTGTGACAGAGACTGCTTGAAGCCTATTACTGGATTGCAATATTCCGCTTCTTGAATCAGAGAGGACAGAGGGGACAGAGAAGAGTGGGCAAGAGCTGCCATCAGGAGACAGAGTGCATCAGAATATAAGCTGAGGTCTTAACCAGGGAGCTGCAGGAGGAAGAAGCTTTTCTTCTCAATTCTTTCTCCACTCTCATTTAAATAATTTATACATATTGAATGTTGATATACATGCATACATATCTATGTATCTATGTATCTATCTATGTATGTATCTATGTATCTATCTATGTATCTATCTATCTATGTATCTATCTATCTATCATCCACCTATCACATAGTATTGTTTCATTTGAGGTCACTTTGCCTAAAATGTTAAGGCTTTTTACAAAGATGAAAGACAACACAAGAAGCCCCCACACCGCCCGCTAAATTTGTATTACAAAATTTCCATAGGATGCTAGTTGCACATTTTGAGGTTTGATGTTCCCCCAATTTTGGCTGGAATTCTCCTGCACCACTTTTCATAAACGAGACTCTTGTCTTTCTGTGAACAGCAACAATAAAAAGGTGAGCACCTGTCTGCCCACACCTGCTGTGACGTGTGCTTGATGATGAAACTGCTTCTGAGCAGAGACCGCAAGTCAAAGAGGTGGGAGGTAAAAAGCAAGAGACCCTCAGGCTTGGATGGAAGGGCTGGCAAAGCCAGGAGATAGGTATGACTATGTCTCCAAAAAGCAACTGAGATGGTTTAACTAAGGCAATAAATTCCTGATATTCAGGGGCACGTCTTCCTTAGAATTTGAAGTCCGCATTTCAAAGATTTGAGCAGGTAGCATGTTTAAGCTCGACAGGGAACGTTTTGCAAAGCTGGTACTCCATGTTGTTTTGGAAAATAATGAAGCTGAGAAAAATTTCTCTCAGGGCTCCTTCAAACTTTCTGGTATTCTTTTCAAAATGCTCATGCCAATATGTGTAATCTTCCTGATCTTGAGTGCATTATTTTTTGTTATGGTACCAGGAAATAAAGCACGTATCTCGTAGGAAGCATCAATAGAAATGATCTGTTTCATTTCTTATACAATGATGAGAAAGGATCTTAAACTGCCTAAAATAAGTCTTTCCCATACAATTTGGTATGCGAGATATCATTAGAAAGGGATTTTAAAGATCAAGGTATAGTTTTGTTGTTAAAATTTGGCAATAGCAACTATTTCCTGAAATTAGACCCAATTTATCTTTCTTAAAAATGAGAGTTAGACGCTATTGCAGAGCAAAGGGACTTCAGCACATCTTCTCTAAAATTTGATGTTTGTGACGAAGTAGTCTTTCTATGCAAAAAAAAAAAAAAAAATTCCAACAGTATTGCTCAGGTGGAAATAATGTCATGGACTGTGGGATACACCTATTCATTAGGGTTGGAATTAGCGTGTGGTTGTGATAATGGACTGATTTAAGATGCTTTAATTTGATGAGTAAATATCTGGGCCTGAATGGCAACAAGTATGTATTTGACTTTGACCTTGAATTGAGCTTGATGGCAGATAAAGAAAAAACAGAATAGGAGAAAGAAAAGTGAAAGCAAAAGAAGGCTCAAATGATGATCTGGAGAATGGAGGGTATAGTGGAGAATCCATCCACAGAGTAGATTTGTGGGACAAAAGGTGGATAGAGAAAAATGGCCGGAAGTAAAAAAAAAAAAAAAAAAAAAAAAAAGGCCAGAAAGGAGGGTCTTTACTTTCACGCCCTTTTTAGTCTCCCTTTCTTCTTTTTACTTTTCTGTTTCTTGAGTCAGTTAATATTCCTTTCACTAGCTCTGTTGTGGTGGCCTGAGAGGCTGGTAGGATTTGCTCGGCTGAAACTATTGATGCATAATACATTACATGGAATAATATTCTTGCTGTCCTTTGAGCCTTGAGTTTTATTATCAGTGGAGTACTTTGATAGCATTAAGCTACTTGATAGACATTGAGAAACTCTACACGCACTGCATATGGTTGTATATATCTGCTTGTGTATTTACAGAGGTTGCTAAGCTCCCAACTCCTAATAAAGGCATCGTCCTATAAAGTCAAGTTATATTTCTTTCTGTTTAAATGTTGTGTCTAGCTACATTTACCACCCCCATCTATTAGTAAACCTAAGTATATGTAATTATATAGCATAAATGAAGATTTTGAATTATATAAGCTAAATCATGAATCTCTGCCTCCCTTTATTCTCCGTTTAACTGAGGGTATATACTCATCAAAGATGAATGCTAACCAGTGACTTTTTTCTGCTGAACGTATGTGGCATTTCCAAGGCAGGGCCATCTCCTGCATGAGAGAGGCTGATTACCTGCAATATTGCAGTTGACTAGGAAGTATCAAAATTTTGAAAAAGATACTGTTGAAATGTGTGAAATTGTGTAAAAATGGTAAAAGAAGAAGTCAGAGACTGTCATAAATTGGAATAATGCAGAGTTAGAAAAAAATCAGAAAATCAAAGTAAATTAGAGATAAAATAATTTTAATGAGTGAAAGTTGGGTCATCCAAATTGATAGTGTTTTATTGTGGTGAAAAAAATAAAGTTTTTTCATCACATACATCATGAATTCATTAAAGCAACATCCTTTAAGTTGCTTGATTATGCTGATGGCTTTGTGTTCATCTTCCTGCTCTTTTGCATCTTGCTTTTAAAAAAATTATGCATATATTTTCATGCTGATTGGCTTGGGTAGTGGCTGCGGTTGTTAAAACTTAAGGAATAAAGTGAGGGAAGTATTCCTCAAAGGACAGGAACTCTGTCCTTGACTCATGGTAAAAGAATTACTTACCACAGCCGGTGATAAGCTGAAGTACCCGAAACCCGTTTCTGGGATCTGGAGCCTTGTTTCTAGGAAGCTAATGACCGAGCAAAATCCATTGTTGAAACTGAAAAGAGAAATTAAACAATGTCGTTTGTGAATGATCCCTTTTATCCATTTCTTCTTCCTTTTTTCATCCATTTTATTGTGTGTGTTTTCACAATGTTGTTGATGTCTGTTGTTGAGGGTCTGGGATATTTGAGGTGGAGAGTCATGGAGTGAGAATTAAAATTCGCTTCTGGATTTCATAACCAAAGAAATGTAGAGGGTTTAAGGATGCTCAACATAAACAGTTTTCTCTTCTGCATTTTCACTGAAAGTGGCCAAAACAACAGGTAGCTTAATTAGGGAGACTAAATGAGTGAGGGTGGAAAAAGCATTTGTTTCACAGTATTATATGGTTTTGAACATGTATTTAAAAAAATCCTAGGAGTCTTGATCCTAGTCTCTATTGAAGAGACCGCCATTATCTACACATGGGCCGACCACCAGAATGAGGACTTCAGCTTGTTTCACAGACTCCTTAGTAAGAACTGAAATGCCAATAATATATACATTTTTGTAGGAAATTGCATTCATAAAAAATGGGTTTATTTCTGAACATCAATTCTGAAGTCACAATCTCTCTGAATATTTCAGACCCAAACTCAAGACACACAGTATCACCAGCATTGGAGGGTGTCCCTAGCACAGCTTCTGGGTTCCTCCAGGGGTGAGTCCTTCCTACTTGTGAAATAAAACAGTGCTTCTCGAGTGTTGATGTGTGTGTGCCACCAGACATCTTGTTGACATGTGGATTTGGATTCAGTTGATCTGGGGTCGGGCCTGTGATTCTTTATTCCTAATGAGTTCCTAGGTGATGCAAGTCTGAGTTCCACACTTTATATCACAAAGGAGTGAAGAGACTACAGTTTGCTGTCCTAATGGAAAGAAGCAGGTGAATAATCCAAAATTCATTCATAAAATGGCTTTAGACTATCCTTTTGTACTTACCTGATTATGAATTTGTTTTATATTTAAAAATTTAGAGCACTTTAATTGAAACATTCTAAGGAACAGCTACAAAGACTTTGGAAACCTAAAATATGGCAATAATCCCTTAATATCCTCCTTCTCATCACTGCAATTTTTTTTTTTTTTGAGAGGCAGTATAACCAATTTACATGCTGGTGCTTGACAGGTAGAGTTGTTTTATGTTCCTCTTGGAATTTTGAATGTCTGATTTCCTTTTTAGTTTACACTGAAGTTCTTATCTTTGGGAAGAGATGTGTTGGATTGTTTGTACTTTGTAAATTTTCTTATTGAAGCCATGCTAACATGAGAGATAGATTCCCAATGCACACAGAAGAAAAGTTTTCTATGATAGTTGACTATGTGAAATAGATTCTAGGCTGTGAGCATAGGGAGTTTTGTCGAAGTAGAGCAGGAGGAGAAAGAAAAGGAGGAAGAGAATGGGAGGTTGCTGCTCTCCTGGGTGCCAAGCCAAACTCTGATGAAATTTTGAAATGGCAAAGAATACTTTGGCACAGAGTCATTTTCAGATATGCATCTACCTTTCCATGTTAGCCTTGTCGTCATGATCGCCTGTGTTCCATGTATTCAAATTTCCTAAACCCTTATTAAAACGGGAGATGCACAGGGCCGCACGTGGGGTGCAGGGAACGTGCTGTGCACACCTCCAGGGCACAGCATTTCCTGGGGCTGAGCGGCATGCATCAGAATCAGCCTGGAGACACTTGTTCGAATGCAGATTCCTGTACCTACCTCAGACCTGCTCATTTAGCATATCCGAGATGGGGCCCTGAACTTCGCATTTTCCCCAATCCTAGAATTTGATGGCACATATTGTAAAGTCTGAGGACCACTAGTCTACCTTTTGCACGTCAGTCTAGGCCTGCTCTGCAGCCCCCACCAACTAAACAGCTAATTTCTCCAACAAAGCTTGCTGGGGTATTGGTGAATGGACAGATCTATAATACTCTCAAAGATATTTGGATTTTCGAAGACAATTGTTGTTAATTAAAATGCAATTCTATTTGGGGGTATTTTAGGCATTATAATGGAGAGAAGAGATTTCTGAGATATGTGTATTTAAGAAAAGGTGTTGGGGTAGGGGAAATCTTGTGGACAGGATATTTATAACTGAGGGTTTCCTCTGGAGTAAAATCTTCAAAGATGTTTCTCAAAAGAGAAAAAAAAAAACTTCCTCTCCTCCTTACAAACCTAAAGATTCCCTAAATAGTTGCAAGTCTCCTACCCATCCCCACACCATCATGTATAGTAATCTTTGTAGTGATAAGGCAGGCTCTGTAGGCCATAGAGATTTGGGGGCAGAAGCAGCCATTTTGTGTGTGGATGATTTATAAATCATATGATGGTACACAAGGGTGGATGTTTTCATGATGTTTTTCAGGTGACCAAACCGCCAGGGTGGAGGAATTAACAGCCCAGTGTGGTTAATAATAGACTTAGTAGCCTTTTTGTCTTTCTTTCTTCTTACTTGCTTGCTTGCTTGCTTGCTTTCTTTGTTTCTTTGTTTCTTTGTTTCTTCCTTCCTTCCTTCCTTCCTTCCTTCCTTCCTTCCTTCCTTTCTTTCTCTCTCTCCTTCCTTTCCTTTCTTTCTGTTTGTTGGAATGAATTTAGGTTAACTTTCCCAGTTAATTGAGAGTGAATTATGATTATAACTTTAAATAGTGTGAGGACAGGTCTGAGGTTGAGATGAAAAATCACAGACCTTAAAAATCCAGCTTTGATTGCAGGTCCACATAGATATTCTCCTTTGAGTCTTTATTCATTTCCTCCTCTCCCTCTTCATCTGCAAAATGGTAAAGTCATAACTACTAAGCAGCAGTGTTCTCTGGGACTAATCAGTCTTTTTCCCAAGATGAAAAACAGTTTGTATGTGGAATGAACAGTAGTATCACTTTAATTTTAATCACATGCTCTGCATAAAATAAGGTCATTAGGCAAAAAAAATTTTTTTTAACTCAAAAGTGGAATATGATAGATAGCAATGAAAATGCAGTTTTTTCAGGCACAGTGATATTAGAAGTTGAGCATCTGCTATCATAAAACTCCTCACACATTTAACAAACGGCCTGAGATTTAGGTGTTTGTTTTTATGAGAACGGATCTTGCTAGTTTTGGTGACAGGAGGATAAGAATGACTGAGATCACTGACGGCTGACTCTCTAACTCTGTCATGAGTGGAGTGGACTCAGCATAGGAAGGAAAGAAGAAGAATGTGATGGTAAAAGAGCCCATTTCCATCCTAAAATCCTTGTCAAACTTATAGGGTTCCCAAGTCTTCCTGCTAACTCGTATTTGACCATAAGTTGTAGCGTAGCTGTGAGATAAGACTCCGAATTCCTGGAGGAAACAGGGTGATACTTCTTTCTTTCAACTTTCCAGATCTAACACACATGGTCCTTTAAAATCTGGATGACCTATCTGAAAATAAAATAAAATAAAATAAAATAAAATAAAAATTTATTAATTTGCTTAAAAATCTCCTTAAAATAAGCTAGTAATAACTGGAAGATTGCATTTTCTGGGAGAGAAGTTGACCAAAGACAAGTCAAGGATTTGACTCAAGAAGACCAGACATATTAATCATGAAAATAAATTTCAATACTTTGAAATTTTCTATTAATAGGCAACTTTAAGACTGTGTGCAAATATCAAAACACAAATGTCATTGATGGGAGAGTTTTGCTATTAAAAAGCTCCAAATCTATTCAGAAGAAAGATAAAATTTTAAATACATCATATAAATCAAATACATATTCATATCTGTTTAAAAATAAGAAAAACTGAAAAGAAGAAATTAACATATTAATTAAGATTCTAGGAAAATAATAAAGCCAAAGAAAATAGAATGAAGGAATTAATAAGAATAAAGATAAGAATTGACAAAATACTCCTGTACCTAAAACTAAAAGCTGGTTCTTTAAAAATCACTAAAATAAATTTAACTTTGGTAAGTCTAATCTAGCTAAATGTAGACTATGTATATTTAAAATTAGAAATTGGAGTGGTTTTATCTGTCAGTATTGAAGTGATTAAAACACTATATAAAAATAATGGGTAAATTGTGTGGCAACAAATAGAAAAATCCAGAAAAAATGGATTTTTTCTAGAAAGCTATATACAAGAAGTTAAAAAATACAGTGTGTATAGAAACAGTAAAAATAATAGGAGGGGGGAGGGGGTAGAGCTCAGTGGTAGAGCACATGCTTAGCATGAATGAGGTCCTGGGTTCAATCCCCAGTACCTCCATTAGATAAATACACCTGCTTCCCTCCCCCCTACAAAAGAATTTAAAAAATGATGGGAGAAGATAATTCCATTATTTTTTTAAATTATAAGGGTTAAAATTTCTTTCTTTAAAAACCGCAAATCCCAAAAGCCTTAAAAAAAATGACTGGCAAATTTGATCTCATAAAAAATTTAAAACTTCTATTCACAGAAATGCATCATCAATAAAGTAAATTTAAAAATAAAGAACAGGAGAAAAATGTTGGCCACATATCAACAGATAATGGATAGCTATGTATAAATATAAAGAGCTACTGGGAGTGTAAAGAAAAGGGTAGGTAGTTAAGTAGAAAAGAAAATGGGTAGTGGATATGAACAGGCAATTTATTGTTGACGCTAAACAAATGACTGACAAACATGAAAAGTATTACACGTGTAAGTGCAAATTGAAATAATAGACACTTTTTTCATGAGGTTGACAAAATTTGAAGTACTTGATAAGAACTATTTTTAACCAAGATGTGAGCCAACACCAGTTGATGGGATGTAAGTTGGTGATGTCTTTGAAAAGGGACAGCAGTTTTACATGAAGATGTTGGATTGGTGTATGTGTACACGTGTATGCCTGTGAGTATGTGTGTATGTGCACACATACATACGGATGTATATACGGTTGTACACATGTAGGTCTTATATATAACATTCTCATATGTAGCATATGCAGACACGTACCTGTATATGTGTATTTCGCATCTATATGAATTTTTGAAAAGTGGAATAGGATTCACCCTGTGATTTCCTCTGAGAGGAAGAATAGGGACTGGAGTGGTGGTCAATGAGGCTTTTATGTTATGCTTCATGTACTAGGTGTTCTTCTGCTTTGTTTTGTGGTGTTTCTAACAAGGAGAAATAGAATTTATTACTTATTTAAATAAAAACGTAACTTGCTTGAATGGAAATGATTTGTGTTCTCAGGGTGTAGAGAAATCATCTCGGCGATACCCTGATGGATATTTTGGTTATGAAACATGTAGCTGTGGAATATTCTATATTGACTAAACTAAATTGCTTAGCATAATACAAATTTTAGGGCTGTCTCACAATGATTTGAAAGCGCCTAAAGGCTGTAGAGTGTTTTCCCAAGTCATTAAAACTCTTTGTACATTTAATTTAAAATGACTACCTAATATTAGGTAATATTTCCCTATCACTCAATTTTAAGTTTTTTACAGTTTGCCTTTTAAAATACTCCAGCCCTGAAGGGTCATTTTCAGTGTGTACATCTGTTGTCATATCTACTTATTTTTCAGATTGGAAAACTGTAGCCTCTAAGTGTTTTTATACCTCTTGAAGCCAATTGCCAAACAGCTCTCCAGCAAGACTATGACAGTTTTCCACTTCATCAGCAGTGTAAAACAGAGCTCATTTCATCCCCAATTGTGGGAAAAAACAAACCAGCACAACCACATCTTTAACTTGCTGTATCTTGTATTATTATTATTTTTCAATTTAAAAAAATATGTTTGAATTTGTGGCACTCCCAGACAGGGTCAGGCCCAGGCCAAAGGGCAGCCTCCTTCTCCACGGTCAGTGTTGTAGAAGTGGCTCCGTTTCAGCAGATAACTGAAGCAAGTGTTTAGTAAAAGGAGAAGACCTGCTTTATTTTATCACTCACAGTGGACTTCTCTATACCCAGGTTTCACCAGCTTAGCTTTCAGAAGCGAGCCAAGCCATGACACTCTTTGTAGAGTGGGTGGGATATTGACACGTAAGAGAAAGAATGGAGGTGTGACAGTGTTAAGTTAAGCCCAGAGCGCTTGAAAGCCTCGAAGGCTACATCTGGCAATCAGCAATCTCTCCTTCCACAATCAGCACAGAGTCATCTTCTTTCTCCTCCCCCCGATACTCATAACCTTCTTAATCAAATTGGAATTGGTTGGTCGTGAGTTCTCTTGTCTGGTCTCATTCAGTAACATGTGTTTACCTGCTAGTTGTTCCAAGTTCTATCCAGTTTCCCATTGATTTCCAGTATGTGTTGTCCCCACTCCCACTTCTGTTTGATTACTGCCGTTTCTGCTCTGATTGTAATTTTTCTGCTGATGAAATTAACCTTTTACTCCAAACAGTCTATGTCCCAGGGACAACCCATTAGCTTTTTTTTTTCTTCACCACTTGTTTTTATATTTTTCCTCCTATTTTGTGAAGCTGACAAGAATTTCTATTTCTAAATGAAACCTACTTGGTTGCATGGCTTAAACTACTGTCAAATTGTGACTCTAATTTGAACATCATGCATGAGGGGAATTCTGTATGTTATGTTCTGTACAAAGTCTAGGTGATGGCAGCAGTGCAATGGGAGGGAATGAGAGCTAATTTGGGAGAGGCTAGAACAGTGAAACAGTGCTCTCTTCGGCAGCACATATGCTAAAAAATTGGAATGATACAGAGAAGGTTAGCATGGCCTCTGCACAAGGATGACATGCAAATTCATGAAGTGTTCCATATTTTTTTGGCAGTTTGAGATTTGCATATATGAACTAATATGTATAAAACAGATAAACAACAGGTTCATACTGTATAGCACAGGGAACTATATTCAATATCTTGTAGTAACTTATGGTGAAAAAGAATGTGAAAACGAATATATGTATGTTCCTGTAGGACTGAAACATTGTGCTGTAAACTAGAAATTGATACAACATTGTAAACTGACTATACTTCAATAAAAATACGTGTGTGTGTGTGTGTGTGTATAAAAGGAAGAGTGAAGCAAAGCTCTGAAGTCCCGCTGTTGCTGGTGAAAACAAGTATTTCATTCCTTTATTAAAATGATGCTCTTCTTTCTTTTTAAACAGATAATAGCAATAGAATTGCCTAGAGCAACAGCCTTTTCCTCTCACCCGTTTAACATTGAAACACCCTGTGCTTCTGTAATGGATGACAAAGTCTGTTACTTGGCACCAGCAGTGGAAAGACAGGATTTCAAATTATGAATAGGTTTATTTTCTCCTAAAAACTTGCCTCTCCAACATTTTAAAGATATGCCTACTCATTCTTCATGGTGCTCCTATCTGGCATTGATCTCTAAAACACAAATCCTCTTGCTAGAGTTTTCTTAAAGAAAAGTGGCAAGACTGACACATGAGATAATGCCCTAGATTGCTTTTCTGTGTAGCAGGAGCCAGCTTGCTGTTCGGGTTTTGGCTGCAATATGGTAAAGTCTGCTTGCTTTCAATTATTCAAACCCATTTATGTTTTTCATGCCAAGTTGGATAGGTTTGTATTTTTATTTTTCCTATTCTGAGTGAGGCTCTTCAGATGAATTCTGCGTGGGAAGGTAGCTTCTAAAGCCTTTTAAAGAGTTCATCTACTTCAAAGCAAGGGATCTCTTCTTGTTACTCACTAGATAACCCTTCCCTGTTGCCTCCTGACTTGCAGTAACCCCGCCTTCACCCAAGGATGCCATCATCAGTAGATTTTCTTTTAGAAAGAAGAGTATTACCTAAAGCAAGCTCCTTTTCAAAGAAGTAATTTCATGGGTCACAATCTATTAGCTGACAAAGCATAAGCAAAAAAGGAAAAGAAGAAAAAAATCAAGAATTGATTAGAGCCCGGCAGGCAGAATCTCCGTCTATTGCTGTTCTGTGTGTATTCACAGCGCTGGCCAGAATGTTATTTATTTATTTTCACCCTGGAGCACTAGCACTGATTGCAACAATCGAGAGACTTGGATGACAAGGTGTGCTGTGAAATAACAAAGTCCGTGTTCGGCCGGTCATGTGGGTGATCGTGGATTGCGCCGGCCAGCTCCTGCCTGTGGCCGTGTCTGCGGCGCTAGCCAGAAACAGTTTTTTCTCTCATTGATTTTTTTTTTTTTTAATTTCTGTAAAATCAGGATTGGGCCCCAGCAGGTTTGGAATGATGCCAGCATCCTGTTGAGTCAGAAGAAAAGGCTGAGAATAGGAAGTATATTGACCCAATTTATTGGACAAAGTGCAGTAGAGGTGACGGAACAAGCTACCAAGGTGTTTGCTCTGTGAAGGCTTTTTAGGGCAAGAGATTTGGGACAATGGACTACAAATGGAACTGGTGGTCAGGGTCAAAAGAAGTCTCTTTCAACTCCTTGTGATAGAACAACTCTTTCTGATGGCCGGGCAGAATCAAATCTGCCTTCTCTGTTAATTTTTTTTTATACTGTTAATTGCTAAAGCCTACTTGAAAAATCGGAATTTCCAGCTATTGTCTTTGAATGAAATGACCTCAGGAAATAGAATTAATTGCAGTATCCTTCCTTTGTGTCCTTGATAGTTCCACATAAAAATTAAATCAAAGGCCTCAGAATATGTGTTCTTTTTTGCAAAAATACCTTAATATATGCCTTAAAAATAACGTAACAGGTAATACCTAAGCTACCCCGTCTGCCTGGTTAACGGCTTTGTAAATCAACATATCTCATGTTATATTAAACAGATGTAGCTGAAAGCTTTGCTCTGATTCCTGACCTCCATGCCATCTACCCACACAGCTAATGTATAAATTCAAGAACCCACACTGCCTTGCTTGGAAAAGCTGCGGTGAGGACATTTGGCCGGGTCTTTCTTGGTGAGCACTACTTCTTCCGCATGTACACTGGGAACTTTGAGAAAATCATGGCTATACAATGAATATTTAGGGAGCGTTTAGATGAGAAATCAGTGATCATGTGTTAAGAAAGAACAAGTCATGAAAACAACATCTAGTTAACCTTTTTATTGTAGGTAATGGGGCAGGTAAATTATATCCTAGTTAGGCAGAGTATGTGGTCCAGTGCTAAGATAGCGTCTTGAGCATATGAATATTAAGAAAAATCTACCCGGCTGAACGATCATAGCCTAATAGTGCTGACTGATGGGTGAATAAACTACAGGGGACGTACAAAGCTATGTAATGTAGAACTCTTTTTTCATTCTAATCCAGTTAGATATTTTTAGTGGTAAGTTCAGTGCTTATCAAATTTTCAGGTAATTGATAGCTTAAATGTTACATAAAAACTATTTTTAGAAACATTTCTGCAAAGAAAAGTTTGATTGAAATTAGTAAGATGAAATTAACAGAGATGGTGTAAAATCCTACATTTAGGAAAGAATAATTGCAGGAGGACAGGATTCAGGGCAAGGCCGGTGCTTTGTTTGTGAAAAAGTCCCTTAGGTTTGATCTAAATAGAAGATTAACATAAATTATCAACATGATATGTCTGCTGCAAAGGCCAGTACACTCTCAGGGGTGGGACAGGAGCCGAGAGCAAGTGCGCATTCACAGAAGCTCAACCACACACACGAATATGCTGTCGAATCTCTTTTGTCACAGTCAGGGGGCACAGATGAGTTAAAAGTTAATCTGAGGCATGTAGAGTGGGTTATGAGAATTTTAATAGTCTTTCACCATTTCTTTATTCATTTGACACTAATACCGTTTCCTAGTACCTACTACCGCCAACCTCAATGTCAAGTGTCCTTTTGTCGTCTTTGCTTTATTTAATTTTGACATGTAGTTCTTACGTTCTTCATCATTTCACAGATGAGGAAACTGAGACTTAGCATGGTTAAATGACTTCCTCAACGTTACCAAAAGACTATATGACAACACTGGAAATTTCACCTGACTCCAGTACCCCCTTTTCTAACCCCTTTGCTCTGTAACCAAAAGAACGTTACTCCCTTCCACGGTTACTTTAGAATAAAATGCAGGGCTTTTCATTCATGATGCAGTACACTCTGGCCCTCACCCACCCTTCCAGATGACTCCTTGCTACATTCTTCAGTCCATCTGCTGCTTCAGCCAAGATGGGTGAATGTGCTGCTTTGTCTTAGCCCCTGGCCTTTGCTCTTGCTGTTTGCTCGCCCTGGAATAGCATCTTTCCTTGGTGCCCCTGCTCAGCTCCAGCTTAAATGTAAAATAAGTGGAACAATCCCTCCTCTAAACCTCCATAGTTTTTAAATACATACCTTTTGCATCTAATAATGCTCTTCTGATGCTCATCTCTGCATGCCTTTCAACTCTAATAAATAGAAAGATCCCCAAAACAGGGACTGTGCCTTTTGCCTTGGTTCTTAAGAGGATTCCAGCTCAGGCTCATGCCTTAGGCCCGTTAGCAGTGCGATAAATACTCCCTGAGTGAACGAGCAACACGGGTGACTGCTGTAGGTGGCCTAAAAAGGGGGTTCTCTCAAAAGTACCAGAAAAGATTCTGCTGGATGAGATACCTGTCGAAATACAGGTTGGTGTCTAAAAAGTCAATCTGAAATCCGAGAAACGTGGAGGCAGGATGTTGTTCAATGCCTGGTATTCCAATGGAATTGTCTTCCAATAGAATAAAATTTAATCTCATCTTATCTATCACAACGGGGGTAATTGGGAAGCGCCTTGAATCAGGCTGGGGAAATCTAGAATTGAGAATACAGGCGTCAATTCTTGGGATCGTCCTTATCTTAGAAAGTGTAAGTTGGCAGACGTGGTGGGGTTGGAGGAAGTGACAGATTTCCAAGTACAAGCGTGATGAGAGATGAGCGTAGAAATCAGATCTCAAACTTGGCTACTAAACCAAGTGGAAAAGATGTCTTTTGCACATGACAAATCAAGCTGGAAGAAGAATCCAAGATTTATGGTATCCAACCAAGCAAGGATTTTCATATATTCACAGGACAGTACAGGGTAAGACCATACGTTTAGGGTGTCTAGGTTTACTTCCTGGCTCTGCTTCTTTCTATCTATGTGACCTTGAACAACCTCTGTAATTTCCTTGAGGTTTATTTTCCTCACTTGTAAAATGAAAACAATAATTTGTACTAGATTTATAGGGTGATTGTAAGGACTAAACAAGTTAATGTATGTAAATTGCCTAGAGGAGGACCTTGCACGTAGGAAGAGCTGCATAGCTATTAGCTATTCTATTACTATTTACCTGTATGTGTTTCGAGTGGCATATTTTTGGTAGCAAAGCGTTAATGATATGTCCAGGTTAAAAAGCAGTCACTCTTTTGAGTGTATTGTAGCTTGCTTGGTTGCTGGCATCATGACCTCAAACAAGTCACCAAAACACTATGGCTCAGTTTTTTTTCACCTATAAAATGGACATATAAACTTTCATATGTACCCTTAGTATTGTCTTAAGAATCAAAGAAGATACGCTTGGGGACCTGTTTTGTAATCTAAACAATGCCACAGAAGTTGAAAAGGTTTGATCTTTCAGCAGATAGCTACTGGGCCTCTGGTACGGCTTCACTGTGTGCAGTAGTGTGACCCCGATTTGATCTTCCGCTTTCCACACATTGTCAGCTCATACCTAGGGAATTCATTGCTCTAGCCAAAGATGCACATTATCAAAGCTCCTGAGACTAATTTGCAAAACCAGAATGCCAACTTGTTTCACAATAAGAAGACACAACTGCTGTACAGGCTGGAATCAGTGTGTGGGCACACCTGTTACATTTTATCCTCATCAGCAGAAGGACAGAAGAAGCCAGGCTACAGTTAGGAGGGTTTGGGGGTAAACCTGGAACTTGAATCACAGGAAACAGAAGCTTTGAATGCTGACCTAATACAATGAATCTTCACAAACGTGTCAGCACTGCTAAGGGGGCTACAGCACCTAAAACACTCAGCTAAGGCTGCCTCTTCCCGGGTGTGTTTCTGAATTAGTGCTTACAGTGCTCGCCTCAGTGATTCTTTGTTTTTGCTGACATGGCTGACTAGTCTTTTCCTCTGAAGAATGCTCAACAAGGGCACTAACAGAAAACAAAAAGAACTATCTGTTGTTAATATCTCCTTTCCCACTTACACCTCCACAAGGCCAGCATCGTAGAACCAAAGGTAAAGTGTCCTTCTGCTGCTTCTCCCCTGCCCTCCGGGGGAAAGATGAGGGAGGAGAGACGAGGGAGGGCCAGGCTAGAGGGAAAAAGAGTGAGGTGAGGTGAGTGGCTGGGTGGAGGAGTTCTAAGGAGTTCCCAGGTGGACATCAGGGGTGCGTGTGGGGTACCTGGGATGCCCTCCTGTGCAGCTTCCTCTGAGGGAAAAAAGCTGCTAATGGTGTGATACATGCCGTGGGACCCAGGCAGCGGTTGGTGTCATGGGCGGTAAAAGAATTTACCAGAGACGAAGGAGGAGAATAGAAAAGGAATTTATTAGGTTATGCTGCCGTGGACAACGGTGGGCCACACAGCCGAGAGGTGCCTGTGAGAGCACCTGGATGGAAGGACAGGGTCTTTTATGGCGAGGGGAGGAGTTGATGAACACAGTGGGTTAGGGGGCTGTGTGATTAGCTCATGCACAGTTTTGATTGGTTGTAGGTGAGGTAAGAAGTTTAGGGTCCAGGAAGGGGCCATGGGCTGAAACAAGCCACCCTGAGCTATTGTGAGATTAGGCATTACCTAGGGCTATTAGTTTGTTAGGGCAAACACACCCAGTAAAGAATGTATTTTATCTTTTGAGGAATCTCGAGCAGATATTGGAGAGCCCAGGAATGGGGGTCGTTGGACTTTGAAGGACGTCAGTTGTCCCCACAATACTGCGATGCTGATGGCCTGAACATTAACCGCTGAGACCTTGAGGCTGTTGGTGCAAGATTTCTGCACCCAGGCTCGGCCTGGGAACAGAAGGCTGCTCTGTAAGCTCAGGTGGTATCAACAGTGCCCTTGGTTTATCTAAAACCCCTGGGACTTGTGCCTGATCTTAGAGAACTGGAGAGGTTCCTTCCCTCACAGCAGATTACTAAGAGCTGCTTTTCAGTCGACCTGATAAATGCATGGTGGCTGAGAGTTGATTGATCTGATTTTGCAAACTAAAAAGATACACTCATTTCTATCTTACGTTGACTTTAAATCTCAGTCTAAGAAGTTAGCAGTTATTTACCAATTCTTTGGAGAAGTCTTCTTGTAGAACACATGGACTGAAGACGCAGAGGGAAATACCCAGTCCTGCCATCCAGAAAGTACTGTCTTATCTGGGGACAACCTCCAAACAGATAAATCATTGAGTCAATGATGTAATTGTTAAGTGTCATTGCAGAAATGACGTACAGGGTACATAGGACACGTTCCTATTCCACAGAAGAAGAAGGGGGCAAGTCAGTGAACGCCCCCCAAGGAGAAGAGGCCCTAACCCTTACTGAGGGCAGAGAGCAAGTCAAGAGTATATTCCTGGAGGAGGCTACCTTTGACCTTTTTCAAAGAAAGAAGCAGAAATGACTTACTAGGAAAGGGAATTTGCACGTGCAAATTCCCATGACTTACTAGGAAAGGGAATTTGCACGTGCAAATTCCAATGTATTTGAGGCAATGCAAACAATTTGAAAGTGTCTAATTTGAATGAGCAGAATCTCTGCACATATGTATGAAAATGACATTATTTACTCAGTGAGTTGTTTATTATAGTGTTTTTTTGTTTTTTTGTTTTTGTGGGGAATCCATCCATATTCTCTCGTCCAGGCACCAGCTGACCAAATGTAGATGAGGATGAGATGGCTGGCTTGGATTACGTGTGTTGTTTCAGATTAGGAAACAGCCCAGAGTCACGTGATCCCTGAGAAGACTTGAACCTAGAATACTGTTTTCTTAGCAAAGCACTAAAGATCTGAGCCAATCAAAGGAAACCACTTTCAGGATACGCTTTTCTTACCCTGTCAGAACGTAGTGAAATAATTTTTTGGTAATCATGATTTATGGATCCATGGCTTTATCTCCCTTTGTGGTTCTATCTGTTGGAAGAACTTATAAAAATACAGCGAAGTAATTGCAGAACCTGAAAATTAACTTTGAAGCTTCTGGGTTCTGTGGTGGAGCATTTCCCCTTCTTTCATAATGTCTTTTGAGGTGATGATGAGGATTTTATTTCTTTAGTACTACTTATTTTCTCACTTACTCAGATTTTATATTGCTGAGAAACCAAAGGTTTAAGACAAAGTTTGGTGGGTGAGCATTCAGAATCGCAGAACTTAGTGAAGATGAAATGATCCACTCAGAAAGAGTCAGGGGAGGGAGGCAATCAAAAAGGAACTGATGATCAGGCAAAGGTGCGGAACTTGATGAGGTCTTTCGGCTGTTTAGTTTGCTCTCAGATGATCAGATATTTGAAAACTTTGTATTTAAAAGCTAGTAAGAAGAACATAGGATGAAGATAAAAGTGTGGCTTGTATCTTTGGTATACTCAGACTATTAGAAGGTTCAGACAGAGCTAGGAAGGACTTCAGAAAAATGCTAAGAAAAAAAAAAGATGCATGTAAGGTCTGCTTGAAACAGGGGAAAAAGCTCAACTTATATTTTTGTCCTCTAGGTCAAGAAGACCATGGCTTTATATCTCTGTGTGCATAAAAGCTGGTTCCTTTTCCAGAGCAGCGCCTGCCCTAAACATCTTAACCTAAAACACAGTCTATGTTCTCTCTGATTTCCTTTGGTTCTCCTCCTATTGGTATTAAGTTAAAGGAATGAAAACATACCTCAAAGATACACTGAATTCAGGGCAATTAGAGATTTCAAATCTGAGAATTCTTTGAAATTAGTATATCAGGTGTGATACACAGAAGTAGCCAAGGTACGGCACAGCGAGCAGTGTGGGCCAGAGACACCGGTGGGGGATAAAAGATGAGAGTCACCACCCTCAGCTGTTTCCCCAGGTGTCCAGGGAGGAAGGAGTGGTCACACTATCATTTGTAAATATGTGAGATTTTAAAAATTACTTTTGTAAGCAATTCATTTCTATGAATAGTAGACTTGTTCATTTAAAGTGAAGTCAATAGAAATGGTGTTTCTCTTAGGTGTCCTATGGCGTTGCCCTCAGAGGCTCTATGGTAATATAAATTTGGGAATCTTGTATTATATGAAGCTACATAAATTTGTGTGTGTGAGTGTATGTCTTAGGGATTTCAGTATATTAATAAGAGCATTTGCCAAATGTATGTTTCACAAAAACTGCGCCAAATATTTCCTGTGACTATAATTCAGTGGAACTCACTTTGGGAAATATAGGTAGAGGTACAATATTTGAATTAAAATTCCTAATAAATTGTTAATATCTTAATATATTATGTGTAATAAAGGAGAGTTCAAAACATACTAAATATTATTTAATTCTTTAACAAAGGACATATTTTATAGAAAAAGTGTAAACGGCTGTATCTTGGAACCACGGACTGTGAAATAACTTGGCTTCACTTTCAACCAGAAGTAAGAGAGTGTTGTTTATTGAATTAAGGAAAGTCTTTGAAGAAAATATGATTCCTTTTAGTATATAGAAAGATGTAAGTTGCACAACGAAACAGGCTTTCTTATTTGACTTGAATATCGCATTTTATTCCTGCTAAGCCATTCCAGTGGCTGGTGTATATTACAGATGAAGTGCCACGGTGCCTTTCTGGTCTGGAGGAGTCTGAGAAAAATAGGCTCTAACTCTGTTCCTACTGTGATATTTTACAAAAATAGTTAGATAGACTCAAGGAGAGAAACAGACACACAATATGCCAACAAACAGCTATACACACATACAAGCCTACAGTTATTTTGAAACACACATATTTTAAAATTTGCTATATACATTGTGAATGCAGAATGGAGGCATAAAATTTCACTTAACTCCCCAGCTTTTTTGGTTGAGTTTATGCAATTCCAGTGAAAGAGCTCTCTCAGGCAACACTGTGCGTTATGGGACAGACTTGACCGGGGTGGATTCCACTGATTTCTTGATCCATGTTGACTTCTTGAGTGAATAGTCACTCCATATTCCCCCTGAATATGTTATGCCTGAAATTGTTGTTTTCTATGTCTGAATATGTAATCCTTCGATAGATTCAGTCTGATTTCAAATATTACTTACAATTTCATATGGTATTAGCAATAATGGAACAGTACATTACCTAATGTGCTGTGATTCGGTGTGGATTTCATTCTTTTCCCTCCGTTATTGGTAGTATTCTTTTAGGCTCCTAAATGAATCTTTCTCTTTACCTTTTAGAAAATCCTTTGTTATTTGTTGAGCATTGATCACTGTTCCTGGCTCTCAGGGAAGAAACGTCAACATTGCCCTGGTTTGTGGAGTGTGTTTTCTGGAAGCACCTTTGATAATGTCAGAAATGAGGTCATACTGTTCTGGGAAGAAAGTGTTTTTCGTGAACTTATGGGTTTCTTCTTCCATAAGGCACTGATAATGGCAGAAAACAAGTATTTGTCAAAGGTGAAGATTTTGTAAAACTAAAAAATTTATGATAGTTGAATATGTTTTTAAAAAACAGAAATCTTGAGACAGTCTCATTAAGGCAGTTTCAGCTTTGTTTAAAATCCATTGCTAAAGTAATTGGTAATGCCCTTTCAAAAAGAGAAACAAAGTATGCACTGTTTAACATGATTCATCGCTTTCCAGAGAAGGCGATAGCAATGTATAGTTGTTTTTTGTTTTTTTGAGTGTCTCATAATTGTAATTTACACATACAAGTCTCATAGGCATATGTCACCAACAGATGGTATTTATTAAAAATCCGCATGCATTCTTGGATGGTTTAAGTGTCATTCTGCTTGAAGGCAAAGAAATGGATTAGATGACCTTTCAAGGTCATTCTACTTCAGTAATATAATCTGGAACTTCCCCACTGCTTAAAATGGGTTTGTCTTAAATACACATCCAGATTAAGTATGTTTGCTGCAGAGACATGCATCCAACCTGAATCAGGGTAATAGAAAAAATACAACATATTGGCTCACTTATAAAGGGGTGTGGTCAGGGTTGACATTAGAGACCACTGGATGCAGAGACTGGAATGAGATAAGTCTCCTTTTCCTCTTTCTTCTCTGCTTCTTTCTCTGGTGCATCCATTCAGTCTTCAGCAGATAGACTTCTTGGCAGGACTACAGGTTGATGTCTCAGTCACCAGAGAGAAAAGACATCTTTGCAGCCAGCCCTGTTTAGGAACCCTGGGCAAGATTTTATTTGGCACAGCTTGGGCCCAGGACCAATCCATACAATCAGATCTTGAAGTATTAAGATTGGCTTCCTTGAATCATGGGTCTTCACTGGCCATGATTTTATTTATACCAAGATTAAGAAAGACAAAAGGAGATTCCTAGAATCTTGAGAGTGCCCACCCCAGCCTCCAAGCCAAAGACTTCACCACTACAAATGGTCCAGAGACTGTTTCAAGAAGATTGTAGTTAAAACTGAATATTCACTTTTTCCCAAGAGTTTATTAGGATCAGTATCGTCATGCTGTACATATCCGTGATCTCAGTCTTCACCAGAAGTTCAAACCCCTCAAGACAAACATGGTTACCTTTATACACCTCCAGTTGGCTCTGGACATCCTGTCATCTGATATAATCTACACACTCCCCAGTTGCCCTCCTTCTTCCTGTCCTCTCCCCACTCTCCACCCCCCTCTCCAACTGCCTATACATTTTTCTGGAACTCAGGTTCTATTATCAGTAAAATTGTGTGTCACCTTTAACTTTTCTATTCTATTCTTTCTTTGGTGAGGGAGGGTGGGGAATTAGGTTTATTTATTTATTTTTAATGGAGGTACTGGGGATTGAACCCAGGACCTCATGCACGCTAGATATTCACTCCATCACTGACCTGCACCTTTCTCCCTCCATCTTTAACTTCTCTAAAGATTCCTTTTCCCTCTGGTTTTATTGAAGCCTAACCTTTACTTGAGGATGTTGGGTTCCTCTACAGCCTTTCAACTGTGTTTCTTTTTTTTTTTTTTCTTTCTCACGTCCCATATAACACAATATCTAGAGATGGTGTAAATGTCCTTTTTTCTTCTGTTACCATTCAAGTTCACTTAGCCCTTCCTTCCCCTAAAACCCGAGCTTTCTGAATTGTAGTGCCCCTCCTTGTTGCAGTGTTTACCAACAGTTTTGACCCGCCCCTCACCTTTTTTCCACTGTCCTACCTTTCTTTTGGTGACTTCAGCCTCAGATGACCCAGTCCACACTCTTGCTTATCACATCCTTGAGCTTTTCACCTCCAATGATCATCTCCTCAACACCCACTCAGGTGTCCAACCCCATAGAGGTGCTCTGCAGATTTTCATTCTGATATGTGCACCTGATTCTCTCTTGCAAGCAACCCACTGGAACCTCAGCATTTCCTATATTTCTAGCTTACTCAGTCTAATATCACCCATTTCTGTAATTATTTAGCCTCTTAAGATGTTCCAATCATTTGACTCTGTCAACCATCAAAGGCAAGGAGAGGTCACCGCAAATAGATTTCAGGAGGGAAGATCCAGGACAGAAGGTTTATTTGCTTGCTGATTGTCTGTCCACTGCTGTGTTATAAGCTATCCAGGCGCAGGGAATTGACTGCCTTCCTCGCTTAGAACCTTCTGGGAAGCATTTGAAGAAACTCGAATCTCCTGCAGCCAGAGGGTAAAATAGCTGAAGATCAGGCCCAGGACCTATTTGTAAGAACAACAGAACTCCCAAGAAAGGTGACTCCTCAGCCCTGGCAAGTCTCATACCAAAGTCAAGACCCTTCTTGGAACAATGGGAACCCTGAGGCCTTGGACAGAGACACTGGGTTGAGGTACTTGAAAACATTGTAGTCCAAGATTTTCATGGACCATCTGCACTTGCAGCAGTGGTTCACGCATCCTATTCCCACTTGCTTGGAGATGATGAAAGGCTTCTGGTTTGCAAAATGGGACACGTTCCATCCCCATTAGATATAATCTCACTTCTCCTCCAGGCTACCAGGAAAATAACTAGAGTGAAATCACAGAATGAACTGGTCAGAGAGATGAAATGCTGAGCCTGGAAAGGGAGGAGAAGTGCTATTCCAATAAACAGGGAAGGACCTCGCCAAAACACACTGGCGAGAGTCTGAAGCTCTCTCTACAACTGGATTATGGGAGCCCTGGAACAAAAGTACTATTACAGAAGGTTGGATAAAGAGTTTGTTGACATGGAGCCTTCTTGAACACTAGAATATTTAATCACCTGGCAAGGACCCTGGAGCTGACATGATGCTTCTTTGGCTCTTGAAATCTTGTAGAAAAGCAATAGCCCACTCTAAGTGTGATAAAAATGCCAGAACTGCTACAGAAAATGGTAGAAGAAAACTCAGAAAACTCAAATAACTAAGATTGCAAATCTCTCCAGATGGCCAGTGTTTAAAGGGAGAGAGCAATGTCTGCCGGCATCATCAGGGTTGCACTTAGTACAAGGGGCACCTGCATCACCAAGAGGGTAGGTGGCACCGTCTTCTCTGAGCCAGGACTGGGGTGGGGGGCTCACTGATAGCAAAGGGAGTCATAAGATCTCAAAATAACAGGGTCCCAGTGACAGCATGTAACCATCAAAGGCAAGGAGGGGTCACTGCAAATAGATTTTGGGAGGGAAGATTCAGGGCAGAAGGTTTATTTGCTTGCTGATTGTCTGTCCACTGCTGTGTTACAAGCTACCCAGGGGCAGGGAATTTACTGCCTCCCTCACTTATATATATTCAAGTACAGAAAATATGGTTGGACTCATAAACGTCTTCTAACAAATATCTGGAAATGAAGTTATTCTAAAAAAGGGGCAGTAGGGGAGATATAAGTGGTGCTGACTCAGTAGTCCTTGTGAAATTGTTGGCTGACTACTCAAATTTGAAATTTCCACAATATGTTTTAAACAGTTTAAAAAATGACTGTGGACCTTTAAAAATTAAAAGTAGACTTATAAAGTATAACCCTCAATAAAGTCATCTGTTTTAATGTTAAAGTGTGAAAACATTTACTTAAACTTGATGTAAACTCTTTATTGAGAGACATGGTTCCCAAGCAGACAGTGGGAAGAAACTGTCTCCCTGCACTGCAAGCACTGTCATTGCGAGATGGGAGGAGGGTGGTCATGATCATCTTCGTTCCAGTTAAGAAAACGAAGCCTTAAATATTGGGGAAGAAAATGTGGAGTTGGCTGGATGCATTTCCTGGTGAAAAAGTGTAGGGAAATTTAAACAAATATGTCCTAAACTGTGTTCCTGAGAACAGGAATTTTGTGGGTGGTTAATGCATGTTCTGTGTTCCAAGGGTTTATAGCTCTATTTGAGCTCAAGAATTATGACTCTAGTATTTTGCGTATTAGGTACGAGATAAAAGAGCACATATTAACCATTTGACTTTCAAAAAAGATTATAGCATTCAAAAAAGATTGTATTACCAATGGGTGGCATGGTTCCTCATGACTCACAATTTCATTAGGAATTAGGGGAAAGAAAATCTAAGATTATAATGAAGAAGAACTAAGACTACACATATAATAAGCTAATTGAACCTAGACTTTCTGTATTTTTTAATACCATGTTTTAAATAATTTTCAATAGTTGAAGTGTTTGGTGTTTCTGATATTTCCCAGCTTCTGTTCTAGGCATTGTCACAGATACAGAAATCAATTATTATGTGGTTTCCCCTTTGAAGGATCTTGCTCTTCAGTAATTTAGTGGTGACTTTATATTTGTGTTATTCAAATTATCAAGAAAAGCATCATTTATAACATTTATTAGAATATGGGCTCATTAAAACATACCTACACAAAAATAGTCATTTGTGCATGATTTTATGTAATAATTCAGACTCTACTGTCACCTAGATACCAGTTTGCTGAAACTTTTGACATAATATTTAAAACAAAATAATCTTATTCTTAATCTTCACTCATGTCTATGAAATGATCACAGATGTCATTTAAGCCCTTCTAGTAAGGCAAAAAAATAAGTAAAAAGCATCAATTAAAAGAATTTTCTTTCGGCATAATCAGTCTCCCTGTTTGCTACTGCTTTACCAACCCGCAGGTCTCCTTTATAAACCTGGTGCCTCCTTCCTTCACTCCTCAATGAACATGCAGAGGTTGGTCATGTCCTTCAAGGTGTAAATTATAGAAAACAGTAATACATTGCCTATTCTTGGAGATTTTCATTCTTAATGGATTAATGTTTTTAAGAGAATGGTGACATTTCTACAGTTACCAGTAGATGAGGAAGATATTTGAGGTGGGCACTAGGGTTGCCTGTATTCACAACAGAAAATCACATCGTGTAAGCGCTTTCTTTGGTGTGTAAGTCAATCCTACCCCTCATGGCATGCATTCTAAGTTCACATTGAATTGATTTTCATTAACCTGAGCCTTGGGATTGAGTGGATTTTGCTGTGGGCCCTGCTTTATAAAACATGGATTCACCTTAAACCTCTCAGAGAAGAGAATTTTATAGGGTAGGACTGCAGAGAACCAAGTAACTAGTAGCTAGGCAACCAGAAGCAACTGTAAGAAAAGAAAGTTTGGAAAAGACCAAGCAGATCTTCTCTACATAATATTTGGTATTAAGAGATTATTATCTCATGTTAATTAGTAAGACTTGCTGGTGATACTCAGTGTCTTTCACATATACCATTACATGAAATTTCTTGTATCAGTTTCTCTTCTGTCAGGTTTACTTTTGATTACCTGGGGGCTCTTCTCAAGAATCCATTTAGCTGCTTGGCTCAGGCTACCTTGGTAAGAACTACAAATTAGTATATTTTTAAGTGCTGTCAACCTAAGAGTGAAGCACTGGGACCATGAAGCATCTGCCGTAGCCTCTTGGTGGACACAGTACAGTTCGGGCCCTGGGGATGAGAGGCTCACAGCATCTCCGGCCCCCTGTTCATTGAAGTCAGCTGCATCTCCATCTTCTGAGTTAAGGGGAACGAGGCCCAAGGTGGTCAGAGTCCAGTACACTAGTGGGCACCATTTTCCTGCCTTTTCAGGCCACATGAGCTATATTCTAGTGTTTAATTTCAGGCTGTTTTGTTTGCACGTAACATTAAACCAATTCAAACCAGGGGAGGTAAGAACATCTGGGTGTCTCCAAACCTGAGGAGAGGAATGGGGCCAGACACTTGAAACCATCAAACAGTATTCTCATATTCTTGCCTTACTACCTTGTTTCATTCATTCTTCCCTTTTATCACAAATCTCTTTTCTCTACTTCTTGAGTCAGTGGCACCAGCACGTGATGACTCCCTTACTTTTCATCATATAAACCAGATTTGAGATCTTTAGTCCCAGTTGCAAAAGCCTCAGCCTGGTCCTCATACTGGCACATGTAGAGTCAAGTGGTCCCGTCTGAATCAGTGAACTATGACCAGAGCATGAGGTCACAGAAGATACGCATGCTCCCACAGGAATCATAAAGTGTGCGTGTCTGTGTGAACGGAATTCCCAGAGGCAGGAGTGATGAAGGCAAAGCAATTGGCATCCACTGTATCTTGCCATCTCACAATATTCTTTGGCTAAAGATGAGTTACCTCATTTTTTTTTCTCTTTAAGAAAAATAATAGTTTCCCTAGCCAGGGATATGTTATGTAAAGTGTGTAACAGCCTTACAAGGGAATTCATTTTTAGTTCCCCATCAAGTTTAAAGTGATTTCTTTCTCTCGAAAGATGTACTTCCCATTTCATTGAATACAGTGACTAAGAATGGAGAGTAATTGTGGCAAACAGAGCAACCAAAGAAACACACATTAAAGCAACAGAGAGATGCAAGCCGTATGTATTTACTCCTACACTTACAAACAACCTCTGTCAAGCCTGTGGTTAGTGATAAGCAAAGTCTGTATTCAGAGAAGACTGAACCCCAATGAAGAAGACCAGTACTTAGAAACACAGAAGAACATCCAGGTAGTTTAAAATTTAGCCACACGATTGAATATTTTACTTTATATTTTTAGCAAGAGGAAATGAAAATTGTTTTAAAAGCCTTTGTGTATCCCTTAAATTTCATCTTGATTACGTAGGCATAAAAATGTATATGGTTGTCAAAAGACTGTGGGTTAAACTCTTCCTGAACCTTTATTTTACAATATTCATAACACTACAATTTAAAGACCCACTCTAGGTACTATTAATTATTGATATCTAAATTAGTTGAATCAGAACAACACCAAAGTCCAAAATTCTGGTGCCTATGTAAATTTAAGAATCCCTCCTCCATACCTATGGTTTA
Source organism: Camelus ferus (assembly GCF_009834535.1). Classification (NCBI taxonomy): domain Eukaryota; kingdom Metazoa; phylum Chordata; class Mammalia; order Artiodactyla; family Camelidae; genus Camelus; species Camelus ferus. The sequence continues at coordinate 12,871,390 of NC_045719.1, forward strand.
AAGAAGTTTACTTTTATCTGGGAATGCTATGATCTAGACGGAGTTAAACTTTCCCACTTGATTGTAGAGAGTGGCTGGAGAGAGTTTGTATGCAGAGGAGTGATTTGGGGTAAGTTTCAGATGAAATGCCTCCCCACCATGGCCATGTGATCTCAATTATATAATTCCAAGTGTAATCTCAGACAAAGATAACTATACATGTCAGAAGTTTCTTTGAACTTCTGCACTTCGGTTTTGCTAAAACTACGTAGCATGTAAAGCCCACTCAAGTATACTGAAGTTGTGGACAAATTAGAAATTGCTTATGTTTTAATCTGTGTATTTCTTTGGAGTGTGGTCACTTGGTAAAACAGACATACACGTCTAAGTGCACATAATGACATAAATACAGCATCCCAACATTGAAGGTTGATCCTTTGCCTAGAGTGAAGGATACAAGTTATGTTTGAAAGAAAGCCAGTTTCCCACATGAAATCTAGGGTACAAATGTTCAGCTTCCATTCAGGTTACCAATATTCTAATAATGTCCCCCTACTTTCTTTGGAGAGTCTTCCTAAAATACTTTCTCCATGTTCACTTAGCTCTTCACCTGTGGTAAACCCTCGTATCATCCAACTGAATACTAAAACATACGAGAGCAGTTACGTAACAGCAACAATAAAAGCGTGTATGTGTCAAGGAGGAACAAAATATTAAAGTTTGTTTCTCTCTTTTATTCAACTAGGATAGGCGTAGATTAACAAAATTAATTACACTAACTTTTAAAATTTAATTCCATTTCATCCCTTTTCATCCTCCAACCTTTGTGTCAGTTTCTCCCACAATGCCTGTAAATGCTTTTATTGTTAGATCAAAAGCTATTTTGGTTAAAGATTTTGTAATGTAGTTTGGCTCCTGTGACTCCGGGTCAAATCCACTTTAAGGGAATGTGGCTAAACGCATGCCAACTCTCAGTTACCGTGGTTCCTAAAGATGGGGCATCCTCTGTGTCTCAAACTATCTACTCCCTCAATGTTAGATGTACACTTTTCCTCACAGGCATTTGAATTCCAATTGTGGGTCTATTTTGATATCTTATAACCACATGTTTTCCCTCTCTTTCTCCGCTCCTTAGGAGGAATGTCTTGGAGAGGTTATTCTGTCTTGTCCTTCATCCGTCTTCCTTGCCTCCCATGCCCAAAATATGCCAGAAATCCAGAAAGCATCCTCTGTCACTTCTCTCCTCTGTCCTGTCAGTGGCATTATTTGATATTCTGCATGACCTATCAGGTCCACAGGACTTGAAAGTTGATTCTCAAATATAAATATGTCCTTTTAAAACAAAAGAACACATATTTTCAATACACATTCTCAATCTACACTGTTATTAGGATGAGTTTTCCCCACAAAAGCACAGACTTTCAATCTGAGAGCTTCCTGTTTCATTCCCAAGAAGATTTTATGGAACATTTTAGATGTTTAAGTGATAAGGATCTTTGTGTAAAGAACCACTTCAGGTTAAGATAATTTAGACCAGGGAACATGATTGCCTTCAAGATTCAAAGATTCTGCTTATTGCCAAGGGAAACAATAACACTTCAAAAGCACACACTGTAGTTACTTCATGAGTCTAAGTGTAAAACGCCTCACTTGTAGCTTGCTGTTCTTTGAACTCTAGGCTTTTCCACATAAAATAGATTTGGTTTAGTTTTTGCAGGTTGGCACTCTGGCAGACTCCTGCGTTAGAAACAGCCATCTCTGTGGAGATATAGATTATGGTTTGTGTTAAATTATATTTACTGTTGACATCCTTTTGGCTTAAATTCGTGGCACATCTAGTGGAAGTTTAGTATTACAGAAATTTCTTCAAATGATTTTGACAGGAGAAAAAATGGTACCATAAATATTAGAAGAAATATTCTTTGAAACATTAATGTATTTCAGTTCTTAGCTACAGACGTAAAAGAATGTGGAGTTCTAGAATGCGGGTTGTTCAGGACTCAATGGCTGGGACCACTCTGCATATTTAAATGAAGATGAGGACTCGCACAGAGTTTGCAAAATTTTCCATAGAATCCAAGAATGGTTTTGATTATGTGGAATATCCCTGAAAAGAAAAGATTAGTTTTAGAAAACTCCAGAGTATGTTGACTCTTCAAAATAAAGATTTTTTTTAAAATTTAAGTTTAACGTTAAACCTTCTGAATATTCCTCTCTCTATCGTAAATGGATAAAAAGTTCCCATCTGGGAGAAATTTCTACAAATGTCTCATCTTAAGGATCTGTGAACAAAAGCTATCCTATGACCAGCTAAGTGTAGCGAGACCTCTTTCAAGAATGTTCTAACGTTAATGAGCCCACACTAAATAAATATTAATCCTGTTTTTTATGAGTGTCCTGCAACTATCATTAGAAGCTTCAGGATTTACTGGGGTATTTGGGAAGTTGTACAATGATTAAATTTTCTTTCACTAAAGTTTTAAAATCTATATCTGTCATCATCATAAATTAAGTTACTTTAATCTTTGTCTCTGGTTTGTCTAAATGAAATAGACATTTGGGAGACAATGATTTTTCTGCTCAAATAAAAGTAGTATGATTACTTGACCCGCGCTGTAGGAAGAATTCAAGTATCAGATAGAGTAGTGTCTGGGGTGTCATCAAAACCCGACACCCTGTTATTATATAGTTGAGGCCACAAGGCTGTCAATATCAAGCACAGCCATTGCTTCCTTAAATCTGCAGCCTGAAACTAAAGCTAGAATTTTAAGTCGCAGAGACATCACTGATAGCATGTGGGACATTTTCAAAGCTGTGCCAGGGGATTTAAGGAGCATTGCTTCCATTAATCTTGCTGAAAGTCTCATGACTAAATCCCTGTGCATTGCTTTTAAGATTTGCTCAAAAATGTCTCAGGATACAAAGTATGGACAAGTTATTCATTACAGCTTTTACTTTACAGCATTCTGAAACACTTCTACGTAATTTAGCACTGACTTTCCTCTTCTATAGAAGATCATAAAAGACCTTCTGCCTAAATGAAAGATTTGCTTTTTGATGAACTTTTACGAAGAGTGAAAACTAGCTTTTACATTAAGCTTGACTGAAAGAAAAACAGTAGCAAAGTTGAAAGAAACTACAGTGGGTACATTGATTTTTTTAAACCAAAACAAGATAAAGCTTAGAATTTATGTGTTTATATATATATACATATATATGTTTCAGGAATATATATATGAATGCAAATATTCTATCAATATATATATATATTGCTTAGGTATTGCAAATACCAAGTTTAATAAGACAGAATAGTTCATGGTCTAATTGAGGAGATAGGGAGAAACATAAAGCATAGTAGAGAAATGTAATTGGGGAAAGCGAACCTGGGAAATGTAAGATTTGCTGCAGAAAGAGTCATCTAAGGTTTTGCATTAGAGTGTTGGTTGGGTAGCAAAGGACATAAAGCAAAAAAGTTATGAAGTCAGATTTAAAGGACTTCATAATGCAATGGTAGTTTGCATTTCATTTTATAGGGATGATGTGATCAAGTCAAAAGTTGAGAGAGCTAATTTAGATCTCATAAATGAAGGGTTGCCATGAGTAGACAGAAAACGCAGACAGATCACTAAGGAGGCTATTTCAAAAAGCAAGTAGAGATGAAGCAAATAAGAATGAAAGAATTGCCAGTGATAATGCAGAGAAAGAAATAGATCAAAGGAACTGATTGGAGATGAGAGAAAGAGGAGTCAAGAATTACTGGGGTTTTTAGCATCCTGGGTTGAGATATGGAAGAAAGTAGAAGAGGCAGCCCCAAATTGAAGCAAAAGATAATGATTTCTGTTTTGGTTATGAGACGCTAGAGCTCTCTGAAGTTTGTGAGTGATTGCTGAGTGAGTTTTGGGGCTATAGATACAGATTTTGAGACATCAGCTTATGAGTGATGGAGTTGATGAGCTCATCTGGAGAAAGGGAAAAAAAGAGTAAACGAAAGGCGATTGATTGGAGAACGTTGGTGGCGACTGAGGTTAGAAAAGCAATCAGGAAGGGAGATGGAGAAAAGTGGCTAGAGAGATAAGAAGGGAGCCAGGAAAAGCTGCTCTTAGAGCTTTATCATTAAAGTGTTGGAGAAATGTCATCAGGGGCCCAAGGGGCAAAGTAGATGAGGAGGAAGAAGCCTTTAGTTTTGGTAACTATTAAGTCATCCATATTCCTTAGCGACAGCTTTTTCAGCAGAGTGGTGGGGACAAGACCTGCAGGAGATTTAGGTGTGATCATGGATATAAATGATGGGAGATGTGAGTAGGTGGAGGGAGGTAGTATGGACTCACCTTCACAGATGTTTGGAAACAGAACCAAGAAGATACATGAGGTAGTATCTTGAGAAGATATATGTTGAGAGAAAGATTCTGTGGAAAGGAAGAGAGACCTGAGAGTGTTTGAATGGTCATAGTGGGGACTCCAGTGGAGAGAGAAAACTTTTAGGAAAGATGTTTGAAATTTCAGCTGGTTCAATTTTTTAAAAAATGTTAAATTCAGTCTCTTTGTCTCCCTCAATATACAGTCATGCACAGGATGATTTGGGTCATAACTGCTCAGAGAGCTACCTGTATCAGTCAGGATAGGCTAATTTTTGCTACAAATACAAATTAGTCTTTTAATTCAATAAAGTTTAGTTCTTGTTTTGCATCATGTTTTTTGTTGTGGGTTGACAGGGGTGTTCATAACATTTATTCAGGGATATAGAGTGACAAGAGGCAGAATCTTGGTAAACATAATCCTTATAATCACTACTGTAGGGGAAAGGTGGGTATTGTGAATGTCACATAGGTCCTTAAAATTTTCTCACAAAAGTGACATGTTATTTCTGCTCACATTTCATTGGTCAAGGGAGTCACACCTGAATTCAAGTGGTCAGGGAAGGGTGACCCTACTGGATGTCTAGAAAGAGAATCAGAAAAATTGTGAACATCTGTTAACATACATTAAAAGCTGAAAAGGGAATTTGGGTTCAGAGAGGATGGATGAGGGAGCGAAAATGGGTTGAATTAATTATATTATCCAGTGCTATTATGCTTTAAAATACATGGAATATTGAAATCATCTCATAGGAACACCTGTGAAAGGGATTTTTTCATAACTGTTTCTGAATGCTTCTAATAAAATCAGACAGTACGCCTCCCCTAATATATTAGTTATGATGAATTTCATCTGCGTGCGACAAGAAAAATATGTAACAGTGGCTGAAATAAGGTACAATTATTTTTCTCTGACATGGAAGTCTGGGTTAGAGGTCCAGAGCCTCTATGATCATCAGGAGCAGACTTTTTTCTACCTAGTTTCTTCATCATCTTCAATGTTTGATTGCCATTTTGTGGTCCAAGATGTCTGTTCCAGCTTCAGCCTTCTCATCTGTATTCCGGCAGCAGGGCACTTCCTAAAAGTTCCACTACTGCATTGGCTAGAACCTAGATACTCACAATGAAGGCTGGCCTATGTGGTCTTTATTCTGGGAGCCCGTGTGTTCAGTTGACATTTGGAGGTCCCATTTCTGAGTAAGAAGAGGAGAATGATATCACATGACTGTCCATTTACTATATATAATTCACTATGCCTGTGTGGAGGGTCCTCCTTTTTGATTTGAGGTTTCCTCCTGTTTTTAGCAATTCTTAGCATAAACAGAAATCAAGGACTCCGTGTTCCACATCAAAAAAGTAATGACTCAGTAGGAATACACACATATTTTGGAGCTAGCTTGTCTATAGCCTCTTACTCAGAATGGGGCAGCACTTTGAGAAGTGAGCACCAGGACAGGTTTCGGTGCATTTCATGGCCACTTACTAGCTTCACCTAATTCATAGTTCATGTCGGGAAGTAAGTGATCAGCGGGCTTGGAAAGATTGACCAATATTTTCAGTTGGCTGTGAGTTTAACTCACAGTGTCCTGTGCAGAACTGGGTGCCATGTAGAGTCCTTGCTATAAGAATTCCAAAGAGAGAGTGAGATTTGGAGAGCGAGAGAGAGTCTTCATTTTTACTTCACTCCCATAATGGGAGCTGTAAGATAGAACAGAGTTTAGAGCCAAAAGAGAGAAGAGATAAAGAGCTGTGGAACTTCAGAAGCAGGCGAGGTTGGCAGCTGCTCTTGACCCAGCATTAGACCTGGCAGGAAACAGGATTTCAGGAAACAGTTGAGATCTGCTTTATACTTTTGTTTTTCATTTGTTCCTTGTTAGAGCCTTTCCACTTCATACACCAGATGTTGAACTTACATTATTATTGTGTTGGTAGTAGTAACACAAATTTGAATTATAGGAGGATGTATTATTCAAGTTGCAGATGAGATAAGCCGTGCCAAAATATGCATGAATTAAACATCCAGTAACCCCAGGCTTGATGGAGCTCTGAGTCAGGGAAAGAGGATGGTTGGGAAACTGATGGCTGATATTCCTGAGAATATAGGGTGTCCCCTCTGTTGCTTTGTACTTTAAAATGGGATAATGATGGAAAGAAGGGAAAAAAATCTAAAGCTGAAGATTTACATCTAATTAGGAATTGGATCATAGTCATTTAAGTCATAAGATAGTAAAAGATGTATTTAAATTGATGCTAAGTATAAGAAAGAAAGCAAAAAAGCTCTCCTCATTTTCCAATTAATATTTCAGGGATTCACTCCCTGTCATCTTTAAATCTCATATAATATTATAAATCCCTTTTTCTATTAAAGAAAATTTATTTTCCTTTTAAGTTTATTCAAGTTTTAACTTAAGGGTTTATATGACAAAATTCAACATTGATTTTTTTCTCTTTTGGTATTCCTAACCAATTCAAATCCTTTTTATAATTTCACAGCCTTTTCATACAGCAACTTTATCAGGATGCTAAATAGCCCTTCTTTCTGACAAACAAAAATAAATTAAGGAAAGATCTTATATCTTGACCCTGAACCTGATATACTACCATTTATTTTTAAGTCACTTTAAAAAATTTATGTGGCACTGTCTATATCACAAAGAAATATTTGAAAATAAGATTTTATTATAGGATGTCAAGCCATCTTTTAAAGTTCAAGGACATATAGCCTTGGCATATTTATTTATTCCACAGCTTATGTTGATTTTAAGTGGATATGCATTAATAAAAGATGACTATTGTTTATGCCACATCTCATCCTTCTCCTTCATAGAAAGGAGAAGCAAAACAATCTATTATTTTATACAGTTGTTGGTAGATGGAAAAGAGTAGAGATCAGTCATATTACTGTATCAGTTTGTAAGAAGTCCCTCTACAAGACATTTTGCACCAAAATTGATAGCTCATTGTGTATAGTAGATTATAATCTCTAGTGAAGGAAATATGGATAAAATCAAACAATGCTCAAAGGATGCTACGCTGCAGAATGATATCAAGCACCCTGTTCCTGCATCCAGTTGTAGCACCACTGATTTGGGGATACATACCTGTTAGCAACAGGATAGCACAGCACACATTGCCCAAGTGACTCTGAAAGGAAATATCACGAAGTGAATATAGAGTGTGGATAAAACCTTTCATTCAGATACGAGGATGAAATATGACATCTCCCTGGTCAATTGCATGTATATATACAAATTCAAACGCTGTGCTTGGCATTTTTAATAAATCTCAAAGTGAGTTAAAAATACTGAAATTCCAAAAGGGTCCTGAATTCTAAGATGCTTTGGCATCAATATGTCCACAGATTTTTGTATGAGCAGAAGGAATGACTGTTAATGAGAATGAACTCAATCTCTCTTCCCTCCTTTGCTCTCTCTTTTGAATTAATTGGCTTGAACTTGCCAGCATCACAGTGCAGACCATAAAGAATGGAAGGGCTTGGCGTGCACCGTGTTTTCTCCACTGCATTAATTGAACTGTAAATGAGATTTCAGGTCAATAAAATAAAACACGTTGCCCAGAGCACATGGAGGGAAGCCTGAGAGAGGGAGTCAGTTGCTTAGTGATGTGAGCAAGGTGAACGCAGCTTAAAGCTTCTCCTATAAATCAATTCAGATAAAGTATAGTGTCTACTCCTTGTTGATCTCTTCCCTTAAGTCATTTTACAAATTCTTAGGCACACATAGAGAATACATATCAAGAACTTGTGTTTGTCGTCCCCCAAACATGGGGCTCTCTAACACTGCTCTTGGCAGCAGTTCATTCATGACTTCCACATCCATGTGGACCAGCTCTCCAATACCCTGGACTCTCAATTCTTTGACCTCTTCTCCTCCTATGAGCTTCTCCAACAACTGCCTTCCACCTCTCACTCTCACACTCATGCTGTAGGTTTAGCATGCCCCAGAAATGTGACTCCATAATTCTCACATTTGAAGCCCACCTTCAAACTACCACCTCCTCTTTTGCCAGCTCACTTCCTCTGTGGCCCTTATTTCAACCATCTTTCTTTCTTTCTTTTTTTAACATTTTTTATTGATTTATAATCATTTTACAATGTTGTATCAAATTCCAGTGTAGAACACAATTTTTCAGTTATACATGAACATATATATATTCATTGTCACATTTTTCTCTCTGTGAGCTACCATAAGATCTTGTATATATTTCCCTGTGCTATACAGTATAATCTTGTTTATCTATTCTACAATTTTGAAATCCCAGTCTATCCCTTCCCACCCTCTGCCCCCTTGGCAACCACAGGTTTGTATTCTATGTCTGTGGTCTATTTCTGTTTCATACATATGCTTTGTTTGTTTGTTTTCTTAGATTCCACATATGAGCGATCTCATATGGTATTTTTCTTTCTCTTTCTGGCTTACTTCACTTGGAATGACATTCTCCAGGAGCATCCATGTTGCTGCGAATGGCGTTATGTTGTCGGTTTTTATGGCTGAGTAGTATTCCATTGTATAAATATACCACATCTTCTTTATCCAGTCCTCTGTTGATGGACATTTAGGCTGTCTTGATGTCTTGGCTATTGTAAATAGTGCTGCTATGAACATTGGGGTGCAGGAAACCATCTTTCTTTTTTTTCTCATTGGGACTTAAGACACCTTGATTTTCACCTGTCTTCCTTCTCTCCATGTCGTCATTCCTCTCTTCCCAGCTTAAATTCTGTGGTCAGTCGTTATCATTCCCTCGCACATATACTTGACTTCCTTGGCCTCCTCTCTTTCCCTTGTATTTCTCACATTTCCTCATACTCGTTGAATCTTGGTTAAATCCCACTCTCTGTTTACTCTATCGCTACCTGCCAATGGCCCAGTGTGTCTGGAGGAGACCTTGACAGACTAACCCCACTTCAGAGTCTTGATGGTGGGCTCAGGTGACATCATGGAATAGGAATTACACTGCACACCCCTCTCGCGTTCCCTCTTCCTCTTTCCTAGGAAGCTGCTGCATACTTTGCCTTTTCCACAAATCCCAAATGCTCCTTCCCTCTCCTCTCTCCGCCTGCTAACCTTGCTTCCTGTGAGGAGGGAATGGTGCCCCATCGACACTTTACCTCCCTCACGAATCTTGTTTGACAGTGTTAATCTAGGTCTACGGCATCCAAATATGGAAATCTGTGTGGAAGTGTTAGGGCCACTTGGTTGTTGAAGGAAAAGAGGAACTTCTGGATGTTCATATTTTTGTAAAAAGAAGCTCCTGTACACTCTTGATGACAATTTCTGGGCTGCTTTTTATTCTTACCTTGTAACGTTTTTATAGAGCAATGTTTCTGGTCAGAAACCTGCTAACATGTAACATCTCTTTAATTGAGCCTCCTTGTTTTCATCAAGGTGGAATTAAATGCCCAAGTTCAGGCTGCTGGCAGCTCTGGGACTAGGATTCAAGGCCCCTTACTGTTTCTTTTTAGCTGTTTTGATTATAACTGATTCCTCCATCAAATTAAAGGAAAAGTTAGACCCATACAGCTGGGAACTCTTAGGGCGGACAAAGAAAATCAATTCTTAGGGAAGTGATTAGGTGACGATGGCTTGTCCCCATATACGTATAGAGTGGGAATAATGTTATTCTGATCCTTCAAGACACTGATCAGCAGAAGCAGACTAAGACTTAATTACCCAAACCAAACTGACCTTCTGAGCAGAGTGACTATTTTTCCTTAAGTCATTTGTCTCACTGTGATACCTCCCTTATAACCTGCTCTCCTCTTGTCTACAGAATTGTCCTCATTGGCCCTGCTGTCCTCCTCCTCATCCCTCTCTGCACCGCCTGCACTTGTGCACATTAAGCTGGAGGCAGCCTCTCGCTCTCTAGAGCCCCCTCGTTCCTGCTTTTCATCTTGGAAGGTCTTGAGGCTCAGGGCACCATTTGCTGGGGGGCTTAACCTTGCTCCAGCTCACTCTCAGGGGTAGAAAAGGTGTTCTCTTAGGTATTTATTCCTTCCACATGGCATTCTTGCTCATATTGCCACACAATAATTAAAAAAAAAAATCCTAGGATATTTAGATTCATTATCTCCAGAATACAAAATTGGAGAAATCCTTTCTATAGGTCTTTCAGTGCTGTTAGCCCCTGTTATTTGATTGCCTGCTGTTTATATTTTGTCTGCCTTCAGATCCTAGAACTGTTGAATACTGTAACACTTGTCTGCCTTTAAGATGAAAGGAATTCTTGTCCCACCCCTGCTTCTGCTGAGCTCTGTCTGCCTTCTCCTTCTTCCTTCTCTGTTACATTTGATTTGGGATGCTTGTCTTTGCCACCTAAATTGCTACCAGCAGAGACTCTCTAAAGGCCCAAATTCTATTACTTGTAGCACCAATCAACTGACCCATGGGAGCCCTCCATATTGTACAGCTTGGTTTATTTTATGCAGGATAAAAGAAAGTCACGTAATTTCAGAAATACCAACTCGAGAATGTCCATTAAAATAATTCACCAGGATTATTTAATTTCACCCAACCTCTCCTCTTCAGCATCGTAATGATTAGTATGAGCTTTTCCGTCCTGGGTCTTACCCACAGGGCTCTCCCCAAGCCTCAGGGGTTTCCTGCCAGGTATTTCACATGGCCCCTCTGGCTAACAGGGGTACCTTACCTCTCTGCTTCCTTCACTTTTTCCGTGTAAACCACCAGATTTTAAAATTCACTCCACTATGAAGACTTTCTCACCTTCCAAGGTGGCAATTAGCAAAGTTGTTGTCAAACAACTCATTTGTGCTTAAAGGAAGCCACGGGAGACAGACTCTTGCACTCAGGTCCCTGAAGTGCTCCTTGAGTAACAAGTGCATTTTATTGGAAATCTTCCAGCCAGCATGCCCCACTTTTGTTGTCAAAACTAAAAGTGTAGTTAATCATAAAAATAATAATTTTTAGTATGTATTGAGCACCCTCTAACTGCCAAGCTTTCTGTTATATGCTTTATATCCTTAAAAAGAAAGAAAAAAAAATCTTCACAGTTACTCTAGAGTGATAGCAACCATTCTAAACCTCATTTTACTAATGAAAAATGAGATTAAGATGATTAAATAACTTGCCCAGGGTCATACAAGTTTGGCACAACGTATCTTTTAATCCCCACACCCAGTTGGCTGGTGCAGAGAATTTAAATATTTCTCATGTGTCACAAAACCAGTCAGCAGCAGATTTGGCACTCAGAGTGAATCTTCTGACTTAAGATCCTTTGGATTTTTCTATGATATCTTATGTCTTTATTACTTCATACTAACCTTGTGGAAAGTATTAAGGTACTTTGAAATCAGGTTAAAAGATAAGAAGGTTGTATCAGATAGCTAATACCACAATAATGCTGGGTAACAACCACACGTCAGTTATACACACAACAAATGTTTACTTGGCTTGTGAGTCTGAGGGGTTTAGCTGATCCTGGGTTGGGCTGACTTACTTGTCTGCAGTCATCTGTGGGCCATCTGGACAGCTCTGCTCATCCTGACTGGGCTAGCTCATGTGTTTGGAGGGTGGCTGGCTGCTCACAGCTCTAGATAGTCTCATATGGAATGACTACAGCAACTCTCATGATCCTAGCCTTGGAATGGTCTCAAGGAAATCCTTAGAGCAGCAAGGAGCAGAAAAGCCAAGTCATGCCAGCACTTTTTAACCTTCTGCTTGTGTTACATTTGCTAAGATTCATTGGCCAAACCAAATCACATGGCCAGACTCAGCATCAGAATAGGAGGGCCCTCCAAAGTTTATGGGAAGGTTATGGGTACATGGAAGGGTGAAAATTGCATCATTTTTTGCAAACTACCACAAAGGTCTAGGAAATTTTTAACAGAAACAGAAAAGGAACCCAGTATCCTCTGAGGTTCTCTCCTCAAGCAATTTACACTCTTAAAAAAAAAGTAACATTTTCTTTGCTTTATTTTCCACCTTTAACATAATCTATTGCCTAGTACCTCCAAGCTCTAAGAGTCACATTTACTAAACAGTAAACATGTGATCTCTGGTGACATAAATATATTCATACTCTTAATTATGAACCATAAAGTACACATCAAATTTGAGTAGTGCCAAAGCAATGCTGCCTGAATTTATAATTCTCTTTCAAATAGAGTGTTGGCCCAACTCACCTAGCATCTAGTGGTTTCATGGTTTAGAAGTTTGTTTTTTGGAATTTGATGCAGCTGTTCTCTCTGAGCGATGGTCCATGGGGAGAGGTGGATAAACACACAAAGCTTCTGAAAGCCATCCCAGATCCCTCAAAGTCAGCCCTCAGCTTAATGTCTGGGTCAGAAGTATGACAAAGTTAGTCTTGGTAATTATTCATGAGTTTTTAGAGACTCATTATCAACATTCCCAACCTGGTTTTGGTCCAGGGGAACTTTATGAGGCTAAATTCTAAGCAGCATCAAAATATATGAGAATAAAAGGCTCAGCCTGGAGAACTGATGCTTACAACCGGTGGTACATAATGTTTTTGTAGGAGTATTTAAAGGTGTTCTGTTTCTTTGATTTACCAAACACGAAGGCATTCAGAATCACACGGTCTTTTCCCTTAATTCATGGGAACTTAATAGTAAAGCCAGCACACACACAGGTGAAGTGCTCTGAAGTTATATGAAATATCCAGCCTTGCTGTGCAAATCACTGACACAAATCATTAGTTCTAAAAATGTTTATTTCCCCACGACAATACCATGGATTATATTCTCATTTGTCACACCTGTTCTCTGTATCCTCATTTCTACTTACTTCCTTTTTCCTCTGTCATTCTTTTATGTCACTTGAGTGATACTCTTCCAGTGGACATTGTATCAGTATTTGAAAGGGGTTCTAAGCTTCAGGTATAAGAGGGGGGCTGAGGGAAGGGGAGGGCAAAGCATCTTGGGAAGGAGCATTCATCTTTCCCTTCCCATTCACAGTCACTCTTTCCACCTGTGCCCTTACAGTCCTCTCATCACTGTGGATCTCAATGATATTAAGAAAAAAGTGACTTGGGTTTCAATTTTTTTTTTTTTTACCATGTCGTTTTCTCTTGTATCCATATTTTAGTTCACCATTAACATTTTTTAGACCAGATTTATTAGAGCTAGAACTGGAGCCCCAGTCTACTTTGGAGGAAGAAGCCACAGAAGTTAGTGATGGATCTTAAATGAGGAGTCGTGAGGGAAAAAGAGGACTCAAATACGCCTCTTCACTTTCTAAAATAGACAAAGGGAGGGACAGAAATATCAGTTACTGAGATTAGAAAAAACACGGGAGGGGTGGATTTTGGAGAGAATAGCCAATGTCCAGTTTAAGATATGCAGACTTGCAATGATTTAGAATGGAAATGTCAAAAAGGGAGATTGAGTACTCAGGTCTGGAGTGCAGACATGAGTTCAGACCACTGTGTACCAAAATGAAAGGACCATTTTTTAAAAAACATTCCTCTCCTCTGTATGATAGAATTATTTTCAGTAATAATTCTGATATAAAACAGATAAGAAAATAACCAGAAAAAGACAGAGAAACTTTTTTATTGAGTATTTGTATATAATAAAAATAAAATTCTAGTACACAAAAAGAAAAAGTAATGGAACAATACTTTTTAATTACATCAAAATGTCTTTAACAAAAGTGAAATAAACTACACCTACCTATTGTTTTGTAACCATATGGGTAGTGACATTACAGTTTCTGTTTCTGAAACTTCTATAGATTTATCAAAGGTCTTATGAAAATATATATCTTTATTATATATTTTTCACTCAATAACTAGGGCAACAAAATTTGTCAATATATCGTCCTCCCTAGATAACTGAAGAATTCTTTTTATTCATTTGAATTTCACAAAGTTTCTCTCACCCGAAGGAAAAGATATGCAAAGAGAGCTTTAATGATAAGTTTGGGGTTGATTCCTAAAAACCCCACTTCATAATAAATTCCAGAAATTATAATACTGTTCATGTCTGTTTCTTCAGGATTGATGCTAGTGGTTTAAAATATTTCTGCAGTTGAAAACCTGCAAGCCTGCATTAAAACGTCAAGTGGTCACATAGAATGACAGAACTGAAATAACTCAAGTTCTGTTTCTTCATTCTTATAATGACAGTGGTTATCAGTGGTTATTTGGAATCTACTATAAAAAACCAGGCGTATGTTGTGCTGTTGGATCTGGAGAGTGTATGTGAATCAAGCTCAAACTAATTTTAACCTTTGTGAAATTAATCTTGGAACCAATGTGTGTAGGTGACTCCAGGTAAATCAGGAGCTGACAGTATAACTAAGAGTTTCCCCAGTTAATTTCCACTAGAATATATTGTTCATTAAAGGGTATGAAATTGAAATGTACTAGTGTGAAGCTTACATATATATTACTGAAATTCAACAATAATCATTGCAATTGTTTAGAACTTAATCCATCAAGTTTTTTTCCCCTCAGAGAGGAGTATTTAATCACTGATAATTGTTTAAAATTCATAGCAAATGGTGATAAAGAGCAGACTGACTATTAGTCTGTTTTGTTATCATTTTGCATTATTACAGGCAAAGCATCTCTCTATTGTCTACATTGCAGACAGATTCTCTGCTGCCACAGAGAATTTGGTTTGGTTTGACAAATTTGGTTTGTCACTGATTGCTGATATAAATTTAGGAGTTAATAAACTGTAGACACCATTTAACTCACAGGCATGATAGTAATTTTTCAAGAGGAAGTTTTTAGAGAGAACAAAAGAAGCCTGGGATGGAATCACTGATGATCTCAAAGTTTAGTAGCAAGAAGACGACCAGGAAAGAGTGAGTGGACAAATTAAAGAAATACCAAAAAGAGAGTGTTATCACTGAAATCAAGAAAATAGAATATTTCAAGAAGGGAGAAGTGGTCATTTCTGTGAGATTCAGCTGGAAAATCAAATGGAGGACTGTGGATGAAGTAACCATGAATTTGCAACGTGCAAGCAATTGATGACCTTAGGAAAAGCAGTTTCATTAGAATATTGGAATTAAAAATGGGTTGAAGTGCAAACAAATTGTGGGCTCTGATTAGATACCTAGAATTCCCAATGAATGAGCCAAATGGAAAATGGTGAAAACAGATAACTCTTGTTCATTTAATAAGATGGTCACAGCAGAATACCAACATACAAAACTCCACAGCTTTGTTGTGCAGCAATGCCGATTAGAAAATGTGATGAAAAAAATCTGTAACCAGCTGCCTAATACATAGATATAAACCAAGAAAGAAATACACAATACTTGTATAAAGAGATATATAAAATTTAACTGAAGGACATAAAAGAAGACTAGAACAAATGGGGCAAAATATTATATTCGTGGGTGTGAAGGCATAATGTCATAAAGTTTTCAAGTCTCCTCAAATTAATCTGTGCGTTCAAAGCAACCCAACACCAGCTGCTTTCTAATAAAGTCGTCTGAAGTACATCTGGAATATAAAATACGGAAAAGAGCCATTACATATTTGAAACAGTACAATCGTGAGGGACACGCTCCTACGAGGTATCAACTTATACTGTAAATGACTATAATAAAAATGGGTTTATTGGCACAGAAATAATAAAATTGACCAGTGGAACATAATAGAAGCTCTGGGAGGAGACTTATTATATCTGTGGAAATGTAATGTGTGATTTAGTGAGTACTTCAAATCAGCGCTGGAAAGGAAGGTGTTATCGGACACCCCTGGAGAGCTGCCTTACATCCTCTTGGCTTCACCTTTGATTCCAGCCCAGCACTGGCGCCCTGTTCTGCACAGGTTCTGACCTTCTTGCTGTCAGCTCCCCATCACAAGTGTGTGCTGAGTATCTCTTGCTTCCTGTCCTTGAGCTGCTCTGATAATCCCACATGAGCGCACTCGACCCTGATCTATGCCGCGTGAAGAGGGATGGGAGCTAATGGGTGAAGGCTGTCTCTCTTTTGAGATTCAGTTGAATGGTTGTGAGTCACATTACACAAGGCAGCCTCAGAACGCCCCTCTCTGGGTGCCTAGTCCCCTGAAACTGTGGACACATTAGAGAACGCTTGCTTCAACTTTGAGTCCTTCTCTGTTGACGCTCATCCCTCACTGCTGCTCCTTGAGAAGACACTCTCAAAAAGGAGAGGACCTCTGGTCCAGGCTCTGCTTTGGGGAAGAATGCAGACTGAGTCAGCTGAACTATGCATTAAATGGTGTTGAGAAACTGCATAATGGGAAAAAGAATAAAGATGTATCTCTACACATAAACAAATCCCACAAAAGTTAAGAAGTTAAATGTAACTTTAAAACCAAGGAAAATATGAAAGTATTTAAAACACCACCAAAGTGGAGGCCCTCTCTTCCATTTCCACATTCCCCTGTCATCTTGCAGCCTCTCTGTGTCAGTGTGGTTTCATTTGTTCTATTGTCCAGATATTTGTCAAAATATCCTTTTTGCTAAAGGGCCCTTGTCACAGATTTATTATCTTCTATATATCTTCCTTGTATTGCAATTGGAATTGGGGTGGACAGTTGAAATAAATGCATGTATTTTGTCTGTCATCTGGACCCATAATATTTTCAATTTTGCATTAGTCATATCTTTTGTTAACAACATAGAGCTGTATTAAGAAGTCTAATTTGAGAGTCTCTTACAAGTAGAATTGTATCAAACTATGACTATTTCTCCTCACTAATTAAGCTATTCTCAGTTGTCCTGCTGCGACAAAAATGTCCCCGTATGTTGCACAGCCTTTATTACAGCATTTGAGGGCTGGTAGGTCCAATGAGATCATTGAGTCCCCTGGGTATCCAAGGTATTGCTTCCCTGAGAGTCTTTCCATTTTTAAAAATTTATGTGAGTTAGCATCCATGTGCTCATAGGCTCGCTGTTCCTAACTCTCTACCAATACCATTTAAAATTGCCTATTGGCAGGTTAAATTAAATAGTAAGTAGTAATTATTAAGTGGCTTGATATCCTTCAGTCAGATTTTATAAAGAATTTTTGAAAAATCAAGTAGACATGCAAAAACCACTGTATACATTTGGCTGATGTATTCATTGCATGAGATCGGTCTGTGCTAAGTAAGTATACTCAAGGTTTATCATTATGCGAGTGCATATGGTCTACATTTACCCAGATATCTGCTCAAGGGGATCATCTTTTAAACATTTTATATTCCTAATACGTAATCAAAACACTTCATTTAAAATTAGTCAACACTGTGGCCTTGAGAGCGAAAGATTTTTCCCAGATCTCACTTGTAGACCCATTCCAAGGTACTCATGTTCTAAATCAGAAAAAAAAAAATCAGAAAATCAGAAAATTTTCTTTCTTTCTTTCTTTACCTGGATGTAAATGATTTTGAGTGTGAAGTGAGTGGCATCTAATTAAATAAGGAAGGGCATAGAACAATTTTAAATTTTTTTTATGTTAAAATACTTACAAAGTCAGAAGAAATTTCAAGGATAGTACAGAAGGACCCCACCCTGGACTGTAGCCAGTTTTCTCCATTGGCTACTTCTTGTATAACAATAGTGCAATATCAAAGCCAGGAAATTGACATTAGTGTATTGCATAGTCATAGTTCTGTGTCATTTTGTCACATGTGCAGATTTGTGTAACGGCCACTGCAGTGAAGAGACAGCCCTGTTCCCTCACCACAGGGATCTCCTCCCTTCAGTTACTCTTTGCACTCATCCCCCTTCTCACCCTGCATCTTTCCGTAACCATCCCTAACCCCTGGCACCCCCTAATCTGCTCTCCATATCCAAAATTTTATCATTTTGAGAATATTATTCAAATGGAATCGTACAAGATCTGACCTTTTGAGACTGGCTTTTTAAACTTAGCACTTAAGAGCCATCCAAGTTGTTGCATGCATCAAAAGTTCTTTTTATTTATTTGTTAGTCCTTGGTGTGGTTCTTTTTACCCCATGGTCTGGATGTACCACCGTGTGTTTGACCATTCCCCCCTTCAAGGACATTTTGGTTGTTCCAGTTTTTAGCTATTGCCAATAGAGTTGCTATAAACAGTCATATACAGGTTTTGTGTGGATATAAGTTTTCATTTCTCTGGGATAAATGCCCAGGAGTGAGATTGCTGTGTTATATGGTGAGTGTATGTTTAGTTTGTTTTTTTTTTTTCAAGAACTTCATAACTATTTTACATACTACATTTCTACAAGTGATATATGAGAAATTCAGTTTCTCAGAACCCTTGCCAATATTTGATATTGTCACTTTTTTTATTTTAGCTGTTCTGATGGGAGTGCAGTCATATCTCATTGTAGTTATAGCTCATATTCACTTTGAATTTCCCTGTTGGCTGGAGATGTTGAACACTTTTTCATGTGCTCATCTTTCTATCCATAAATCCTGTTCTAGGAAATGTCTCTTTATATCTTTTATCCATTTTCTAACTGGATTATTATTATTTTTTATTGTTGAGTTTTGAGAGTACTTTAAAAATTTTAGATATGAGTTAAATGTGGTTTATAAATATTTTCTTCTAGTTTGTGGTATGTCACAAACTACACCTTCCACTCTTTTACCAGTCTTTTACAATGTAAGAATGTTTTAATTCATTAAAATGCTTCCAAGTGTGGAATTTTCTAGTGTTTTTTATGGAGCATGTGTTTGGTATAAAGTCTAAGAATTCTTCACCAAATCCTAGGTCCTGAAAATTTTCTCCTATACTTTTCTTCTAAAAGTTTTATAGTTTTATGTTTAGTATTAATATTTTAATATTAATTAAGTTAATAATAATATGTGGTTGTTCAAGGTCTCCACTAGGTCTCTGCTGATATATCACACTGGTTGAGAGGTGCCTGGGTCCTTGGCTTCGCTCCTCACGTAGCCTCCTGTGACACTGGAGGGGAGGGAGTGGCCTCATGACAGCTGGGTGGTTCTAAAAGGCCAGACTCTCCGTTAGTTCTCTGACTCCACCCCGGCATGCAGGCAGCTCATTTCCATCAGGTCGGGGTACAAGTCCAGGCTCCCCCTTGTGCTCTGCAGCGACACCATGGCTCTTCATCACCTCCCTGCGGATCGAAGTTCCAGCTCCTTGGCTTTCAGTGACAGCCCGCAGAGGAGTTGTGGTGCTTCACTATAATCTGGTAAAGTGGGAGTCTAGTCTAGTGGTGGGTGGAGTGGGGGCAGAGTTATTTCTGTGGTATGTGGTTGGAATAGAGCCATTTTTTCCTGAAGTTTTCAGTCATGCTAAGCTGTCTTTTTACTGGTCTTTTAAACAGAGAGCGAGCTCTCCTTGGGCTTTTTCTGTCTGTGCCTATTGGCGTTTCTGGTTGCCCGTTTCTCCAGCACCTAGTCTCAGATATCTGAGGCAATAAGCAAACAGAAAAACTCACTGCTGCATTGTTCCTTGAATTCCCAGGTCCTTAGCCAGTCTGCCTTTTTCTTTTCATTTTTCAGAGTCTCCTGTATATTTTATAAGTAACATCCAGGGATTTTAACTGTACCAAGAAGGAAGCAGAAGTCTTACATGATATAATTGAATTATTAACAATCCAGAAAATAACAGGAAGAAAGCTGTGATCCTCTCCGTCATTTAAAATACGTGTTACTTCTCTTTGTTTGCTAATAGTGTTGCCCATATAATCACATGGAGAAGGAAAAACAAGTAAGCAGAAGCCAAACTAAAATATTCAGTAACTAAAAAAATTCTTAATAGTCTATGATAGGTATTGTTAATGGACTGAGCCAACGGGAATTCCCAACCTCTTCTTATTGGTTAGAACCTAGATGTTCACTTCTACATCCTCTGGCTCATGTGACCTAGTATTGATGGGAGCTTCTGGAAGGCTTTAGGCTCATGTGACCTAGTATTGATGGGAGCTTCTGGAAGGCTTTAGGCTCATATGACCTAGTATTGATGGGAGCTTCTGGAAGGCTTTAGGTTTTCTTGATAATAGGGACCAGATGCTGCTAGTTTTACCTCTTTTCCTCTTTCTTTTTTTCTTTCTGATAGGGCGGGATGGCCGTAGCTGCCATCTTACAACTTTGGAAATGTCAAGAAATTGCAGAAATTCCATACCTCGTATCAGTGATTGGCAAGCTTTTTCTTTAAAATTCCAGATTTTAAGTTTTGCAGGCTGTGCCATCTCTGTTACAGATACTCAGTTCTGCTGTCTTGTTGTAAAAGCCTTCATACACAATACTTGAATGAATGGATATGGCTGTGTGCCAATAAAACTTTAAACTTTATTTGCTAAAATAGATGGTGAGACCAATTTGGCCAATCGATATAGTTTGCCAATTCCTCCTTTATATCATTCAGCAACTGAACAAGCGTCAGAAACTTTGTTAGACTCCTTGTCATGTGAGAAAAATAAAGGTGCATCTTGTTTAACTCATTTAGTTGGAGTTTCTTACTTGTACTGAATATATTGCTTATCCAAAGCCCATATTCAGTGTCTCCAAATTTCTCACTAGTATTCTTGGAAAGGTAAGAAATGTTGGAATCCATAACACAGAAAATTAAAAGCGACTTTTCTAAAGAGTTGCGCTAAACAAGTGATGGTCTACTCACGCAGTTTCCACTTCAAAAAAAAAGAGCATCAGCATCTCCCAGGAACACGATCAAAAAAGATTTTGTCCTTGTCTGTCCATCAAAGTAATTCATAAAACCAGACGACTATTCTGTAGCATGGATACTTTTCCTGTGATGATCAGAGGAGTCTCCTGTCTCTGCTTTCTCCTGTCCAGAAACACACAGACACAGTTCCATCCAGTGGAAAATTACAGCTTCCAGAAAGCGATGGGACAAGTGAAAGATGCTGGGGCTTTGTGGAGGAAGGCTTCCATGTGTGTCCTCCATTCTAGGGATGGAGTGCTGTCCCTAAGGGTATGGAGCTCTCATCAAAGACACCAACATTACTGAAACCCTGAGATGGAGCTTTTGCATGGTCAATTAGCAAACATATTTTTAAGAGTCTAATAATATTCAATGTTGGTGAGCATACAGTAAGATTGTCCCATTACTTCTAGAAGTATAGATTGGCATCATTTAAAAAATAATTTAGTATTATATATCAAATTGTGAAGGATTCATATGCTCTAATCCATTTATTCTGCTTGTAGGAGACTTTCTCATGGAAATAACCACTATGCAAACAGTGCTTTATGTAGAAAGAGTTCACTGCAACATGTTTTGATATTTAAAAAATTAGAAATAAGTATATATTCAACAATAGACAAGTGACTAAGTATAACATATTCATGGAAAGGAACATCTTGAAACCACTTAAAAACTTTTTCAGTAGCAAAGGGGATGCTTTAACTATGATGTTAAATGGAAAAATCAGAACATAGACCTTTGGTAGGAAGCCGTTCCACTTTTACCTTGGACATTTTTTGTGCTCTTCCTCTAACTTTGGATTTTATTCTATGGTGATTGCACTCTCAAACTTGGTCTCTCTATATATCTGTTTCTCTCCATATTTTTCACAGTTACCCTTGTATCTATCTACATAGAAAAAGATAAGAAGAAGTTACAGCCGTGTGTTAGCAGTGTTTTTGTTGCAATTACATATGATTTTCATAATTTTCCTTATAATTTTTGTTTTCTTAATTTCATGTAATGAGCAGACATCAGGAAATTACTTTAAAATTCAATGAGAATCATGGCTTAAAAGCGATTCTGCACATATGACAAAATGTAGCTTGTTTGACATTAACAAATAACCAGGCTGTTTTTGTCTCCTAGACAGCTAGACGTTTTAATTCACAGAGAGCAAGTTCTTGATTTTGTACTCCGTTACCTTAGAACTTTTCTCTTAATTCACTATTCCTCTTCTCTCAGATTTTAAGGTCAGAGGGAGGGGAGTGAGAAAAGCTTCCCCTTGATAGAACTTTCTCTCCATCAAGTTTCAAAAATATCCCAATATCATCCATTATAGATGCACTTTTTAGAATCTCACATACTGAAGTGTTGTGAGACCTCACACCTTTGCCCATTGCTCCCCACTCCCCACCCAATAAGTCCATGAATAGGTCCAGAGAATAGGAGTTAAAACCTAAATAAGATTCAAATAATAAGATTTTAAAATCTTAGATCTGCCATCTTTGGAAATAATTCATCCATTCCTTTATAAATTAAAAATATACTTTTTTTTGGCTAACTTTTCATTTCTTTATATGATGGTAGAGGATGAAATAAAGATGAAACAAATGGGTTCTCCTACCCCTGTGTAGCTTACAATCTGGAAGTACAGAAAAGTATTCTGAAGAGTAAACTGAATATACTTGGCCAATAAAACACATAGAAGAGGAATAATAAAAAGCTATAAGACTCCTAATGCCATATGCAAAAGCTAACTCAAAATAGATCAGAGATGTAAATGTAAGACCTAAAACTATAAAACTCTTAGAGGGAGACATACGGCAAGAGCTTCACAATATCACATTTAACCATGATTTCCTGAATAGGACACCAGAGCTATGGGTAACAAAAGAAAAAACAGACAAATTTGATGTCATAAAAAATTTTAAAAATTATTCATCAAAAGACTTTTACAACAGAGTAAAAAGGTGACCCACAGAATGAGAGAAATTATTTGCAAATCCTATATATGATAAAGAATTCATATTCAGAATATATAAAGAACTCTTAAAACTCAAAAAGAGCAACAAAAATGATCCCATTCAAAATATGAGCAAAAGACTTGAATAGACGTTTCTCCAAAGAAGATATACATATTCTATAAGCACATGAAATGATGCTTAGCATCACTAATCACCAGGGAAATGTAAATCAAAGCCACAATGAGATTACAGTTCATACCCATTAGGATAGCTAGTAACAAAAATGCAACAAAAAATAAAATAAAACAAAACCAGAAAATGACAAGTGCTGGTGAGGATGTGGAGAAATCGGAACCCTTGTGCACTACTGATGGGGATGTAAAATAGTACAGCCACTGTGGAAAACAGTACAGAGGTTCTTCAAAAAATTAAAAATAGAATTACCGTATGATCCAGCAGTTCTACTTTCGAGTATATATACCCAAAGGAATTGAGAGCAGGGTCTCAAAGAGATATCTGTACAACCATGTTTATAGCAGCATTATTTGCAATAGCTAAAAATTTTTTTCTTTATGTAGTTTAATGTATTTTAATAGCAAATTTACAAGAACAGCACAGAAGACAGACAACATTAAAAACATATACTTGCATATAGGACAACTCAGAAAAGTAGAGTGGATGGATGGAATCTACTGTATGATAAAAATGCTACAAACACCATTTAGTTGCCATTAACAAGAAATTTACTTGTTTTTTTTTTTTTTTTAAATCCAAATGCTTTCATTGTCCAGAAAAATTTAACGGGTGTATTTATGATTGTTATAAAGTTGAACGGTTGAAACTTGTTCCCTGGAGAAGGCCAAGTTTCCATCAGTTGATGAATGGATAAACTCAATGTCTTATATGCATAAAACAGAATATTATTCAGCCTTAAAAATGAAGGAAATTCTCTCATATGCTACAACATGAATGAATCTTGAAAACATGGCTGAGTGAACTAAGCCAGTGACAAAAAGAGAAATCGTGTATGCCTCCACCTATATGAGGTACTTAAAGTAGTCAATATCATAGAGAAAGTAGAATGGTGGTTGCCAGGGGCAGGGGGAGAGGGAAATAGAAGATATTGTTGAAAAGATACATAGTTTCAGTTTTACAAGATGAAAAGTGTTCTGGAGATGAATGGTGGTGATGGTTACACATTACAAATGTATTTAGTACCACTGAGCTGTGTGCTTAAAAATAGTTTTAAGGTGGTTGAATTTGATGTTACGTATATTTTACCACAATAAAAAAATAGAAAAACAATGTTGTAAGTCTTTAGAGAATCAAATTAATATATATTCAAAACTCTATAATATTTATTATCTGAAAATGAATAAAATGGTACGTTAGGAAAAAATTAGAGTTTGATTAACCCTTTAATAAAAGAAAATAACTTTTAGCACCTTGAAATCATTTAAAAAAGTAGATCATAGAAGCTCAGAGAGGCATTTACTTATGCAAATGTCAAGACAGATAACAGGCTCGCTTTTTCTCACACACCACAATCTCCAGTATCAGTCTCCTTCCCCAAATAATGGCAAAATGAAATATCTGGTTAAAATGTGAGAATATACAGTAGTTATATTTTTAATCAATAGCCTATTTGTTAGCATCAAATGTACATACAGATAATGGCAGAAGTACAGCAGGATGATTAGCAATATGGAAATGTAGATGGAAGCAACTGAAATTGCTGATACTAGAGAACTTTTGACCTATAAAAATGGCAATTTCATATGGTTCATTCTAATAGATATTTGACTACTAACAAAAATTAGAGTTCTGAAAAGACATCTCTAAGTGAGATGTTTGACTCTGTGAAGTGTATTGAATTAACAGGATCTGTTTTTAAGAATCTTTTTAAAAGTTGACGTGTAGCTGGGCTCCACATTCGTGATATCTGTATCCAAAAAACCTTGGTACTCTTCTTTAACTGAAGAGGGCACAGTCCATGGTGTAACTTTAACATGTATATTATATCTTCAGTTCCTTCAACACTCTTAAATTATCCAGACATTTTTAGGCATGGAAATAATCAATGTCTACTAAAACTAATTTGTTTCTTCTTTGATGCAGACGGACATTTGGATTCCTATTTTTGCACAACCTATCAATGATAGGCTTGTAATTTTGTGAATGACGTTATAATTAATTGCTTATCTCTGTATTAGATTGTTATTCAACCTGGCCTAGCTCTTGAAAAACTAGAATTTAAGTGTCAGGTTTAAATTTCCATCCATTTTCATCATAACATGGCAGAATTCTCTTTACGCCGGCCATATGCATTTGCATACAGAGATACATTTGGGAGATGTCAGCTGGTTTGCAGTTCTTGGTATAACATTACTGTGTAATGTAAATATTTAATATATCTAGATGATTCTGGTGATGGATTGAGTTGTGTCATAGTGTCACAATACTTGATCCTTGTAATGTGTTTTCTTCTTTGGATCATTTAATTTTGTTAGGCAGACATGTTTTATTTCCTAACGACAGAAAGAGAGCATCGTCTTTTCTGAATTCTAGGTACCCTCTTTCCCCCATCTCCTCTGTAAGAGTTGAGGTATTAAAGCTAATCTTTTGCATTTGAAGGAAGATTTTTCTTATTTTTATTTAGGGGCTGCCTTTGTCTTTCTCATTTTTAAATTGTGTGCAGTCAGACCTGGTTAATCTGAATTAGTGTGCAAAATCCATTGTAGAATGAAATAGAAATCAGTACAGCAAGTCAAGGGGACACATACAGAGAAAAAGGCTGAGAAGCTGAATCACTTTCATCACGATACTAAGGGAGGTATTTTTCTTCATAACAGCACATTTATTGTCTGTGTTTCCTTACACTAACCCAAGATTTCTGAACCTTCACACTCGACATTTTGGACCAGATAATTCTTGTTTCTGGCTGTGCATTGTGGGGAATTTAGCAACTTCCCAGGCCTCAGATGCCAGTGGCACCCCAAACCCCAATTGTCTCAGGACATTGCCAAATGTCTCATGGGGGCCAAAAATTGCTCCAAGTTGAGAACCACCTCTGTAACCCCTCTAAAATGTTGATTTAGCTATAGGCAGCCAGGGAAAATAAAGCACAAATTTATATCCCTCATGTTTCAAAATCAATTAAAGTTGACTGTGACAGCCAGTAAAAGGACTCAAAATGCTACCCCAGGACTGTACTTGGCAACTGGTAATAGGCTCGAAGGGATCTGAATATGGTGTCATGAAGACAGGCAGGCACCGTTCTTACCTGTTAGCACCTAATAAATGCCACACACTGAGAAGATGGCTAGTAAAAGGGGCTTATTATTGGATGCTCATCAAGTACAAATATAATTTGGATATATAGACATACTAGTCACTAAAGTCCTATATTTGAATTTTTAAATTGTTGCCAATTGATAGGCACTGTGCTTCTGCTATTTCACCCACAAAAACTACAATTTATCTTACCCAGGAAGGGTGTTCAGATGGTTGGAAACTATATTGGTTCCCTGTGGCCGCTGTGACAAATGACCACAGCCTGACGTTTGAAAACAACACAAATTTATTCTTTTATGGTTCTGGAGGTCAGAAGTCCAAAATCAGTTTCACTAAAGTCAAAATGTTGGCAGGTCTGGTTCCTTCTGAAGACATTGAGGGAAAAATCCATTTCTTTGTCTTTTCTAGCTTCTAGTGGCCTCTGGTATTCTTTGACTTGTGACCCCTTCTTCCATCTTCAACGCATATCACTACAAACTTTATTTCCACTGTCATATGACCTTTTCTCTGCCTCCCTCTTACAAGGACACTTGTGATGGCATTTAAGACTCACCTGGAAAATACAGGGTAATATCTCCATCTCAAGATCCTTAATTTAATCACATTTGCAAAGTCTCTTTTGCCATCTAGAGTAACTTTCATAGATTCTAGGGTCTAGAACTAGACATCTTTGGGACCATTAGTCAGCTTGCACAGAAACAGCTTCTACTCCAAGGGAAAATGGAAAACAAAACAAAATAGAAACCTCCAAAATAAAAAAAGCCCACCCTAGGAAGAACTTTGAAAGGCTCGAGTCACATGTCTATCTCTGAATCTACAGGTGGATGAAGACAGTCCCATCCAATTCACATAGAATTAATCTCCCCAGGAAATGGCTAAAATTTATGAAGCACTTAATATGTGCCTGTCACCATGATAAGCACCTTTCTTAGATTATGTCATTTAATCCTCACAAGTATCTTATAAGTAAAGAATACTAATTACCTATGTTTTACAGATGAGAAAATTGAGGCACAGAGAGGTAATTACTGGTAACAAAGTCATGGAGAAGTGGGATATGAATCCAAAAATTTATTTCAGAGCATGGATGTTTAACTTTGATATGATGCTGGGTTAAAAATGAAAGGCAGGGAGAATCAAAAGATCTCCACCACCATCCATGAAAATGTTATCATTCTGCCGTCAAGGACTGAGTTCTCCAGAAGCAGATGCTGTGATGCAGTTTGGGACATAAGATGTTCATTTGGGATCAGTATCTGTGAAAGGTAGGGGAAGGGGGCAGATCTGAGCAGAAGAAGTCAAATTCTGATACAGATTTGACAAAGTCTTGGTCAACTCAATGAGGATCTGCCTATTCAAGGATCCTGCATTGTCTCCGTTATAGCTGGACCTTGATTCCCTCACCTCACTCAGCCAATGACGTAGCTGCTCTGGGAAGAGCAAAGAGGATCTTCGCAGCTCAAAGAGCCAACAGCTGGAGGCTGTCTGCTGACCTCAATTCTTACAGCTGGACAAAGAGCTCTTTCTTAGGGGGAGTGGGGGCACATCTCTGTGCCCAGCACTCCTATCATTTAGACCAGTCTTCAACCTTGACCACATATTAGAATCATGTGGGGGAATTATTGAAAAATACCAGGGTCTTACCCTAGTCTAATTAAATCCAAACCTAGAATATGACATCAGCATTTTAATAGAATCCCCAAGGTGATTCTAATGTGAGACCAGGATTGAAAATTATTGATAGAGAGCAAGACTTAGAAAGTCAGTAATATTTTAGATCTTCCAAAAATAAGATGGGAAAAAACCTATCTTTGAAAACCATTTGAGTTGTTGAGAAATTCATTTGTGATAAGGTATCTATAAATCCATCTTTTAATTAGTTTTTTTGCAACTAATTTTCATACACACAGATATAATTAGAAAGAAACACGTATACACACACACACACCTACATACACAAATATATAACTTCATATAATTTTTGCTTAAGTATTTCAGAATCCCCCCCAAGCCTGCTCATATGGTGTTGAAAAAAAGATAGTTTTTTTATTCTTCTGGTCTTTTAATAGCTCTCTCTGAAAAACTTAGTTCTTCAGCACCATGGAATCTCAGATGGATGAATTTCCAATTATCTATTTATAAATGAAATTCTGACCTCGCTGCTGGAAAGGTCACGCCTAGTGTGATCTCTCAGCCATATGGCTGAGAAAATGAAGTGGTAAGTTTATTCTTCTGAGATATATGTTGATGCCTCAGCTAATTAGTCTTCTCTAAATTTATGTCACTGTTGTTAGAAGACATGAGACAGAGAAAATCTATGATATTTAGTTAATAATACACCAACTTACTTTGAAATGAAGCCAGGTTTACCAACTGGTAATCTTAATTAGGGGAGTGATAAGTGCAGTCTTCGAATGCTGAATTACACAGATTAGTCACTCTTGTTTTCACTTGAACTGGAATACTTTTATAGCCAAGATTGAATTTGTTCATACTGTAAATTGTTAGTTTAGTAAAAATTCCTTATTATATTTTATTGAGGTACCTGGCTCTGCTCCTGTTTTTCCTGTTTCTCATGGTTAAGATCACTTGCATCTGTACTTACAGATTTAATCCTAACTCAGACCTTGCAACCAATTCTGACTCAAAGACCAAGGCGACTATAAAAGACTTCAGTCAGAAAATTTCTGGTTTATCTATCACTCCTTGAACCCTTAACTGTTTCTCCATTGCCTAATACCTGCCCTTTGAGATGCCAAGAGCTTACCTGGCTTTGCAATGACTGCCCAACTCTTGAATCTTTGTAAACAGCAGCCTGTTCCCTATCTGGAGGAAGAATATTGAATCTTGGTCTTAGCACTAACTTTCAGCAAACAGAATGTTTTGTTTCTTTTCCTTGTCTTCTTTTTTCCTAATAAATGGATATTTGGGGTTTGGTGATGGATCTGCAGACTCCTGTTTCTGAGTGTCTACCCAGCTTCTCCATAATACTTTCTTGCTCTCAGACTTTGACCAGCACAGAAGGTCTTTTGGAAACTCTTCCAGCTTTAACAAGTATTATGTACTTTCCAAATCATAAACATTCTCTTAATATAACTCCAGACTTTAAACATCATTCACCTCTGGCTTAGAATTTTACTTGGATATTAAATATGGTAGCAGATTCTTAAATCTCAAATTTAGTATTAAAAATGTTAACATACGTATAATGGTTAACCCTGTTTATAACAATATGAATCTTGGATAGTGAACAAAAAGAATTAACAAAGAGGTCAAGGTCATTATGTTCTAAAGTAGACTGTGAATTGTTGATAGATTGCTATTGCTAAATCATCAAAGTATGGACCAGCAATCACTTATTGCCTATGACTAGAAGGTGATTGACAAGAGAGGTAAAATGTCTAATATGATTTGCATGGTCAGTCACCTTTTAAAGTTGTGTGCTTGTTTTGTTGTTACTCAGTGAAAGAAGATTATATCTCTATTCCCCTTTCATGCTGGGATAATATGGTTCCTGTCATATAAAAATACATCACATAAGTCATATTTACCATAAAATAATAACACATATCTTTGACCAAAAAAAAAAGGCCAAGTGGGAAGCATTCTATAGCCTAAATGTTGAAACGACTTAAGAAAAAAATAAAGAACACTTGCAAAAGAAATGAAAATACACCTAAGAAAATATTAGGGGAAATAAAGTTTGCATGGGTGGGTACATAAACCAGTAACTTTTCTAACATTTGGTTCTGTACCTGCTCTTTCAAGCATTGCCTGCCCATTGTCTCTGGAATAAAGTTTTTAGTCTGATCTTTAAGTCCATCAGTGACATGATGTAAACCTAATATCTCTAAGTATTTATGTTCTTGCCCTCTTATCATGTGGGGTTTTGAGAGACCTATAATCTTTAGATGAAAACAAATGTATATATACACAAATACATATGTGTATATATATATATACACAGACATGTATGTATGTATGATCTATTTATATCTGTCTGTATCCATGTATCTGTGTATCTATCTATCTAACACACACCAGTCAGAGACCATCAGGAACATATCTTTAGAGAAAGTTGTGTTTATTGGTGCTTCTTGCAATAAGAGAGACTACGTGTAATGGGAAATCAGAAAAGGGGTGTTAGATGGGGTTTGGTGTAAGATCAGACTTTGTGTTAGGATTTTGATGAGCTAGTGAATGTTTGGTCGGGTACTCTCAGAGAGTAGGGACAATTCTATGAATTACTATCTTAGTGTGTTCCATCTGGGATGCAGGAGGAATAGGGTGAGGCTAAAAACTCCACTTGGTAAGGAAACAGCAGTCACTGATGTTAGCTGGGGGAAATGCCACGTTTGCTCATTTTTGTAGTTTGTCTTATCTGTGTTTGTCTGTTTGATCTTGTCTTATCTGTGCTCAGACATGAGTATGAAGTGGACTTGTCTCTGTCTTGCTCCATGAGGGTCACAGAAGTCTCTGCCAAGGCTGGTGTTCTGTGAAATTGTTTGTGCTCAGTAGGAGAAGCCATGGCCCGGCTGTGGGTGCCAGGCCAGCCCCCGGCTGACAGCTGTCTGAGCTCTTTTTCCTTCTCTCTCTCTAAATATATGTGCATATGTATATAACCATATTTAGGATCATCTATTGCATTATTTTCATGTTTTATTTGTATTTGTGTTTATAATATTATTGGCACCAAGAAGGACTACCTTAAATGTTGAAAGGAACCTAGAAGAGAACTTGGCTTAATATGTAAATCATGTAATAGCACGAACAGTTGCTAATTAATGTCTTTGTACTCTACAAGCAAGGGTATCCTGGTGGTTTGGGCATAGAAGAACAGTGGGACAACTGAGTTTTCACACGGCATGTGGTAATATACAGACATGACAAATTCAGAAGGACCTGGATTTTAACTTTTTCATATTTTGAGCAGTGATTTACTTGCAAATACATCATTTATTATATTGCACTAATATTCTTGATATGAATTTTTCTGATGTGGTAGTTTTTAATGTGTTTTATAAAAGCTTTAATTTTATATTTGGATAAGAACTTTAACAGAAGGTACTTAAACAGGTTCTATAATTTACATCTATACATTTTATTAAAATAAGAAATAATCAACCTTATGACTACAAAACTGTTTCCTTTTAGATATTTCTGACCTCAAGTTTGATTAGACCGCTAGATGACTTGCCTTCCCCTCGATACACCTGTGATTTCTATTTTACGTATTTGCTAGTGTTTTTTTTTTAAGTTTACCTGAATGAAATTCCTTTCAATACTCTCTCTTGAAATCTTGCACATTCTTCACGGCCCATCTCAAATGTCACCTATCTTATCAGTTTAGTGGAATTTAACCCTTCTTTCTCTGTGCTTTTATCATATTCCAAACTGAAAGACTGTCTACGTGTTCCACGAGGCTCTATTTATCTGGGCAGCAGTCCTCTAACTTGTAAGCTCCTTAAGGAGTTTCACATTAGTGATTACTTTCTCCATATTTTTAATATAATTTTTGGCACATAAAATACACTAATAAGCATTATTTTGCATAAAATTAAGGTGATTAAATATTTGAAAATTACTAGAGTTTCACCAAAAGTTGCAGACATCGGAGTATTAGTTTTGAGATGAAAAACGCCAATGTCATTTAATAAACATCTAGAAATATGATGAAATAAAGGAAACATGTGCTCTTTATTTGCCATTAGAGTAATAATTGTTGTCATTATAGCAAACATTCATTATAAGCTGACTGTATGTCAGGCATCTCGTGAGAACTTACTTTGTAAAAACTCATTTAATTTCTGCATCATTCCTCTGAGGTAGAAATAATTATCATCTCCATTTTACAGATGAGAAAACAGAGGCACAGTAAAGTTAAATAGCTCACTCAGGGTCACATATTTACCAAAAGTAGAGTCAGTTGCCAAATCTAGTTTTGGTTCACAGTCAATGGCATAATTAAAGACATTAAATAAATGGTAAAAATATGAATCCAACTTAGCTAAAAATTTACTTTCAATGTAAAAACATTTGGATCTGAAAATGATTTTGAGGGCATATTGTGAACTCTTTTTAGGGTATCTGGAAGTAAATGACATGGGAAATTCTTATTCAGAACTACATTTTTAAGATTTTTCCATGTTTTATAGTTTCCTTCAAATAAGACGTTTAATGTTTCTACACATTTCCTACTTGACTGTTTTAGAAAAATAATTATGACATTCAATTACAATAAATATGCAAAGATTTTCCTATGAAGTGAATTTGCAAGCTCAAAATGCTTAATGCTGTCACATAGTTCAAGGTCATTATTAGTCCCTACCAGTTCATAAATGAGTCCTGTTTGATGGAATTTTATAACACTATTTCTAGTTATGTGGAAATCCTGTCTATTCACAGTAAGAAACTAAAGCTTTATTATAATAATTTGCAGCAAATATACTGGAGCAGAAATTTTACAGTGTTTTTCCTCCAGATCCACATAGATGACTAACATTTAAAAGGCTGGAATTGTATTAGACACTTCAATTATTAAATGACAAAAATGTTCCAAGAAAGATGATAAAGACTTTATTCATGTTTGACCTGTGATCCAGTTTTGCTCATTTTTAAAAATAATTTGTTTCCATGTTTTGTTCAATAAATTGCAGATGACTCATATCCATCAGAATAAGCTTAATTGGCATGTGATAGGGAATTAGGCCAGAACATTTTTGGAATGCCCAAATCAAGAGCAAATGAAGCTTATGGAATGCCCCTCTTCTGAACCATATCATACACGAATGCATAAATTCACTTAACAATTGAAAAACAGAGTTACAGTTAGAGAAAGTTGACTTCCCAGGGTCGTATCAATAGCTACCTTATGGACACAGGAGGGACAGATAACTGAAGGGATAATTTAGAGGACCAAAAAATACAAGTAATTTCTTCAGAAATTAGGCCAATTCCAATTTACATAGTGAAGCTGTTAGAGTTAAATACCAGTTCTAGTTGGCACCTAAATGATTTTCAGATCTAGAGTCCTTCAAAGCATTGCAGTAGAATATTAGCCTTCAGTTATTATGAAAATATAAGGTTGGATTTGCTGTTTATTATTTTCCCTGTAGCTGTGTATCTAAATTTGGAATCATCACAAACTTTAAGAATATTCTCCAAATTTTAAATAGCTATCCTTGAATAAATACTTTGGGCAAAAAATATGAAACCCAGTGAAGTTACTTGCCCAGTGCCACACAATTAATTATTTGAAATATGAACTAGAACTCAAGCCTCCTGGTTTTTTGGACAGTGCTACTGCTACCACGGTATATGCTACCAATGCGTAGACACAAGATGAAATCTCATTTAAGCAGGATAAGTGTTTAAATTGGGTGAGCAGTTTCAGTTTAGCATAGCAAACTGAGTACTTCTTTACTTCTGATCCGTTTTTAGAGCCCAGTGAAATAAAAACAGAAAGGAATATAAACTAAATTTAATGAAGGGAACAGTAAGAGGAGCTACTGGAGACTGGGACATTGTAACATATTTTTGGAAGTTAGAACATGGAAGATTGTTAATGGAGAAAACACATCCGAGTCCAGAATATTCTAGAGGAGACTACAGGAATAAATAGAACTTACTTGCAGTTAGGTAAAACTTTAGGAAATAACTGTGGTAGAGAAAGGGATTAAAAAAACTGAGTTGAAAATAAAGGAATTAATTGAAGTCCTTTACATAGAAATATCAATTCCTCTTCATTCCAAACAATTTTTTGGCCCTTTATCTAAAAATAACTTTGAGGGAGAGTTAAGACCTCTAGAGTGATTGTTGTGCTTCACAAAGTAGAGCCTTCCTCATTTCTGGCTTCTGAGGATGGGCACATCTGATACAGTCTCTTAATCGCCTTACCCTAAATTGAAGCCTGCTAGTGAGATGCTGTGCAGCCCCTCCAGAAATACTTGCCGCTCAGAGGAAGGAATTACAAGGACACCTACCATTTTATCTAGTAGCAGACAATGTGCACACTCTCTGTTTTAATTCTTGTATGTTGGGGAACCAAGAATGACATGTTGAAATTTAGGTTTCCCATCAAGTTGACTCTGTTTTAGTAATCATGCAGGAAGTTTATGAAGGAGAGGTCTTGGGATCAACATGTGTAGGTAGGGAGATGTGGTGGGATTGGGTAAAGGGAGAAATGGTGCTGTGATTCATTTACAACAAGGACAGAGCTGAACCTCCAGGGAATTTTGAAATTGCTATACTCCTTCAAAGATTTTGGAGCAAGTTTTCTGGGGCTTTACTTACTGCTGTCGATTAGACATTGCATGTGAGCTGCCCTAAGGAAAGCACATGACCTTTGGCTAAGTGGAACACCCAGCTAAGGCATTTCAAGCAGGGGACTGACAGCTGAGAGGGGTCAGCTGACAACTAGCGCAGCAGTTGGGGGAATAAATACTTTAATCCTACAGGGGAAATATGATTGACACACCATAGCCTAATCTACACCACAGATGTATGAGAAAAAAGTATGAGATAGAAACAAAATTTAATAAATGGAAAACTACTACCCTGGGAGAAAAAAAATCAATTTGCAAAATAGATGGGTGGGGAGAAACCTCTGACAGTCCAAGAGATGCAACAGATCATTATACCAATAAAGATACAATTGTATAATTGTAAAATCTACATTAGAGCAAGAAAGTATTCTCATAGATTAAAAAATAGTATGAAAATAAATATAAAAATTCAATTAAAAGTTATGAAACTAAAGTTAAGCATGTCTCTAAGAATGTAGAGCGAAAATCAAGAGGCCGAAAAGCAGGTGAATAGATGAATAGTCACTCTAACAATGGACTAAAAGGAGTACAGAAAGAGAGAGCAGAGAAAATGGAAGAAAATATCAGGAAAATAATAGAAGATAACCTTCAGAGGAAGGAGACACTCTTCATACTGAAGGGGCTCTTGATGCTCGGAGACGTCTCCTTAGGTTGGTTCAGGGAATGGAACATTGGATTCAGAGAGAGCAACATAAAATCATAGTACACTAAATGTTTAATAGATATTAATAATGTAAACTGTTTATTGGATTTTAGATTATACAGCCAATTTAGGACCAGGCACAGAAAGCTTAATTAACGTTTTAGAATGAGAAATAGATCTTTAAAACCTCAATAATGTAAAAGTTAGAGCATAGCTGAGCTAGATGGAATGTGTGTCTGGGCATCAGATCTGAGCTGAAGGAGGCTGCGGAAAGGACAAGGAGACCAGTCACATTTTACATCATTTTCCACAGATGGGAGTGTCAGGAGTTGTGACTCAGTTTTACTCTAGGTTATGAGCTAAGTTAGCCTGTTGCTGTTTTACAGAAGCTGGTAGAAAAGCCAAGGCTACTGGGTCAGAGCCAAAGGACTTACTACTCACAGCACAGAGAGCAGTGTGAGCATCTTGTTTGAGTCAGTTTTTCTTTCCTCCCTGGGTCTAACAGAATGCTGCTGCACGCAGTGGGTTTGCATTACAGGTGAGGGACACCGAGCTTGGTGAATCCACATCTTTTTTAGCAGGCATTAAACAAGACTGCTCTTTGCCCCAGAGTATACATTACTGCTATCGAGTCCAAACTCATTCTGCTTGCCATGTGACAGGCCAGTAAATCAGGAGATGAAGTGTTGGGGCAAGGAATAATCATTTTATTTGGAAAGCCAGCAGACTGAAAAGATGGCAGACTAATGTCCCAGAGAACCATCTTCCCAAAGTCAGAATTCAGGCTCCCTTTATACTAAATGGGGAGGAGGTACGGTTGGTAGTCGAAAGCTTCTTAGTATTGGAATCCTTTGTTCTTGCAGCAGCATGTAGGTCAGGTCACGATGTTCTTGTAAACCTCCAACGAGACAAATGAATGTTGTTCTCTGTTCTGCAACTTTTTATCTCTATATGAATGGAAAAGTGTTAATACCCTTAAGGTCAGAGCCGCGAGAATGGGCTATCCTGCTGTAGGCAACATTCTTTTACAAAAGGTGCAGAGCCAGCATGACTAAGCACAGGAAACAGAGCACAGGGATGGAGCTTACGCATCAGATCTAATACGGAGTCAGAGTTGTTCTTCCCTGTTACATTACCTCACCTCTCAAGGTTGCTCACTGCAAGTACAACCCTGGAAAGAGCAATCAGGCCTTACCTCCTTGACATACCCTACAGAAGGGTGTGGCACGAGAAGCCCACAGCAGACTTTCTTTCCCAACAAGGAGTCAAGATACTGATTGGCATTAGAGAGACAGGAAATAGAAGTAGAAGCCTATCAGTTAAAGTTCCAAAACTAAACACTAGAACAACTAGAAATGAAATGTAACTGTCACCGAGTGGGAGAAGAAGGAAATCAAGTGATTTCTTGATTGCAAGTTAATAAATGTGGTCTAAAGTTAACAAATCCGAAGAAAGTAATAAAACATATTATTTAGAGAAGTGGAGGCAGCTGTCAAAAAGAATTAAAACATAAATATTTAAAAGAGGTTGATTTCAGAGTTAAAGATACGGATGAGAGGGTGATTTTTATCCTATTTTATTTAAGTTCTTAACATGCCCATGTATTTGTGTGTGTGCGCGCGTGTGTGCGTATTCTTAAATGTTACTCTTGGTATACTTTTAAGTAATTATAGGAAAGAATACAAGAAACGTCATCTTCAATCAATTTCAGGAGACCACTCAATTTCAACTTGCCAAACTTCAATCAATTGGCAAGAGTCAGTTGCCAAAGTCCGATCATTCAAAATGTTGAAATTAACAGAATGAAGTGTAGCTTAGGAAAGAGAGGCGAGTTTTATATTCACTTAGCTGAGACTCTCTACTTCCTTTCAAAGTAGAAAACAACTCAGAAAATTAATTTAGCAAGTGTTTCTTGCATGTCTCTATGTTAGACAGTTTTCCTTGGTGACAAGAGTACAAGATGAATCTTCCTCTGATGGAACACCCAGGTGAATAGGGAAAAAAAGGCATATAAACCAATTACTATAATACATTATGTTAATTTCAGTATCTAATTTTCAAGTTTGACTCCTTTTTTGATGATTATCCATTTGTTTTTTAATATAAATGTATGCAGCCTAAAATCACTTTCTCTTCTTTCCATGAGAAAGAAATACAAAATATTTTAACACTAACTTTGGCTTTATAAACCTTCAGTTATTAGGAAACTGGGTGGAATATTGCTTTGGAAAAAAATCTGCTCATTTTCATTTTGTTTTCTTAACCTTAATTGTCTCCTTTCACTCTGGATAAATGGAAAGATTAATTCTCAGACATTCCTAAAGGTCTTCTGGGCTCTAAATTAGATCAAGTTGGGAGCTTTCTTCCATATTACACTATTTCTTCCCTGCTGGCATAAAGTCTCCTGTCTCTGTCACTTGTCTACAGCATGTGCTATTTGTCTTCCCAATTAAATTGAGAATCCCTTATGTTTATCATTCCACAAATTAAGAAAATATTTGGGATTTAAATTGCTCATCTACATAAAAATATGTATGAATACTATAAGCAAATATTGCCATATTTAATGAATATTTCAACAATTGGAAATAAGGAAGCTTATTAAGAAACAACAATCTTAGGAAAGTATATTACAACACAATTATGGTATTATTTATTAAATAACATATTGGAGTGCAGTAAAAGTATTTCTGTATAATGGTTATACATTGGAAATTCTAGGTTACTAGAGAGACTCATGAGATAATTTGGTGGTCACATGCATTCTCACTGATTGATAACAAATCAATACAACTATCCCCTTACATGCCTACACCAAACTTTTCCAGCACCATCTGAAATTTATGCAACTAAGAGAATAATAATTGTGGAACATGAAAATATTAAGTAAATGCTAAGTACAAAAAGGCAGGACGTGAATCGTATCTACATTATTACTGTGACCATGTAAATAGCATATTTATGCATATAAACAAACACTGAGAGCACATAAAGTGAAGAGTTGTGTTGCGTAGTATTATGATTGGTGACAGTTTTTAGATTTACTAAACCATCTATACTGCTGTTATACTACCTTTCTTAGTAAAATATAAGTGTTTGCTGCAAAACACTATATATTATGTGATTTTTTTTTTTTAGGGGAAATCTCTCTCTTTCTCACTATTTTCTCAGTCAAGGTCTGGGAAGGGTATACATTCGAAGATATATCCCTTCTAATCTATGGAGCAGAATGCATGAAGTAAAAATTTTTACCTTTTTAGACAGGTCTACACTTTGGTGGTTAAAAACTTCAAAATTATGAAGTACGACAAGCTTTGGATAATCTGTCTTAACCAGATAATATTATGTCCCCCAGTGGTCTCTCCTGCCGATATTTACACCCTTGTGGAGTCCCCTCCCATACTGAATCAGAAGCGGCTCGTGTGACCAGCAGAACCCGGTGAGTGTGACACTGTATAACTTCTGAGGCACGATCATAAAAGGCGTTACAGCTTCTGCCTTGGTCTCTTGGATCATGCATTTTGGAGAAAGCCAGTAACTACACTGTAAAGACACTTGAGCAGCCACGTATAAAAGCTCAGCTGGATAGAAACCGAGGTCCCTGTCCAACAGTCAGCATCAACCAACTGGCCATATGCTGAGCCACCTAGGAAGCAGCCCTATAGGTTCACTCAAGCTTCAGATGATCATAGCCCTAACCAGTCTCTGATTTCAGTTACATGAGGAACATTGAGCAGA
Source organism: Camelus ferus (assembly GCF_009834535.1). Taxonomy (NCBI): domain Eukaryota; kingdom Metazoa; phylum Chordata; class Mammalia; order Artiodactyla; family Camelidae; genus Camelus; species Camelus ferus. Next base: position 12,910,250 of record NC_045719.1, read on the forward strand.
ACTCGCCCCTCACCCGTTGAATTCCTGGCTCACAGACCTGTGAGAGGTAACGAGTGATTATTGCTTTTAAGCCACTAAGTTTTAGAGTAATTTGTTTTGCAGCAAAAGATAACTAAGACATCATCTGAGATCTTTCTGTTATTTAGTTCTTGCTTTTTTTTTTTTTTTTTTTTTTTTTGGTTGGAGGAGGTAATTAGGTTTCCTTATTTATTTATTCTTGAAGGAAGTACTGGGGCTTGAACCCGGGACCTCCTGCATGCTAAGCATGCACTCCACCACTTGAGCTATACCCTCCCCCTTTCTGTTACTTTAGACGTTATCAGGAGCTCTGTGCTGCCTTTTAGACGCATGCCCCTGAAATGAGCTATTAAAGATGTGACCAAAAAAATTATCTTCTGAAACAATAGGGGAATTGTTAGATTTGTTTGAGCTGGCCCTGGGATGTCCACGAGGGTGGCTCTTCTTCTCACTGACCACCTGATGAGCTCCCATTACTCAGTCTGGAATTACTGGGAAGCCAAGTCCTAATGTATCAGGATAACAGAAAGGCAACACACAAATAGGTAGGCATTTTCTGATTGACTCTAAATATTTCATAATTGAATCAATCAAATACTTGAGCACAATCATTGTGTTTAGTCAAGCCTTTAGATTTTTTCTAAGTAAATGATGAGAAACTGTATTTTCTTTTTGTCACTTAGAAGCATAGTGCTTCAGAGCCACAGAGAAGTACATAGATGAACATTACGTGCCGTTTAGAGCATTCAGAAATAAGATTTCTTTGTTTGAGCAAGAGATTCTTTGGGAGAAAGGAAGGATGATTCAACAGTGCCAGCTAAAGAATTTTCTAGACCTAATATTAAAAATGAGTAATTATGAGACAATAAATGACAGAGAGGAAGTCTAATAGTATTTTAAATGATGATATTTATGTGTAATTTATATTGATGTATAATGTAGCTACCTGAAAAATAGGATTTAGGAGCATGGGTTCAAAAGGCAGATTTCATATCTTGAGTTTGTTAATAACAATACTGTGAATTCACTGGAATGGAAAGTTACAGAAAAATGTAACTGTAAAGAAATGTGATTTTTGCTATGTAACCTTAGAAACAAGTGAGAAGTTACATTTTTATGTTTACACTGAATGGAGACTATAAAAGGAAGCAGGTAGCTACTTGAACTTCTTTCGTCGATACTGTGTGATTGATGTAGAGAGGAACCTGGCCCCCTCTTATTACTTAAGGCCTGTTTGTCTGTTAACTTTTCAGAAGCAAACTGACAATTTCTTCTCTAAAGGTGATGAGGAAGCTTTCCACGTCATTTCTTTCAAATTCCACTGATTAGAACCTAGATCCGTAGTCACACTCAGCTTCAAGGGAGGAAGGGAATTTCAGGCTTTAGCTGGCTTTTCGGGCTGAACCATGAAAGAGGGGTAGGCATCCCATTAGGGAAATGAGCTATCCCATAACATTTCTATGGAAATAGGTGCTTTGGCCAAGATTCTAAAATGATAGGTTGCTTTGTTATCTGTGATCCATGAGTTGTGAAACAGACTGTCCTATAAAATATACCCAACGCAGGTAGCCAGAGCTGTTTAGAGCCTCCTGGAGTTCCTGCTCATGTTTTGGGTATTAGAACTTATGTGTTAGGAATCAAAGCAGGATTCATGAGGACTGCGTTTTTTGAAGCCCCCTGAGTCCTGAAATTCTAAGAGGGTGGATGTATATTGCTGCCAACTCCTGACCTTGAGTCTTGTGAAGTGGACTTTAAGGAGGCAAAGAGCTTCACACTCATCCTCTAGTGTTTTGGGGAATGTAGGGGATTTCCATCTAAGGCATGCAGAGAAACTAAACAAACATCTGCCCGTGATTTCTAATAAACTCTTATTACCATGAATGCCCTGCCCTTTTAGCCTTCCACCATTAAATCATTCATTTATCTGGGAGATCGTCTGTAATTCCAGGGTATTTTTCTTCCCCCAAACTTTCCATATGGGACTGCACCTTTAGACTGGGCTAAGCTGTAAAACATACTTGTTAATACTAAGATCACCAGAAAAAAACAAACCATATTCCCCTATATTATTCAAATTTAAGTTTGCAGTCATATTTTCTGGAGATAAAGCAGAAAGAATATAAGCTTTTCTACCATGTAAAGCCACTACGCTGAATCCAGCCACTTATTACTTAGTGAATTTAAGCCTCCATGTTTTCCATCTGTAAATGGGGGATAATAACGCTTACCTCGTGGGCTTGTGAAAATTAAACAAGAGCAGGAACAAGGAGCATTGCTGACTCCCTGAGCTCATGGGACGCGCTCGGCAAACCATCCCTCCCTTTCTTTCCTTTCTTCCCAGAATAACTGATTTTCCTTTCAGTTGACTAATCGGTCTAATTGAAACGGTTTAATTACAGGATTTATAATTTTATATACTCCTGATTATTTATTTTATCTCTCCTTTCCCCCTAGTAATTTGTCTCTCAAAATAGTTTATAATTCCTTGTTAAACTTTTAGAATAATTAAAAAGTATAAATTACTTCAGGGGCTTTTATAACGTGTGTGTGTGATGTGTGTGTTTTAGATTAGCTCATATACTTAAGCCAGAGGTAGGTAACCTTGCTGCAGAGGAGACAAGAGGAGAGATGGTTTGAGAAAGACTGCTACTTGCATCCTTGGGCTTCCCGAGTGATTGTCCATCGTGATGGTAAATGGGGGTCCTCTCTGCCAGTCAGTTCCTGTGTGCAATGTGTCTTGTGATATAAAGTAGAAAAAAGGGTTAGGTTACAGGTGAGTCGCCAAAGAAAAACAAAGAGAAAGCTATCCTATTACACCCTCATATTTCAAATTTGAGGAATTTAGTTATAGGCCATATCTTTCTTTTTCCTGCTGCAAAACTTATATAAGTTCCTTATAGGCTAGTTTGAGAAATGGCTGGTCACTCTCTTAATGGGACCCAGTGAGAAGCGTGTTTATGGGCCCTAAGGGACAGCAGATGGACAGCATGGTGGCCTGGGCTGGGCTGGACCTGTCTTGCCCTTTCAAGTAGCTCTGGCTTTTTAGTTAAACATTCTGAAAACTTAGTAATCTCTAGAACTTTGATTCTTGGACTGAGCAGCTGCATAGATGGTTCTCCACCCTGCGAGGTGGTGGCTAAAACTGCATATATTAATTATAAAACACATTTGTAAAAGACATTGCTTAATGTATTTATAAAGTGGTTGTGTATCTATATGTGGGTTATTAATATGATTTGTATCAGACATACTTTTTCCCTATTCCTACAAAGTGCAACTAGAATCTCTGGACATTATAGTTGCCCTTTGAACAATGCAGGTGTTAGAGATACCACCCCCTGTGCAATCACAAATCAGAGAACTGCTGTCTTTGCCTCAAAAATAAAAGAATTGATAAATGACTCCCCCAGGGTCTGGGAGCTGAAACCATTTGGATAGAATCAGGACTCAAACCCTAGTTCTTTTTCCACATTTTGTGATCTCTAATTGAATACCAACTTTCCCCACACTCAGTTAATTTAAAGGTCTGTAAAATGAAAATGCAGGTACTGTATTTCTTGAAAAAAAATCCACGTATAAGGGGACCTGTGCAGTTCAAACCTGAGTTGTTCAAGCATCAGCTGTATATATAAAACAAGCTAAAAAGACCCTGAAATATGGAGAAAAGAAGGAAAATTAGCTGGGGAACTCAGAATCCAAGAAACGAAATGGTGACACGTTCCCTGGGTTTTCTTTTTGTCTTGTGTATCTAAGACTTGGATTTGAAGAAGCTAGCAATACTCTCTCTAGCTGAAGGACCAGGATGGAGGCAGATGAACAAGATGAAAAAAAATCTTAAACAACAATCTCTCTACTCTAGCCAAACACCACAGACAAAAATGGTTCCCCTCTCCCCTAAGCCAGTTTTTCACAAGAACTGCACGTGGTTGGTAGTATGGTTGGCATGTATTATTACCTTTAGTTTTTTTTTCCAAGAAATAAAATGGGAAGTCAGAGTGTTTAAACGAACTTGCCCACATAGCTTTGGTTGACAAGAACATTCGTCTTTGAAGAAGTTCCTTCTGCGTGATGCTGTATCAAAATGCTAACTGCCTTTTGTTCTTATCTCCTCACACATAATAGTAATTTTTTTTAGACTGGAACGCATGTGAATCTGTTGTTTCCTGAGAGGTGCCACTTTTAATATAGTAGCCTTTCTTTAAGCCTGATAAGGTCTGCTCTGACTACCTGTAAATTTTCTTCAACTTTCATCCATGAGATAAGGTGATACAGTTCTTTCCAGCCAAGGACATTTCAAACATCCAGTGTGTTCTATTAAAAAAAATCAGAACCAGAGGAGTCATGGAATCCTATTTAACCTGCTTTTTAGATAGCAATTAGTATTTCTGAGGGAGAAAGCGAAGCTGATTTTAAAATAAATGGCTTCCATGGGAAGAAGCACAGCGTTGTCCCTCACAAACAAGACGGCCAGTTTGACTCAAAACTTGGAACCAAACTGTGCTTCCTGTATTTTTATTTGCAAAATCTAGCGGCACTACTCAGACGTGTTCTACAAGACAGCCCCTTGCTCTTGGACCTGGGCTCTGTCTTTGCCGTCCTCTCCAAATCACACCTTGTTCTGTATTCAGAAAGCCCAGGAAAATGTACGAACAAAATGGTGGCCCCTGTGATTTGATGTCTTTCTACTTTCCACCCCATCTTTACTTTAGCGTCTCTTCAGCTAAGACCATAACCCTCCCCATGAACTTCTTTGCCAATTTTTAAATAAAGTAGATAGCTATAAAAAATGCTTTATATCATTGACTCTCTTTTGGAAATTTATAAAAACAGGATTTTGTGTTTGGCCTGACCAAGGTAAACTGCACATAGCCCTTGTGGATATTGCAGTCAAAGGCGCTGAGAAACAGGAGGATCTAAATCACCAGGCAGTCAGGGGAATCTTGGTGAGGATTTTGATTTCTCCAGGCCATTGACATTGGTTACTCCAACACTAAAGCATAGGTAGGGCCTCCATTGACATTCTGGTTAAATTTTAGCACAAAACATAATCCATAAATAGAAGCATACTAACAAGTGTAATCTTGCCTGTGACCCCTAAATCCTCCATTATTATGTAAATTATTAATGAGATCAAGGCATCTCCAATATTTTGCCAGCAAGGAGGCCTGTGGAAAAAGTAGCTTATTGTAAGTGAAACTGGAAAATTACCTACTGAAGTGTGATTTAATCATCAAACTACATTTTCAAACATTTTCCCTTAGATAAATAGTGAGAAAATTTCTAGACTGTGAAAATATTTCTACGTCGCAAGTTATTTGAAGTGTAAAATAAGAAAAGAAAGCTATTTGTAAATATTTTCAAGTGAAATATGCATTTCCAAATGTTAGTATGATGACCAAAAAATCTTGGAATGTTTCATAGATTTTGAAAATCCTTCAAATACAGAAAAAAAAGGGGGTCCATTTGTATGTATTTATGCATGGATACATACATACAATTTATTTTAATCTCTATTATCTATCTATCTATCTGTCCATCCATCCATCCATCATCTATCCCGATGTAATTACTTATCTTCGCTTACAAAAAAGAAAACTAGAAGAAAATCAACGAAGAGGTAGATTTCTGAAATTATGGGAAACTTACATTCTCTTCTCTACAATTGTGCCTATTTTCTACCTTTTCTAGGATAAACTTATTTTAGTTGTCTAATTATAGAAAGTATTTATGAGACCAAGTTGAGCTAAGAAGTATGTCTCTATTGACATTTTATATTCTAACATTGTTGTGCTATCATTCAACGTCATCTGAAATATTTGCCCAACCCACAATCATTCCTTCATGTAGTCATCCAATAAAGACTTCTAAAATGTCAACTATATGCTAAGGATGGTGCTAGATGAGTAAGTCACAATTCCTACCATCAAAGGCCTCGTAATCTAGAAAAAGGGAGATTAGTCATGCAAATAGAAGAACAATTATACTACACGATGAGTGCCAGCATTTGGACAGAACTAGATGAATATTAAAGAAGGGTCAACCAAGCCAACTAGGAGCAATTGGAGAGGTTTCTTGGAGGAGGAGAGACTCAAGTGAGGCCTTGAGAATATTTTAGGCCCCACATTTGGAGAACAGATATTTCAAGGAGAGAGATCTATGTTTGTTAAGCCTTGGAATTAGTAGCTTATTCAATCAATGTCCTATTGGACAATTAGGCATTTCTATACGTCACTATTATAAATGTCATGGTGAATATCTTTGAAGCTCAATCTTTGTACAATCTATGCTATTTCTAGGTAGGAGAATTCTAGAAGTAAAATTGCATAGTTAATTGTTTCTGAATATTCTTAAGGTTTCAGATACAATTTGCCAAATTACAGTTTAAATGATTGTATTGATTCACACTCCCATCTACGAGGAATGAAAAAATAACTAAGCGTAAAATGCAAGTAGAGAGTAAAATAAAATAAGCCAGAAGAAATTAGTAGGATTAAATTCATAGCATAAAATTAATTTAAAATAGATGAAAGTCATGAAAAAGAAAGTGTGAGAAGCAAATGTATAAAAGTATTGAAATGACCAAACAAAACAAACGTACAACACATCAAGCCAAAACATTAAGAGGAAAATAATCCACCAGTTTCTTAACTTTCAGGTTTTATATAGGCTGTGGCACCATTCACTTGTTCTCTTTTATGACCTAACTCCTATATATTTTTTACATTTAAGACTATTTTATTTTCTTAGAGTAGTTTTAAATTTGCAGCAAAATTTTAAAAAATTGTAATGTACCCCATTATAAATATCCCCCACCAGAGTGATACATTTATTACAACTGGTAAATCTACGTTGACATATCACAGTCACGTAAGTCCATAGCTTACATCATGGTTGCCTCTCCGTGTTGTACATATTACAGGTTTGGACAAATGTGTAAATACTTGCATCTGTCTTTATAGTATCATGCAGAGTATTCTCACTGCCCTACAAATTTCCGGAGTTCCACCTATCCATCCCCCCTACACATGTTTTTTTAAGGATGTCTTTTTGACCCTGAAGTCCTTCAAAACCCTAACGTGGGTGGTGAATGCTTATTGCCCAAAATACATTTGTGGATTGATTCATATTGACTACATAGTCATAAGTAATTTTATAGCTCCTCACCTTCCATTTAATTTCTTTTTCCCACTTGTGGCTTCATATGTGGGATCTCCCATTTGTCATACTTTATATTAACCAAGACTCTCTTTGCTCGATTTAATAATAACAGAGCAAAACAGAACAAAACAGGGGTGTGTAATTATTATGATGATGAACTTGATGACAGAGCTGAGTTTGAGTCCAAGTTATGTCACTTGGAAATAGTGGTGCTTGGCCAAGATACCCAAACTCTCTGTTGTAAATAAGATCTAATCTTAATACCCACCACATTGATTTGTTATGAGGAACATATTCAGTAATGTATGTTAAGCAGTGCTTCAGGTATATTACATGCTCAATAAATGTCAGCAACTACTATTATCTACTGGATTCCCCAAGCCCATAGTAGAACTTCTTTGCCTTTCCATCACTTTCCATTCCCACACCAACAGCATTATCCCCTTCTTGTCACTGTAATTAATGCATTAATGCTATTACCGTAGCTCAGTTTCTTAAACAGCTGATCCAAATAACTTCTTCCTCAAGCCTCCAAAGTCTGTTTACTCAGGGGTTTAATTTTCTCCCCATTTTCTAGAAAATCAAGGCGAGCTTGTATAAATTTCCTTATTTATTCTGGTTTTTAAGATGTGTCAAGTGAGAGATCTTAAGAAACAATCTTTCACCATCTTGCGACTCAATTTTTATATACATGCTTATTTTTTATAAAGCCAAAGCAGCAGTGATTTTTGTTTAGACTCAGAAAATCAGAGACAACCATGAGGAACGACGTCTTCTCAAGGCGAGCCTTCAGAGTAACTACGAGAGATACAAAGACAGATTTTTACCTTTGGCATTCAGTCTAGTCAGGCTAGCCCCACGCCAGAGGTGAAAAATGGTCTCTGATGCTGTTGTGTTTTTAGAGGCTATAAAACACGCCACTTTACTCAAAATAACTCCTCTTCTGTTCTGCACTCTGTGGTCTGAAATTCCGATCATCCTAAGGGGAATAATTTTTACCAAAGAGTCATCTCTAAAAGATAATTAGATTGAATAAGCATTGGAAGTATTAGTTTATTGGGTTTCCTGCCTGATCATTTTGACCATTTATCAAGCTGGGTCTAAGAACGAGGGAGAGGATAGATCGCATTTGGGGTGAATATGCATCATTTTGAGAAATAAGCAGCTGTATGGAAGAAGAGACAGGTGGTCCCAGATTTTCATGGCTTTGCTATCTTGCCTGTGCAACAGCTGGAATATAGATTTATAACAACCACAATCACAGCAACATCGAAATTATCCAACACATTTAGAATTTAAAAGGTTTCTTTGAGAACTTCATCAATTTTGTTCATTTACTCTTTCTTCTTGCAAGATTGCGAGGTCCGTAAACACCAGGACAGTGTTTGTCTTGTTCAATGCAATATCTCCAGTAATTTTTGACATATATAGTAAATCTCAATAAATATTTATTGACTAAGACGAGTGAGATGGAATGAGAAATTCTTTTCCTTCCTTTCCTATTTCTGATAATTTTTCGATACCAATGTAACTTTGTGAACACATCCAGTTATTTGCTTCCAGCTGATGTCCCCTGTGTCTTTGATTATTGCTACATATGAACACAAGGACGCATTCACACTGACTCAGTTGCTGTCTGATTTCCAGAGTCCTCCAGGGCTCCTCCCTTACTGCAGTCTTCACACCACACTGGTCTCTTGCTAGTCTGCTCTCTCTCGCATTCCAGATTCTTTTTTTCTTCAAGTGCAGTTGATTTAATATTTCAGGTGTACAGCAAAGTGATTTGGTTATACTATATGTGTAAATATACTCTTTTTCAGATTTTTTTTCCGTTATGGCTCGTTACAAGATATTGAATATAGTTCCCTGTGCTGTACAGTAGGTCCTTGTTGTTTATCTATTTTATATATAGTAGTGTGGATCTCTTAATCCTTAAGTCCAAATTTATCTCCCCCCTCATTTCTTTATAAAAATTCAGATCAGATCATTTTATTCTCCTGATTAAAACAATTACTTGCCCTTAAGATTATTCACAATCAGGTGTATCCCTGTCTCTTTGGAGATAGGGACAGTTTCTTTTCTCTGGCTACAGGGAGGAAATCTCTCACCTGAGGTTTTCATGTCCTGCTTCGGGCAGAAGGGCAGGAGGAAGGTCATTTTCTCAGACTCCTTCAGCTGAAGATGTTCACTATGCCAACGTGCCTTACTTGGGGATCGTTTGTCCTGAACCCCATCAGAGGGAATCCTTAAGCATTGATCTTGACTTTCCTGTTTGAAAAATATAGTGAGAGGGAAAGTCCTACACAGAAAAATCCCATTTAACAGTCGTAGGAATGATAGGGTGAGAAAAATCGCCATTTTGTAATAGAAGTGATGAAATAATCTATTCAGTGGCGTTCATTATTTAATAATAAAGAAAATTGGTGAAAGTTGATGAGGAACTTTTCAAATTGGGAGATGTGACACTGTCGTGCCAAGATTACCTTTTCCCACATCACCAACATGCTTTTCTTAGAAAAGGGGTATATTAAACCTCAGATGTTCAACCTGTTCCCATTGCTCCCATACCTTGTATGACTTGATCAGTATTTCTTCTTCATTTTCTGAGTATATGAAGTGTTTCCTATTTTTTATTTTTTTATCATTTCCATTGGTAGAAATGTGGATGAAAATAGGAGTTTTATGAATGTTTAAGTCAAAATCCTGTGTGAAATTAAATTTTATCTTTAATTTTTTTTTCGCTTTTTAGAAACTGTTAGCAATGCTAATTTATAAGCTAGGAGTGGCCTTAAGTATACTGTCTTTTATTCAGAATGGCACATATATATCTATAATATCTATTTTTTCTTTAATCTCTATTTCCAAGCCGCCACATTTTATGGCTCATAACCTGTAAGTTAAAATAAAGAGGTAGGCAGGACGGGAAATAGCTCAGTGGTAAAACATATGCTTAGTATGGTAAAACATATGCTTAGTATGCGTGAAGTCCTGGGTTCAACCCCTAGTACCTTCATTAAAAAAATAAAGAGCATAAAAAATAAAGGAGTTGTATTATGTTTACTATCTTACTACTTGAAACAAATAAAAAAAATAGATGCAATCTATAAGGAGATTTTCTATATTTTTTTCAGCATGGCAGTATTTGTCAAAATATAACAGTTTTAAATGCTGTTAATTTCCTCCATTATTTTTCCACAATTCCTTGAACTAACTCACCTTCAGCGTGTAGAAACATGCCTTCATAGCTGGCTCAACTCTTTTAAGGAATTTCATAGATGGTCCCTCTGAACACAGCAATCTCCAGAGAATTGGTTAAGAATAGAGAGATCCCATTTCTATCCTGAGAGCCTCACTTAGCTTAGTCTAGCTGTGGCCTTTAGCAATCTTATTCCTTTTTCTCCGAAAGGACAGTCACTCTACTAACTCAGAATTTAGGTGCTTAGAGATAGTTACAGCCCAGAGCAAATAAAAGGCTTTGCGAGAACCCCTGGGCTGCCTGGGCAGTCACGGACATAGCTCGTAGGTCCTGGCTAGGGAATAGCCAGACACAAAGCAAAGGTGGCCAAGTCGTGTGTGCCTTACTGGTTTTTATACCTTGGAAGTAGGTCTCAAGTTAATTGCTTTTTGATTAAAACTAGAACCTTTCTTGGTATTTGACAGAAAAGCAAAAGACACACATGCAAAAACCTAATACATACTTTAAAATCCACCATGCATACCCTTGTAAAACAAATCTAATAAGGAAAACTCAAACCCTGCTGCCCTGGGTAAAAGCACACACTTAGGCACGAAGTAAATTCAGTTTCAAGGCTTGTTTCTACTATTAATTTGTTTCACCAATATGGCAAGTTTCGTTTACTGCTGTAAACTACATTATCCTCATTTTTGAGATGTGGATGATAATGTTACTTTCTCCGTAGAGGTGTGCACCCTCAGTTTTACAGTCAGCACCCCGAAAATGGTAGCTATCATTTTAAAAAGTTATTTTCATGGCAAAGCAGCATTAGTCCAGCAGCAGCTTCCTTCTGGTAAGGGGAGAACATTTTGGATGGGTTTCAGCAGTATTTGCCAGTTTGATCATACAGTTGCTTGGGATGTTTATGCAAAGTGCAGATTCCTGGCCACACACTGGGCCTCCTGAATCTAACTCATCAGGAAACTGGGAAAGAGGACTTGGAATATGTGTTTAACAGAAACATTGGGTTCTAATCGTCAGAATGTCTTTGGAAGAAGGACTAGTGGACATAGACTGAAATTGATTGACTAGTGATGATCTACTTCCTATACTTGATGAAAAACCACTTTCAGCATTAAAGTGAACCGCAGACAGTGATTCTGCTATCGCTAGAAAGTAGACAAGCATGACCACGTTCTGTGAGTTCCAACACATATTTTTTTTCCAAAGTTTTATTTCTCAATTTGAGAGAAACTGTTGGTAGAATTATAAAGGAGAGGGAAAGAAATGTGAAGGGAATTCAGGAATCAAAGAGAGAGAAATGCAGAGGGTCAGAAAAAATGACAGTTTGGACATAAAATGTATTTATTCTCCTTTATTCTCTGGCCCAATTCAAATTTGACAACTTCTTCCACGTGGCTGTTTTAGTGCGTTTGACTAGTCTTTATGACATGTGTGTTTGCAGAATATGCATTGTTTTATGTGCAATGTATCTCAGTTTGTGTAAATAGTATTGTGGTATACATTTTATTCTGTGTTAAATTTTTCACTAAAATAATACATTCTTAAGATTCATCTTGCCACGTGTGCATTGATTTTTCTTATAATTGCAAAATCACACATTCTGTGTTTTACTCATCCACCGACAATGTTGTATACCCAGGTTACTCTAGATTGCTTACCAGCACAAACAGTGCTGTTTTTACCTTTGAGTGGCCTGGGGTGTAAGTCTGGGATACGCACACACTTTATGAATATCGGGTCACGAGGGTTGGTGTGTATTGACCTGGACCATATGCCAGCTTGCCGTCTGAGGGGGCTGCCCCAGCCTACACTTCCAGCAGGCAGGAAGCCACCTATAGCTGCAAATTCCCATCTGCACTTGGCGTTTTCCATTTTTCGAACATTTGCCAGTGATGTCTTGTTGTTGTCTTCATTTGCATTTTCCTGAGTATTATTGAAGTCCCTTCATGCAACGGTTAGCTTTGAGGAGTTTTGTTTCGAAAAAGTGCAGGTTGATATCCTTTGGCCAAGCAATTACGCTGGAATCTGATAGCAACTTCTTGCTTTCAAAGAAAGTGCGGTGGGCATTTTTAAAGGCTGTTTTCTCGAGTTGCAGTATCTCTCTTCCCTATTGACATTTACATCTGAGACAGTCTTATATAACCTAGTTTGTAAAAGTTCTTTCTTAGAGAGATATAAAGTTGAAAGGAGAGATTGTATGAGTACAGAAGTGCTTCAGGCATATTTTTCTCCTGGAAACAAATCATGAAGAATGAAAGGGAATATGTAAGTTAGGGTCCCATTAGAGGTGCTAAAGCCAGAGGAGAATAAAAGTATTTGAACTATATTGGGTCGGCCCTAGGATGCCTAGCAGCGTGAATGACTTGTGCTATTGCACAAATAGGATTGCGTATGAAAAGTCCAAGAAAAAAAGTGTATACTCTTCCCACCACTACCCAACTCGTAGCAACTTTTGAAAGTGTTTTTGGAGTTCCCCGTTAAGTAAGAAATGACTTTTGAAATGATTGCAAAGGGCTGCAGGATGTTCTTTGGGTATTATAAATAACTAAAATGGATCTCGGCTTCCTACATGGAAGCCAAGGAAGGTATCTTTCAGGCCCGTTCTGTAGTCTGCTGACCAAGAAAGGATTTTCATCCACTGTCCTGTCGGCCTTAGTCCTTTCACCCATCGGTTGTCTTATGTGAATTCTTTATGCACAGCCATTCACCCCCCAAGCTTTGCCAATTTGATTCCTCCTGTGTTTGTGTCCCTGTTGCTCACATTTGAGATCTTATTACTCCTTGTCTGCAACAGCACCTGCTTTTGCTTCCAAAATGCGTCTCCAGTCCTGCCCCCCTCAAACGTACACTCCGTCATGATGCTACCGGGAGACAGCTAGAATGTGAACGTGGTCTTCTCAAAAGTGTTCTAATGGCTGCTCGTTCTCAGCCCAAGGCACAGACATCCTCCAATGAAAGACAGACCTTCTGTGACATTACCTCCTTCCTCCTCTCCCCTGGACCTCTCCACACTAACGTGGCTCAGCTGAGTTTTGCTCCCTGGAAACACCAGGCTGTCTCTTGCTCCTGCCCTCTCTGCCTTACTGCCTCTCTTCCCTCCTCTTAATCTCAACCAAGACCCAATCTTGGGTGACTAGTTATTGGTCCTTCGTCCCATTCAGGCTGAGCTCAGTGATCTTCCATTACATTCTCAAAGCTCCCAGGGCAACCTCAATTCCTGGACTTATCAGACTGGGTTTAAACTTTTTGTTTACATCTATCTGATGCTCTGGTGTAAGTGTTCTTGAGCAAGGGAAATATGATTTATTTATCATTAAGTAGGTGGGAAAAAATATTATTTTAAGGACAAATGATAGCATTCCCCTGGGAAAGAGAGTGTTTGGGATTAATAAAACACCTTGATGGTTGAGAAGAGTTTAAGAACAGGAATATCTAATACTCAATTTGACACCTTTTTTTTTGTACTGGCCAACAGTATCATTGCCTTCTGTTGTTTTCAATCTTCCACAAAACATACTAATCACATAATCTTGAGCTGGTGAAGTTTGTGAAATAAATTTATTAGAGGCTGTTCAGAGCAATATTATATGAAAAAAAAGGATGTGCCCAAGAGTGGCAAAATGCAGAGAGAATATCAAGAATTCACTGGAAGCAGTAACTGGTTGTCTCAGATAAAGATAATCTCGAAGAATTTCCAGAAATATATAAAGCATTTGTTAGATTTCTTACTTTTAAGTAATTTGATGTCTGAGTCAATTTTAGCTTAAGAGACAAGGAAAAAGATGGCCAACTGGAAGACTTGGACAAACTATATTTAATAATACGGGACAGTAAAATGCTAAATGGAAAATAATAGAAAACAAAACAGCATACGTAGGATGCCCTAAAAATAGTCTACATCTATGCATTGAAAAGGAATGTAACAAAATATTAACAGCAAATGTCTCTGGCTGCTATATTTATTTACTTTTTTATGCTTTTGTATGGTTGTCATATTTAATAAAGTGACTAAATACTGTTTTTTTATCATCAGGAAATTTTTTTGGGTACAAATTTAAAACCTTACACTGCCATTGATGGTTTGACCTCCAAAAGATTATATATCAAGTACCAACTATTGTGTTTGCCTTCACTGTGTTTGTGTGTGTGTGTGTGTGTGTGTGTGTGTGTGTGTTTTCTTTTGCACTGGAAACAACTTTTGCCTAATCAAAATGGTACTGGGCACATTTTGCTGTGCTGAAGTCCACCTTGAGGTGAACTAGGTGGACTTCTTTCGTTCTGTTCTCAATCGTCTTTTCAAAATCTGTCTCCTTCATTTCAAGACCCCTGCAAGTGCCTTGAGCCCCCATGCCTTGTCCTCAGATTCTTCTCCTATGTCCAGTGGCATTTCTTACTCCCTGTTACAGTGATTTTGCTCCTATTTGCCACTAGGGAAAAATTGTTTTGTTTAATTAGCGTCTCATTCCCTCAGTATTCTATACTCCTGGAGAGAAAGTAATTTGGACAAATAAATCCCTGATAACCTGTTACTTCTCTTTTTTGAGTCATTTGAATGGAGTCTTCTTCTGCCTCCCTGTCTCCTCATGGACGAATATGCTATGTTGATTTTACTCAAGAAATAGCTCTCAAACCTGTGGCCTGTTTCAAAGGCAGTGAATTCAGGGTCTTACTAGTGTTTCCTTTAGTTCTTCCGAAGCCTGCTGGCTGGTCTCCTTGTCTTGAAATGTTTTCTTCCTATTTTCATTATCCAAATAGCCCCTAGAATGATCTTTATGCAATAGTGATATGATTATCACATCCCCTTTCTTTAAGAAGAAGGAACAACTTTGGCGATGGAATGGTATGTTCAGAAATACTGTTCTAGAATATAGTCCAAACCTCTTAGCATGTCACATGAGACTTTTTGGATTTGATCCAGGTGTATCTCTCCAGTATCTGACTCTTCTCTCTGACTCCCTCTTACTCCGCAGACATTTTGTTTTCCCAACTCACAGGATGTGTTTTCCATCTGCTAGTGCCTTGGCCAGGTATGACTCGCCGCTGCATCTACCTGAATAATTCCTGTTTATTCTTCAAAACCCAGGCCGTCTAATGTATTCCCTGTGTGTACTTCTCTCTCTCACCCATCGCTCTCCCTGCCCCGTGAACACAGCACTCTCCCCTTGATCTCTGATGGTACCCTGAGCACTGCATTGTAATTGTTTACGAATAAATCTCTCTCACCATTTCCTGGGCTCACTGAAGATCTAGGTCTTGTCATCTTGGTAGTTACAGTGTCATTTCCAAGGGGTGGGATAACGTAAATGGAAACTGAGTTAAGGTGCAGCGTTGTTCAGAAGAGCCTTCTCAGAGTAACCTAATGTGGCGACACCATCTTTCCCCTAGCATCCCAGGCTGTGACAGTAGAGAGGACTCGGGGGCACACGAGCTCTCCTTTGGGGATGGTTGCCTGGGCTGTTAACGTGTTCAGCTGTTCCTCCTCATGTCTTGATACTGAGCTTTCCCTGAAGATTTGGCCCAGAGGGCGAGCAGACTTTTTCTGTAGCGCACCAAGTAGTAAATACCTTAGGGTCTGCAGGCTGCCCCAGCCACTCAACTCTGCTTCGGGAACCGGGAAGCAGCCACAGATGGCAGATAAATGAGTGTGTGATTCTGTCCCAATAATACTTTGCAAAAACAGGCAAGAGGCCAGATTTGGACTATAGGCTGTAGTTTACTGACCCCTGGTCTAGATGGAGGGTTTAGATGAGCGCATATAGACCCCTGCCCAGATTATTGTGGGTGTAGCTTTAATCTGCCAAGGGGTCAAGTAGCTCTGAGCTGTGACATTTCAGGCTTTTGGTCATAAATGGTCTAAATGAACCATGAATTCCAAAATCTTTGCTGCTGCCTATTTACTGATACATCTCCCTAGGAGATTTTACAATGCTTAATGTCATTAGGGTTCAGATGATAAATTATCGAAGTAAAGATTCCATGGTGGTCACAAACCAGACAGAGACGGTGCCCTGACATCTTCTGTGTCATACTGTCACCTCTGGAGCAAGCCCCGAGCTACTGCAGTGCCTCCAGCAAGAAAAGCCCCTCCTCTCACAAGCCACACTTGCAACAGCTCATCCCAGTGGTCACGGGACTAAGTATAGCCTAGGTTCCCCGGCGACACCTTGGAATCCCTGCTTGGAGAGGCAGACCATCGGTAGACATCGCCGCGGTCAGGACAGCACAGCTGGCCGCAGCAGGAGCAGGTCTGCTCCCCTGATCCAAGCTCTTGTGGCAGTGCTCTTCTTCTCCCAACTCACGGTTGAAAAACCAGTTTGCAGAAAGTTTGCACAATTTCTGGAAGAATATGCAGAGAGGACTCAAAAAAAAAAAAAGAGAGAGGAAACAAAAATGGACATATATGAAGTATTTCAGAGGCATGAAATATTTCATATTACATTTAAAATGTGTTTTGTTCAATACCATGCAGCCCATCCATGCCTTTTGTGATGCCTGGCTTAGAGAATGCTCTCTCTGCTGTAATCGTGATCCCAACAACAAGTTATTTTGGGAACAATAATGACTCCACTCAGTAACGGCAAGAAGTGGCATCCTGTTAAAGAGGAATATTAAGGACTAGGTTTGAGATGCAGAAGCAGCGATGCTATCTGTGCTTCTCATCATCAGATTCAGTCTCAGATGGTGTATCGTGAACCATTGGAATAGCGTATGATTTAATGCATTCGTGTGGAGACATGGGAGGAGTTGCAAAACCCACCAGAGAACTATTTAAACTCTTACTTCTCTGGACTTATGATGTCTGTGCTTTTCCTGATAATTCGTGTCCAGTGTTCCTGGTCCTCCCTTACCTCTGAGGCTGAAGGGCTGAAGTAATTTTTAAAAAGTGCTCTCCTTGTGCATCACCTTTGCTGTCATCTTGCTTCACGATTCTGCTCCCGCCATGGTGAGTGAGCACCTTCTGAAGCAGCACCTGCCAGGAAACAACTGTTTTTGGAGATCTCAATGTGACATCCTAGGAAACAGATGAGCTGAAGAAAGACTGTCATTTTATCAGGTAGGACAAATGCAAGGGAGGTCATAAAATTTTGTGAGAGACAGAAGCAAAGGTATATGAATTAGGAACTCTTCTATTTTTTTTAAAACCATATTTCTTTTATTATATTGTCACACTTCGGAGTCTTTTCTATATACATGTGTTAAATTAAAAATCCCGACATCTGTAAGATTTCCAAGGTATCTTCAAACATTGGGAATAATTTATTAAAAAAAAAAAGCTGTGCTGGAGGTATTTTTAAAATGCCAGTTAATTTCCAGTCAATGTTCACCTCCTTAAAGAGATAAAAGAAATTTGAAGAAGGCAGATTCTCAATACTACAGCCAGGCTACGTGTTGTGAGGAAAACTTGGGTAAGAACAACATTGGCTGTTATTTGCTCTAAGAAAGATGATTATCATATCCTGGGAATTTATCATATTAGTGGTTCCATTCCAATGCTATAATTGGAGCATGTGTGTTTTCTTTCATTGGAGACAGTGCCCTTAAATAATCAAAAGGAATACTCTTAAATTTTCACAAGAATTTCTGAAAAAATTTTTAAGATACTGCTTTGGGATTAAGAGAGACAAACTACTATGTATGAAATAGATCAACAACAAAGATACACTGTAAAGCATAGGGAAATATAGCCATTATTCTGTAATAACTGTATATGGAGTATAAGCTATAAAAATATTGAAGCACTATGTTGTACACCTGAAACTAATATATTATACATCAACTATATTTAATTTTTTTAATGTAGGAAAAATAAAAAATAAAATAAAAATAGGAGCCCAGCTTTGTTCAATAATTTTATGTGCTCATCTATGTATGATCAAGGTATAATGTCTTGCTCAAATTAACGACTGATTACTCTTGACAATAAGAGGGTCCACAGAATACATTTAATACTTGGTTGATTCATCACCCCTGTATACAGTCGATTTTTTGATTTTCTGCAGTGTATGTGTTTATCTGCATGATTATATAAGAAAGATTTACACATATATTTAATAAATAATTTGAAAATATCTTTTCCTGAAAAACTATGAAAGTAGAGTATGTCAAGTTTACAAATGAGGAAACCGAAGCAAGGAAAATTGGAGCAACTCATATAAGCCCACACCTGTCACTTGTGTCTAAGGACCAGAAACCAGTGCTACTGAGTTCTGATCTACTTTCTTTCAGTCAGGAATAGGAGTCTGAGTTGCTGAAACAGTTTATCAGTAATGGGTATAATCTTGCAGTAATGTTACCCCAAAAGAGGAAGGGAAAAGACCCCAGTTCTTGTCATACGTGAAAGGTAAGAATTCAGACGGGAGATAAGCATTGTGTAGTGAAAGATTTTAAAGGGTTTATTAGCAGAGGGAAAGTGCACCTCCAAGATTGGGAGGTGGGCTGATCCAGCGGCAGGTAGCAATAGTCTTTGCCCCTTCTCTTACACCCTCGCTTAGAGGCGGTCTTTTGATTGATTGGCGGCTCTTGCCCCTGGAGAGCTTTGTCACGCTCGTCCCCTTTTGTGCGTGTCCTTACCCATGATGCACACAGAAAAACCCGTGGAAGAGGTCTGAACTGCAATTCCAGTTATATTACAGTGAGCACTGGGTCATGTCTGGTTAAGTCCTTGTTGCCGGTGCACAGTCACAGCTGTTGGATTCTAACCAGTTCTTGCTGCCACTCATTTAGAGGAAGTAGAGCGCCTTTATGCTGAAGGCGGGCATAACGCCATCGTCTGGACCATCCTCCCTCTCCTCCACCTTATCTGCCCAGTGCCCCCACTTACCTAACTACCTAACAGTAATGTTTCACATCCATTAACAGAAAAAATGAACAGAAACTACTGGGTTTTTTTGTGAAAACGTACAAGTCTCTCTTGTTGCTTGCTGCCATCCTTTCTTAGTAGACATAAGATTAGTAGGTTTTGTCTTGAGTCTGCTGAGGGGATTGGCCGAGTCTTCCCTGTCTTTGATTTGACTATTTCAAGAACAAGAGGCAGGTCAATTTAATACTCTGAAATCAAAGCCACCGGGAAGATCAGAAATTAAGCCAAATTCTCCTGGGAATAATTGCAAATGATTGATTTTCCAATCTTTCTATTCAAATTATAAAGTTTTCTTATTATTTTACTCACACAATTGTCAAAAGGCACTGAGAGCATGGCAGGTGTTGTTATGTGCATATATATTAAAGGATGTGAGGGAAAAAACAGTGAATCAAGTCCATATTCTAAGATTTGTTACCCCTTGTTTTGAAAAAATTGAAACTGTATTTTCTTTCTATAAGATGTTTTTCCAGCTGGGCAATAAATCCCATTATGAAAATTATAATAGTAGACAACAAAAATACAGTAATGATTTTGATCTAATCATAATCAAAAACTGAAACGTAGAGAATTCCTGAAATTTTGAAGTTCACCGAAGCCATCGGTAATAAATCTGGGGCAAAAAAACCTCAGGATTTCTGACTTCTAATTCACTCCTACCCAGAAGGCAAAATTTATTTCCTGAAATGTGAACGAGAATGTTCCCTGGGTCCGAAATATCAGCCTAACGAAGAAAATAAAACTCAGCAATTTGCAGGCAGATATAGAAAAATCAGTTTTGCTGAGAAAAGTTATCCCCAAAGAAACCAATCCAAGGGGAAAATGATGCTTCACTCTGGGGAGGCTGGAAGCAGAGAGGGATGGTGTTGGATTACCTGCAGGGCTAAGGAGATCTCCGAGAGAAGGAATGATGACCCTTTGGGTTTGATTTTAAGAGTCTGTCGTCTGATGAGGATGTTGGATTCTGTGATTGATTCCCCTGAAAAAAAAAGCCTTTGGTCCCGACATCCTGGAGCCACTGGGTTTTTTTTTTTTTTAACCTTTCTTCTCAGTGCTGCTCAGCTCAGAGGTCAGGCTCGGCCTGGCTGCCTTGTATTTCTCTTTGCAAGCAAGTTCACAGTCGTTAAGACACGTAAGAGAATTAAGGACATCACATTTAGATGGCAAAGCCAGTTTCCAGATCTACTTTGAACATTTCCAACTACTCAGGCTATTGTTTACTTCTTCTAAGTAGCAAAGTGAAAAGGCCGCTGGAGACAATAGGAGATGCTAAGAGCTTGAGCCCGCACCTCCTCCAGTGTGACTGGGAATGAGGGACAATCGCTGCGAAGAGCTGGTTTTGCTTGAGAACTACGTAGCCGTTTTTAGCTGCTTCTGCTCTTTGGTGGAGTGTGTGAGCTCCCCTCCTCTTTCTGTTCATGGGCTGGGGCAGCTCAGAGTTCAGGCAAGTCTGTTCTAACCGATTCGCTGCCAGGGATACGACTGGACAAGTTCTGAGGTTTCCAGCCCTTTGGGCCTATTACTGAAGAAGGAGTTCGTGCTTTTTCTTCGGTTCAAAGTCTAATGGATGCCCTTGGATATACTTCAGATAAGCAGGAATCAAATCTAAGGAACTTTTGAAGTTCGCTCGTTAGTCCACTCAAAGAAAAAAGAAAAAAGGCAATTTCCATGTGAAATTGGGCATCATTTTGCAGCCGTGTTAGACTGAAAAATCTTGCGTCTAGCAAATTTCAAGCTGTCAATCTTCGTGAATGACTCCCTGAGAAGAGCTTAGTAGTTGTGCCCCAGAAATGGGTGGAGTGCGGGGACTTTACCCCGCGTAATGAAAGCCCATTGTAGGAGGACCTTTCATAACATAATTTAAAAGCCTTTTAAAGCCCGGCACCTCTGCCGCTAATTGCTAGGCAAGGCATTACCATCAGAGGCTCAGACTGCTCTTTAAAAGGTTTTTAAATGATCGTGTGAGGAAATAAAGCCCTGTCATCTGAAAGCTTTTTTCCAGTGTGCTCTTCTTCCTTAGGCTGGAAGCAGCAGCCTGGACTTAGCACATAATGAAACTGTGAATAGCTGGTGAGCATCTGATGCTGGAGGAAGGAACAATGAATAAGGGCTAAAGTGAATGGGGGCTTTCTTTGCATTGTGTGTCGCTTGCATTAAAGTGAAAAAGAAAACTTCTGTCGAGAGCACGAAGACCAGAAACCAGAGGTCAGCTTTCTGCTTACTTCTTTCTCCTCTACTCCAAGCAGTTGGAGGACTGAAGAGAAGACAGGATGCTATGATCTCTTAAGGAAAATACAACGTATAACTTTAGAAAAGGGAGCCCTCAATAATAAGGAAAATATTTGTACATCCATTCGGGAATAATCATTTGAATGATATAACGTTATGAATTTTATAAAGTGATCTTTTAATGGTACAGTTCCCTTGTTTCAATTTTTTAAAATTGAGTATTCAAATAGCAGTTAAAGGATTGGGGTCCTGGCTTAATTACCACAGTAAATTATCCATCCGAAGCTTCCAGTAGCTCCAAATATCTTTCGTTATCATTTGCCTATGATAATTGTCATTATGAAGATAAACTCCTCCTTTTAGTAAATATTATTTCCTAGTTTACTCAAAGTTTTGTTCTTTCGTTTGGCCTCACCTTTAATCTTGTGATTTGGTTTGAATCACTTAACTCAGAGAATTGAAGGGTGGTCCGTCACAGGGCGGAAAGCAATACTGTTTTGAAATATGTCTTATTCTAAGACAGATACACATACTGATGGGTATGCTGTTCCAAAGTGGCATTAATTATTTAATCTATTCTTAATGATCCACTATTTCTTGTAAATTACAGTTTCTATTTTATGCAGACTATTAAATATTGTTAATGATTTTTCCTTTTGGAAATTATAACGTATGAAGACATTTACTGTATTTATTACTTATAATCCAACTGTCTCAAAATATCTTTGCAGTGACATAACAGAAAGCACAAATACAATAATGCCATTCAAATAAAAATAAGAACATTATTGAAATATAAAATTAGAGAGAGTCAACATAATGCTTTAGGCTAATATATCTCTGCAATTAAGTATTAAATTTAGCTATGGGATTCCCAGCCATGAGAGACAAAAAGGGAAGTGAGTATTTTCTTCTAATATATGATAGGGATTTGTTTTTTTCAAGAGAAATGTCTCTGCCACTAAATGATAATGATTAAGTGATTTACGGGTAGGCCATAGGTCCTTTCATTCCATGAGAATTCCAGACTAGGATCAGGAATGCAGAGAAAATGTATGATTTCTCCTTAACAAAGAAATTTCTGAAAAACTGAGCTGGATATTTCTGAATCCCACCTGCCATTGTAGAGGATGGAGGCCAGTTGAGTTAGGGATTCTGTTCAGGGAATGTTGAGATTTGGGGGACTACTATCTTTAAGCTGTTGAAAATGGCAACATGCCTCGACAAAATAAAACAAAACAAACAAGGGAATGCTATTTCTTCTTCTTAGTACGTCATACCTTTTAAAAATGTATATATATATATATAAATTGATCATTATAAATACAAGAGAATTCTGGTCTTGCTAACCTTCAGGGTGAAGTTTAAGCTAAAATCCAAATGAACTCATTCTGGTAAATAACTGAATCTTCCTAATATGAACTTTGTAGAAGTGCACAGTGGACTCCTTAAGCATCTGTCATTGTGTAAATTACATTAGCCCTATCACTCTAATACCATCTGCTAAAATTCAGACTACGTGGTTCGGAAGAAAAGGGCACACACTCCTTCCTATACAGGGAAGTACATAGAGGTGCCCCGTGGAGACCAGAGGCAAAGTGTACTCATTAGGGGGCACTGTTTGGATAGAGTGAACATTGTTGTTTCAAGTCTTAGTCAAATAATTTCTCCAATCAAGAGATTCAAGATTACTTTGCTGTAGATCAGTCAGATTTTTGAAGACTAAAAAGATCCTGCTATGCTAGTCTGGTTGGTGAGTTCGTTTTAAAAAACAGACAGATCTGCGTCCATTTCACACCAAAGTCTGACTGTTTTGTCTGCTCTATGTCATCATTTCCTGTTTTCAAAGAGAAGGTCAGGGTCTCCCCTCACGCAGAAAGGAATGGTGGAGGTCTGGGGAATCATGGTGTAACCAGTTTGGTTTAAGCATTTTGTATTTTGTCATTGACTAAGATACCATCTTCTCAAATGAGCATGAGTTAAATGAGCATGATTAAATTCTTTAGCCACCTCTGGTCGAGTGGAGAGTGCCTCTGTATTTTCTTTTGTCTATTGGAGATTATCAAAAAATTAGAACTGATTTCTCCTATCTATATATAGAGAGAGATAAATATTCTATCTTATTTTGTCACTGTAGATTGATGAGGAAGTTATATTGATAGACAACTTCTACTGTATAGTCACCACTGTTAATGTCACAGAAAACTATACCCAACAAAAGTCTGTCTGCAGAAAAAAACAGCAAACGCCTTGAGACACATTTGCAGACATCGAACTGTTGTGAAAGTTGAAGCAAACATTCTTTGTCCTATGCACCCTTCATTCTCAATTTTGTTCTGAATACAGCAGAACAAGCTCTTAGCAATGAGCCGCTCACTCTAACATGCCCTTCAGATTATCGTGGGCAGTTCTACAAGCACAGAATTTATTTTTGTACTTTTTAAGAAAAGTTCTATTGAAGTATAGTTGACTTACAAGCATAGGTTTTAGAATCAGAAGGTTTGATTCTGTTATTTACTAGCTTGTGTAACCACAGGAAATATACTTGAATGCCTCCTCAGTCTTCACATGTGTAAAATGGGAATAACAGTTTACACCTTAAAGTTTTGCTGCATTAAATACAATAATGTGTGTTAAGTGTTTAGTATCTGTAGCAGGCATTCAAATATAATAGTTCCCCCTGGTTTTTTTTTTAATCATCACTTTCCATAGAATTAATCAAATAAACATAATGATATAAGAATAAAACCTCAGAGTATGTGTTGATATCTGGATGAGTAAACAACAAACTGAAAACAGTGATCTCCTCTGAGAAGTGGCCCTGGGGACTGTGTCTGGAGGGGAGAGGGTGTTTGTTTTGTTTCATGTTCCAATTTTCTACAATGAGAATGCAGGTCGGTATAATTTGTGCGTAAAAGTGTACAATAAAAAAAAATCACAGAAATATATCCTTATCATTTTAATGCCAAAGTAAGAGATGCATTGGAAAAGTCTTACTTTGATGTATATTTCTGTTTGCTAAAAGGTGAGCATCTGGGAATTCAGTGGCCAATATACCAGTGTTTCTTGGACTTCTGATTTTCCTTATTATGTAATGCAAAGTTCCATTACCTTTGAAGTTGTGGATTGTGTCATAATGCACATATAAGTACCTTTCATTTTCCATAGAAAGGAAGTGAAAAAAAATACTTTTGGAATTCTGTAATATTACATTTCAGTGACATTATTGGTTAAAATACAGTTTCTGATGATAAGCCTATCATAAGGATGTTTTAAGGAAATAGCATGTGAAAGTACAAAACATTGATTTTTTTTTGACATTGGCCTTTATTTATTTTTAAATTGTAGTAAAATCTATAACAAAATTTACCCTATCAATTGTTTTTAAGTGTAGAATACAGTGACATTCATTACATTCATAATGTTGTGTAGCCATCACCACTATTTCTAAATCTTTTCATTACTCTCTTTCTCTTTCTGGCTTAGGTTACTTCACTTAGAATGACAATCTCCAGTTCCATCCATGTTGCTGCAAATGGCATTATTTTATTATTTTTATGGCTGAGTAGTGTTCCATTGTGTAAATATACCACATCTTCTTTATCCAATTGTCTGTCAATGGGCATTTAGGCTGTTTCCATGTATTAGGTTTTGTAAATAGCGCTGCTATGAACATTGAGGTGCAGGTGTCTTTCTGAATTAAAGTTCCCTCTGGATATATGCCCGGGAGTGGGATTGCTGGATCATATGGAAAACAGTATGGAGATTCCTCAAAAGACTAAGCATGGATTTACCACATTTTTTACTTTAGTTCCTTATCCAATTCTTCTCTCTCACCTCTCCCTTCTGAGGCACATCCTACTCCAGACTCTGAGTTGTTCACCAGCAATTTCAGACATCATCATTTGAGAGTATATTCGCTTTAAAAAATAAAGAGAATATACTCTCAAATGAAGTAAAAACAGATTGATAAACTGACATCAGTTTTTCTCTTTCTAATTTATTTCTTTAAAGCCCTCTCCTTTAAAATATACATAATTGTCCATCTTTCTGTCTGTCTGTCATCTAGCCAGCTATTTGTGTATCCACGTGTCCATCCATCCATTCATTAAGCACTGCTGCATAGGATTGTGCGTTGCAAAAAATGGAAAATTCTCCGTGATGAGGGTGTGAAGGATGCCGTGACCCAGACCAAATTCCATGCCAAGCTGTCAACCCGAATCCACCAGGTTCTTTTCTCTTTGCACAGTGCCACTGTGTATTCAAAATTTCCTCTTAGGCCCTAGGAAAACAGAGTTCTAGAGGGAAAATCTTTGAAAGAGAAAGAGCTAGAGATAAAAAAAGATTCTGGGTATTTTGGGAGGGGTATTTGTTTGTTTGTTTGTTTACTGTTTCAATTTACAGGAAAAAGTTTTACGATTATAGAGGGTAATATCAAACCGATTGTGCACTTTAGGATCTTATGTCCAAAACAGCATTAATTTGTAAGAAGATTTTACTAGTGATTTTTTTTAAAGTTTCTAATTATTTATTTGTTGGTACTCCTTGAAGTAAGTGGTCATTCTACCCACATTTGTACAGGAAGCTTTTCCCCTTCTGTGTCATGTCTGTTGACCCGACTGTTTATGACATGGACAGAGTATAGGCAGAGTCAGAATTTGGGCTTTATATTCTTGGAGCCTCAGTTCCAGGAGTCAGTTTGTAAGAAGAGAAGGCAAGCTGAGTGAGAGCTGGTGATGGCCGCAGCAGCGTGAAGGCTGTGGAGCCATCCCCGGGGGAGGACGCGGTCTCTCTGCTTTAATTATGGGATGTGGGTCCTAGGACAGCAGAGGTGTTACTTCCATCCAAAAAGCTTTGTATCATGTTCATATTTTTGAGACAGTTACTCATTTTTTATTTTCTCTTTTTGTTTTCTTTGGCAAACATTCTATTCTGCCAGCATGAAGCTTCATCATTTGAAGAAAAATGTCTTCTGAATATGCTCCATGAGTTTAAAAATCATGCTGGATAAACTCGTAAAACGAACATCTCTTTTAGAGGGATTTTATAGGATTTTAAGAGAAAACTGTGGGTTTGATTAGCCATTTCCCGTTATAGATGGTATATTTTCAGGTTTCACATCATTAAAGAAGTGATGCAGATTGTGCTGCCTTCTAAGTGACCTTCCGTCAATAGAGTGTGCTCCATGTGTACAGATGATCCTTTCCAGCAGTTTCCTTATCAAAGGGGAAAGGACACGTACCTCAGCTCATTGCATATAATCTGTTGCATTTCAGGCAAATGAATTTCCTCCAGTTTGTTTCAGAGCTGATACGTTTTTATCTGCATGGCTTTAGTGCCGTAAGTGAACATTAGGCCTCTTTAAAAAATGATGGGGGATAATGAATGCTTTAGAAATTTGTTTTGCCGAAGTGAACTGATGGCAGAGGAACACATGGTGAAATATATTTTTAATTAATTTTCAACAATGTGAAATGTTTTTCCTTATTTTCATATTTAATGCTCTTGATCAAGCTCAGTGAAGAGTCTTCTCAGCAAGCACACAGCATTTTGCATAATAACACATGACTAATTTTATGGGCGATATATATCAGTATTTGTAAGCAATATTTTTACTATAGGAGTCTTGGAACTTTGTTTATGATTCTTTACATCTTCAAATGGAAAATACTTTTCTCTCCCTCTCTTAAATTAGGAGATTGCCACCATTAAAATTTCCCATTCTATTGTGTTGTGTTTTTTAATTGGCAAGAATTTGGAGATGATTTGGCTGATTTAGGTTAAGACTAGCTTAAAGACAAATAGGATATTGGACACCCAACCTTAAAGATTTAATTGTTTAACCACAGGCAGCTCAGTGCCATTATATTTGAGGAGCTATGACATGCAAAATAAATCAACTCATATTGGATATACATAGTTACATACACATTAGAGATTAAGGTGAGGCTAGATTTTCCACTACCATGGATAACTCCCTTTCTCCTGGACCAGCTAGATTATACCCTGCACACCTGCCTTTGTCACTTCCATTATTAAAGAAAAGGAAACACAGCACACTATTGCCCAGTGCCTCTTCATTTACCCTTTTGCTTACTGTTGCCTTGTTGTATCACTCAGTTTGCAGGAATTGAAAATTGCTTGTTATCAGAAATGATGCAGGAAAAAGATGTCATTTAGAGTTGTTAGCTCAGGGTACTTGCCTCTTTTAATGAAAGATGGGTACGCACACACAAAGGGATTGATTAACACTTTTCTGGAATTCAGACTCTATGGTAGATGGTATTTTCAGATCTGAGTGTCCCCAGTGTTCCGGTTATGAGTAAAATTTATGGAGGAGGAGTTCTGGCAATGTGATTGAAAGACACCCAAAGCACCTGAATCAACAGCAACCTGACTTGTTATAAAGATGAAAGCTACTGCTGGCATTTGTATTAAAAGCACGGTACATTGTAATTCAGAGGATGCCACCTGGTCTGCAGACCCAGCCTTAGTTTTCCTTCTCTTGACCCAATCACATAAGGTAATCTTTTCTGGTTGAGAAGACTTGCATTCCCTCCGGCTCGGGCAGCTCTGCGAAGAGCTGCCAGCATGCTCAGCCTCCTGATCTAGAAATCAAAACTGTGTAGACCTCAGGCATGCCTCGACTAACAAGTACTGTGGACTGCAATTTGACTGTCCGCCAACTAGGTATGGTAAGTTGGATAAAGTTTCACATCGCACTTTCTACTAAGAGAAGCACTCAGACGTAGAAACCGTGCTCGAGATTCCTGTGACAGGATATTAAAAGCACTCAACTAGAAGATTCTCTTCACCAGCTTCTAATGTTTGCACCTCACAGGTTGGGAAGCCAGATTACATTCCACCTCACCGCGAACATCAGGTGTCCTGAGGTGTTTGCCTCTGGCTGGAGTCAGTGTTCTGAGTTGACTGTCAGACGGTCTGCCAGCCCGTTAGTGCAATACTGAAGGCACAGTCAGGCGGCAACGAACAAGCCGAAAAAGCATCTCACACTTGGAAAATGTTGAGACCGTGTTTTTTTTTTTTTTTTTAGCAAAAAATAAAATAAATAAGTAAAATGTAGAAAGTGAACCAGAGCTGTATTAAATTGTTTTAGGATTTTTTCTTTTCTTTCTTCTTCTTCTTTTTTTTTTTTTTTCCTTCCTCTTGTCTCTGGAGGGATCGCGATCCAAAGCTGAGATATACAGATGTATCTGGTATTTAGGCTTGACCGCCACCTTGGGCGCTTCGTAGATGAGGTCCCACTGCATTTCCTATTTCCTGTGTGTGTGTGTGCGCGCGTGTGTGCTCGCACTGGGTCACCCTGCACCAGTCTCCTCACCTGACGTTCTGAGATGTCTACCCGCTCTTACACTAAAGGTTACTGGCTTCTCTCTTGCTGGAGGGAGACAATTCGATTCCCCCATAATGGTGTGAGAACATTAAGTTAAGAATTGCAGGAGAACTTGAATGTAGAAAATAAACCTTCCCTTCAAATATCTTCTATTTTTTTTTTAATGGAGGTACTGGGGATTGAACCCAGGACCTCATGCATGCTACGCATGCGCTCTACCCCTGAGCTATATCACCACCCTCTGCCCCTTCTTCTATTTCTTAATGGGTTTCTTTGACATACTACTTGAAAGGGAAGTTGAACGGTTGCCATGAGCCTTTTATTCCTCCATTCCTTTTAGAGTTCCAAGCTTGGCTATGAGCTTTTTATGAAGGTACTTGTCATAAGTTTTGAGTACCGTGTCTGAAGGCCTCCGCACATTTTCCAGCTGTTGTGCGTGCCTTCTCTTGGCACTTCCTTTCTTTAATTATTTCTGGCATCGCCTGCCTCCTGTTCTGAGCCACTACCAGAAATAGCCCACTCAACAGCTGGTCTCTGAGGAACAAGACTGCTGAGGATGTTGCCATATGACATCTATCCTGCAGGTAGGAGACATCACTTTGGCAGCTTCTAGTTGTGCAGGAGTGGGTTACATTTACACCACAAACCTGTACTTGGTCCAAAGCCCAAAGAGCTGCAACTGGCCCGCAGAACACTTTAAAGAACAATTTCCGAGCTCTTCTTGGCCCCAGGAAGTGGTGATGAACATCGCAAGTCACCTGTAAACATTGCTAGGGACTCCAAAGAAGATGAAATCAGGCTGAGAAATTAATTTTTGCTGATCTCCAGACAAGCAACAGTGAGTCAACAAAATGAATGTGTATATTTTGGAAAGTGAAGATAGAATATTTTTAAAAACCTTTTGATTCTTCACTACCCTGCAGTGTAACTCTATGAATCTGCCAAATCCAACTGCATTTCAAAGGAAATTTAGGCAATAGGTTCTTTCCAAAAAGATAGCAAAGGTTTTTAGTTTATCATCTTTAAAACACACCAGCCACTTTTCATTCTCATCTGTCTCAGGCTCTGCTTCCTGTATGATGTTAGATGCTGCTCAGCTACATGGGGAGTGATTGATGGAAACTTTCTACTTCAAACTGGACTGCCTTACAAGCAATAGAGTGTGTTGTTCTTTCTGGAAGTCATATATAGCGGGAAATCTAAGTGTCATACAGAGCTGCTCTCTTTGCTTAACAACTCTCTGTAGAGAAAAAAAATTAATAAACCATCATGACCATCGTCCCTGCCATCACCACCGTCATCTTAGAAATTACCCATAATGCTGCACAGGAACAGTCTTCCACCACATCCCTGGGTACCACCTGCCGGAAGTCTGACTCATCACCACCGTCATCTCAGAAATTACCCATAATGCTGCACTGGAACAGTCTTCCACCACATCCCTGGGTACCACCTGCCGGAAGTCTGACTTTTGTTGTCGGAGCTTTGCCTCTAATTAAATGAATTGCTAAGAAGTCTTAGAAACAGCCTGTTTTTAAAGATCTCATTGGAAAATGAGAAACAAAGTGCCTTTCAGATTTCATTTCCAGTTCAGAAGTAGGAGAAAATGTCCCATTATTCGAGTGTGCTGCATTTTCTGGTCTAAAAACAGTCTCCAGCAATGACCATTGCTGGATAGTACAGAGTGTGAATTTTAAACGTTGCTCCTCACTCGGATACCCGGAGGACCCAGACAAGGCCCAGCAGGAGCCGGCTTGGCACTGAATGTTGGACAATAAAATGCGCACAGTGGCAGCTGAACCTCGGGCAGTTTTGAGGCCAATGGGATGTGTCCTGGTTGTTTTTAAAGTTTATAATTTGCAGTAAGAGGAACTCTAGTGTTTTCTGGCTCCGTTTAATTACCAAATTGATGTGGGAAATACAAATGAGGATACTAGTATTGGAAGGGAAATGTCTTTCAGAATAACAACTGGCATTGAGTCGAAGTCTGCAACTTCTGATTTTAACAATAGATGTTTGTTCAGGATGGTAGTTTTGCCGGAGGGAGAAAATACATGAAACTCCCATGACAAGAAAACCCCTCACCATAACAAGTACAAAATAAAGAGCTACTGACATGATGTCAGGATGGGGTGGAAATGGTACATCAGGCCATATGGGAGGCTATTTGCTTCTTTAGTTATTTGCTTATGTCTTCTTCCTTGTGTGTCCTCTCTATGGCTTAACCACGGAAAATAAACTTTAGATTCCACAGACAGGGACTAGCCTAGGTAAAACAGATCTAAAATAGGAATCTGATAGTCAATGCATACTGGACCCATATGACGCCACAGCAAATGATCATTTCCATGAAAATCTGTATAAAATCAGTTACATGGCATACATAGTGCAAAATGAAAAAAAAAATTTTACAAGATGGCTGTTTTAATCCCATCATGCTACAGTCCTGAGGGAAGTTTAACATCCTTTGAGGCAGCTTTCTAGTGTCCTTCATTTTGATCTTGATGGAAATTTATGTTGGTGAGAAAAATATCATTATCTGTTGCAGGAAAACGGTTGCCAGGCCCAAACTTAATGATACGGAGGGTTCAAAGAGTGGGTGAAAATGGTCAGGGAGTGGTTTTAATAAATGTGAGTGCAGTGAAGAAAAATTCTGCAGGCTGAATAAAATTTCCAAATGCGTAATGATTTTAGAAAGCTCTTTACAAGGTTGACACAGACAGCTGCAATTATCTGTCCCTTACCCAATCCACATTGTAGCCTGAAAGGAAATGCACTTTCTTAATTGGATGAACATTTATATTCAGAGTGTTTTAAAGGACTTGCTTTATTTTTAAAATTTTAATTAAAAAACCAGACTATTCTCTGCTATCAGTTATTATGTGAGCTGCAAAATCCAGGAATATCTATTTCAAGGGCATGTGAAGCTGGCTGTGCTGGCCTCGTTCCTCCTTTTTCCTATCACCATCCCAAGGAGTTGTTTTAAAAGCCAAGGAAATACAATGAAATGAACATCGTAAATACAGAACACAGATGGAAGCCCTCCCTAAACACCCAACCCTTCTCCTCCACCACTTTCTTTAGTTTGGAAATCTGTTGTGCCAGTCAACCTCATCATGTTAAGGTGAACGGCTTATATTATCAGCATGAATTTTCAGGTGAAGGAAACGCCCCCTTAGTGTAGAAAGGAATGACAAAGTTGCAAAGAAGAAGAGATGTCTCCTAATTAGATATATTCAGAAATATACCTAGTTGTGAATAACCTTTCTAGGGAAAATAAAGACCCATTAAGTACAACCTGTAGTGAAATCAAATAATAGATGTTTCAGAACAAGATTTTAGATTTCTTCTGTGAAATCTGTATTGCATTCAGCTATTGAAACAACTTGATTAGCCATAAAAAGAACATTTTTCCTCTAATATTATCCTTTCATATGCATGTTCTCAGAAGACTAATTTCAGAACATTTTTTCTGGGAACTGTGCTGTCTTTGAGAAATATTTCCTGCAAGGATTCTTCTGCGAAGTATTCTCTTTCTAAATGCCAAAGCACAGGTGGAATAGAGAGATGGTTTACATAAATTTTAAAGTGAGCCAAGAATAGACATTTTTGAGAAAACATCTAATTTAGAAACTTACGGGTATAAATACGAAAGTTATTCTGATAAGACTGGGAATTGAAAAATAACAGAAAGAAAAAAAAGGAAATGTTATAGTATCTTTTTCTGGTTCTCATTGTCCTTTGGATTTGCAGCTGGTTTCCTGGAGAAATAATCTCAATTATCATAAAATACTTATGAATGTACCTGAAGTGCAATTGACTGTGTCATTCTTTACTATTATTTTAGACATCTACATGAAATTCTGCCTTATTGCTGTACCATAACTGATTTTTACAATCCTTGATTCTTGGACACAGAGCTGCTTCCACTTACTCATCAATATAAGTGTTACTGTGAAAAGCACAGCAAGAACACTGCCCTAGAATGAATAATTTTTGAATTTGAATTATTTTATGGGGATGTGATATTGGACAACTCACTTTATCCCCTTACTTACTTCATTTATAAATAAAAACAATGATCCTTGCCTTTATCAGGGTCATACTGCAGATCCAGTATGTGGCTATAAGTGACTATCCTTTAAAAACTGTGATTCACTGAAATAAATGTATTTGTCTCTAGGATAAATCTCTAGGATGACCCATCTATGATAAGGATTATTGGGTGAGAATGGGATATTGTGGGCATGTGCTTTTAAGTTTTAATGAATTATAGGGTTCTCTGCTCACTCAGAATTAGAATCACTCAAGAACATAATTGACTAAAGTTAGAACTCATTGGTGGGTAAAGCCAAATTGCTTACTTTCACTGTGTATGGTTTTATCCGGTGCCACCAGTAACTTGCAGGATAAGAACTTACAAGATAATAACACCTTATGTGTACATATCATTTTGCTATTTACAATGCATTTTCACTTACATTGTCTCAATTATTTTTATGAGCTTGTGCAGAAAATTGTACATATTCTTCTAACTTTACATTAAAAAAGGAAACTAAGGCTCAGAAAAACTTTTGTATAGAAGTTTATAAAGTTAAAGAGTGGTACAGATGAAGCCTGAATCCAAGACTTAATTTTTTATTCCAGGCTACCACGTGGAAGAGACAGAATCCAAAGTGATGTATGGTCTAATAAGTAAATCTTGAAATATTTCTAAGTCATTTTTATGAGACAGAGTGCATTGCTATTACAACACACCCAATTCCCAACACAAATGCACACCCACCCACACACACACACAATCCTTTAGAAATTTAATAAATCAAAAGTTTAAATTTTTATATATTTAGGACACACATGCAGGAACATACTCAAAACACAAATGCTTACTATTTCTTTTAAGAACCTTTTTAATAAAAAAATTTAATTTTTCTGATAATTCAATTTAATGTGTAAAAGTGGTCATTGGTCTTTTAATTTGTTTTTATTAAATTCCTAATAATGTTGAACATATTTTCACATATCGTTGATGAGTTTTTTTTTTTTTTTTTTTTTTTGGTGAATCACCTCATCTGTAATATCATGTATTAGTTATCCACTGTTGTGTAACAAATGACTCCCAAATTTAGCAGCTACAAACGAGACTTAATGATCTCAGAGATTCTGTGGATCAGATTTACAGCAACAGGATGTATGAATGCTTTAGCGCAAGGTCTTTCAGAAGGTCGCAGTCAGGTTTCCATGAGGGCTACAGTCTCCTCTGAAGAGTCACCTGTGCTCTTCACCCAAGCTCACTCGTGTGGTTGTTGTCAGGCCTCCGTCTCTTGCCGTGTGTGCGCTCCGCAGAGTTGTCTCAGGATGTGGTGGCTGGCTTCCTCAGGGGTGAGCGAGTTAGAGAGTGAAAGTGCCCAACGTGAAAGCCACTGTCTTTTTCTAGTTTATCTCGGAAATTACATCTGTCACTTTTGCTTAATTTTTTCACTATAAGGGAGTCATTATGTATAGTCCACCCTCAAGGGAGAGGATTGCATAAAGGCATGAATAGCAGAAGATGGAATTATTGGGACACATCTTAGGGACTGCTCATCTCTTTGAGCAATTTACTATTTTTTTATTGGCATAGAAGAAGTATTTATGTACTAAAGTCCTTGTATATTATGTCTATCCACCTTTATAAAATATATTGCATAAGACTCCCGCTTTGCAATTTACCTTTTAGATTATCTTTCTTCCTTCTTCTTCCTTTCTCCCTCTCTCCATCCTTCCTTCTTTTCCTTCCTTCCTTTCTTCTTTCTTGCAAGAAAGAAGAAGGAAATTATTGTGTGGTTAACTATTTTTAATGATCCACCATAGACTCAAATTCTAAATCATGCATCAGTCTTTTAGTATAGGTTGATTTTTGTAAAACAATGAAACTAATCTTATTTAAATTGCTTTCACTAACAAAAGATTTTAATAACTCTTTTGATTTCTTACTGAGACATAATATATAATATAGATCCAGTGGTAGTTACAACTAATAAGATTTTCCACAACTGTATTTGTTAAATTTATCAAAATTGTTCAAGTCAGTCCCACTTTATTTTTAGTAATTAGCATACTCTGGGAATGAAATAGGGAAGCATTTGGAAGCTCCTGTCACATGAAAGGAAAAACTGTCAGGTGAAAAGAAAAACAAGGTTGTATTTTCTCTGTAAAAATTAAATAGAGGCTAATGGTTGGCATTACAATTTTTTAGTTAACTCTTAAAACACCTTTTAAATATGTAAGTAATTTTAGAGTGGAATGACCTCCCTATTATAAATGAAACTTATTTCCAATGTAGATATTAAGTAATGATGAGAATTATATATTGGTGAAGATTCAATATTGTTAAAATGGTCATACTGCCCAAGGCAATCTACAGATTTAATGCAATCCTTATCAAATTACCCAGGACATATTTCACAGAACTAGAACAAATCATAGTAAAATTTATATGGAATCACAAAAGACCTAGAATTGCCCAAACGTTACTGAAGAAAAAGAAAGAGGCTGGAGGAATAACTCTCCCAGACTTCAGACAATATTATAGAGCTACAGTCATCAAAACAGCATGGTATTCGTACAAAAACAGACATATAGACCAATGGAACAAAATAGAGAGCCCAGAAATAAACCCACAAACTTTTAGTCAACTAATCTTCGACAAAGGAGGCAAGAATATACAATGGAGTACAAAAACAAAATCTTGATTGGGACAGGAGATTGAACAAGGTGATTGCCATAATCTCTTAAGAACTAACACATAGTGAACATCTAGCATTTGAAGTCCTGACTGGTTGTGGGCAAACCTCATGCAGTGAAGTCTTTCATGTTTTTCTTCACTTCATAACCAGAAAATCATTTTTATGGAGGATGAGACTAATATCCATTTCAACGTATCAAATGTTCATTTACTTTCTCTGCAAAATGAAGGAAATAACATTTACCTAAAATATTTGTTGAGGATTAAATGCCTTCAATTTTTCTCAAATTTCTCATAAATTTTCAGGACCAAAATAAACCTGTGTGGGTTTTCCCAGGTTTTGGATTGGACCAGATAAAGTCCATGCCTGGAGCAGCCAGAAACATACAGCCAAGAGAAAGACTAATTAACACATGTGTTTTCTCCACAAGGCCCATCACGGCCTTCCATGCTTAGCGCCGTGCTTGGGGGCCATCTGAAATAGTGAAATCACGAATAGAAAGCAGAGAACTGCAAAACCCATGCCACTAAATAGGCAGCCAAAAGGACATTTGTTTCCAGTAAGAGAGCTGAAACGAGAAGGTGAGACTCACTTTTTTCAACCTCACAACCTGGGAACGTGCACACCAGGAGACACGTTTTTCAGCACCTTTATTATTTTACATGTCTTCAAATGACAGAGAATGTGCTGTGATGACTGACCTTGGGGTTATGAATCAATGTAAGCAAGTAGGCAAATTTGCAAATATGAAGATGGCAATAAACTCTACCTTCTGAGTGTCACCAGGAAAAGGTGTAGGAGAAAGAGCATGTTTTCAATATTGATGAGACTGGCTTGCTTTACAAGGATGCTGGCAAGGGAACTTACATAACACGATGACATTTTGGTTGACAAAAAAAAAAAAAAAGTGCCCTGAGGCTTGCAGGAGCCTCATCCTGGTATTTCCCCGGGGAGCAATAATCAGTATTCACTAGTTTAGTATTCAGTGCGCCTTCATCAGACACAACTGTGGTGAGTAATGAGTGGACGACATAGTCACCCAAACAGAAACAATAATGACATTGGATTCTTTATTCAGGCCTTTCTTTGCACAAAGCACAGAGCCAAGCATTTCACAAATTTTATAGCCAGCAACTGAGGAACCTTATCATTCATGTTTTATAGAGGGGGAGGTTGTATTCAGTAAATTTAAGGATCTCAAGTAAACAAAGAGCCCGGCTTTGAATACAGGGCTCTCTGACTCCGAAGCCAGTGATGTTTCTGCCTCTCCCCACTGCCTGACTTTAATGATGAAGTTGGTTGACGACATATTGTTATTAGGCCTATTTGTAAAGTCAGTCAGACCATCAGAATCTGACTGTCATAATTTTCAAGCATAAATGTGGCAATTAGGGAGGAAATGTCTTGTGTGTCAACAGGTCTGGGCCTATAGCCCTTGCTACCAAAAAGATGAATCCAGTGTGCTCCCCTGTCCCCTTTCTCTGTATTCACCCGCTTCTTCATTCCATCCTTATCCTGCCAGCTGTACTGTGGCTGCTGTTAAGACGTATTCCAGAACATTTCATTCATTTGGACATGTCATGAGATCCGTTGATTTAGATTCTTCTAATTTACATAAATGATTATATTCATGAAAAATGCAAGAGTGTCTTAACTGTAATACTGATTTGACAATTGTGTAATTATGAGAATGGGAGTTTTCAGAACTAGAGTTAGATCTGCGCTCCCATTTCTAACCCCTTGTCTATTCCTGCTACTGTTAACAGCGTAACATTTGAAAGTGTGAAATTTTCAGATAAAACTAAGCATGTTTTTGTTTTTGTTTGTGTTTTTTTACCTTGAGAAATTAAAAGGGCACAGAAATATGATTTTAGAGAAATGTTGCATAAGGATAATGATATGTATCATACTTGAAAGTAGTTGACCTTTCCTGGGGCCTTATGTAGGTAGAAGGAAGGAGCAGGTAGAGGATAACTTAGAAAAACAGTTCATGGCAATGAGAGGTGACCTGGCTCTCCTCCATCATGGGATGGTCCTTTCTATAACAGGCATTTCAGGCATTGTATCAATGAGATCTCTGCCATTGATTTCCTTCTTAGGAAATTCACCAGTCTATGACGTAATTTTTATTTGTGATGAAGGAATTATAATTACCATCCCATAGCCTAACATGGTGAAAATATTTACAAAGAGAGCAAGACTCTTATATTTGTTGTTTTACAACACAGCACAGCACATGCATCTTGGGTATAAATAGGTGAAAATTTTAATCATTGGATGGAAATGTCTAAGACTCTATGGGAGACAGTGTGAGTGAATGAGTATAAAAGAGAGATTGTCTTGAGCAAAAATCAGCGGCCTCCCCCACATCCTTGCCTGAGCTCGCCCTGCTTGCCAAGAAATACAGAACGTAAATCTGTTTTTACAGTATCCGCGAGTATCTTACAGATGGACTTCCAATCACCGCTACACAGGTACTCATTGTAGATACAAGATGTTATAACTTAATGTAAGGTGTTACTTACAGATTCATTAAACACTACACTTGTAAATGACTGGGATAACTAGAAAGTATTCCAATCTCAGCTGAAACAGTGCTCTTTTTCATTCACCAAAGTATGTGCTACAATTCTTGATACTTAAAAGTACTTTCTGTTTGTATTTAATTAAACAGTAAGAAGTTATATGAGCTCTTCCATGAAGAAAATTACTTTTGGAAATTTCCCACTACTATTGTTGCAATATTCAGAAGCTATCACCTTGGGGTTTTGAGATATTGAGGAAAATATTAGAATAAAAATTTAAGGGAATTTTTAGAAGTACATCTTAATTATAAAAATGCAAGAATTAAAACTCATTAAAAGTTAAAAGATGAATCTAACGAAATCACCAAAATTTAACTATCTAGATAAAAGGAAAATTAATATTTATTACAAATCTCTCTCTTTCTCCACGGTGTCTATATTGTGCGGTACACTCCATTAACATGGATGTCGTGGAAAACAGCCGATGTAGTCTACTCTGTGTTGGCATTCTTCTATGTTAAAAAATGTAGTTGGTGTGAAAGATGAAATTGAATAGAGGTACCACTTGTTTAGTAAATGCAATTAATCTTTATAATGTTGAAGAAGAGGTAAAGAAATAGTAAACAATTCAAACTGAGATATTCAAGAGAATAGAATAATTTGGAAAATAATCTTGTAGTGTCTACTTTTCATGCCAGTAATACAGTGAGCTAAACTGCTGTTCAGCCTCATCACTGGGGATGTGATGCACCCTGTAGCTTTGTACGAATTGCCACAAATACAGGATGGCTGGTGCAGAGAAGGAAAGACATTTTGTCTGAAGGACTGCCCCCATAGCTCCACTTGAGTTTATGTTTGTTTGCAGTTTTCTTAGATTTTCAATGTATTTACACACATTTTGTCTATAGCATTGAAGCAGTAAAAAAACTTTCAAAACAAACCAAAGAAAACCTGATTTTTCCATAAGATGATTGTAATGTCATATTAAAGTATTTTTTTTTTGATATTGTGCAAACACTTTGACAATATTTTCAAGGTTGATGAATTCACCAGGGTTCCTCTGAGGTTTGTTTTTTTTTAAGAATATATTATGGCCAGAAAAGTACTAGACTGTATTTCATATGGATCCTGAATTATATTATAATTGTTAAGCATTATCACAATTTAAAAGGAGGCAGCATGTCTATCTCTGAATAGATATCCTTATAACAGTTTTCTTAAATGTCAAGAGGCTAAATAGAGAAATACACATTATGTCAAACTCATATTTATTATTTTTTCCACAAGATGAAGTTAACATTTATGGAGCTACAAGATTCCATTATTCTAAACACAGAGCAGAAGGAGCATTCGTGAAGAGTGCTGGAAATCCTAGATAAGCTTTTAGTGACTAGCAGTGCCAAAGCTCGCTGTACTTAAGTATCTGGGATGCCTCCTCATTATTTTGCCTTGCTGTTGCTAAAGGGGAAATCTATTAACTGAGAAAAAAAAAAATTCAGACTAAAGAATCAATTACTTCCCTTTCTATAGTCATCACGATAAGCCTACCCTTTTATGTTTAACACGAGGACACAGGTTGCAGCAGAAATCACTTGAACATTCAAAGATGCTTTCCCTTAAGGAAAATTAGATATTGGTGACTGATAGTCACAAATATGTGGAATAAAGGACATATGCTAAAATCACTTCCCTCTCACCAAATACGTTCTTCACTCTGCCACCGCTGTGCCAGCCCCGAGTTGTTCCGGAGATTGGCTCACCAGCTGGGCTTTATTACACCAATTAGAAAGGTGACCTTTTACAATAACCAGTAGCTTTATTATTATTTTTTTCAATGTGAAAATTATAAGCTGCATATGTAGAACATTTCAAAGGAACAGGAGAAGTCAAATAAATACCATTTTAGGAAGTAGATCTACAAAGTTTTACAACATATTTCCATTTTGTCATGCTTAAGTTGGTTTGGGTTCATGGAACTGGACACATAGTTACCCTGCATTTCAGTGGCGGTGCTGTTTATTCCTCTTACTGCTTTGAGGTTTTGAAAAATACAAAATAATGCAATCAACCACTTGACAAAAACTAATATCCTGTGTACAAAGTCCTTTTTTCAGTCAAAAGTACATGAACTCCTCTATCATTATGTTTTTTGTAAAAAACTATTTAAATTGTTAGCAATTATTCATTAATGAGATTGTTCAGGATTTTATGCTTTAGAAATGTAGATATTTGAACATCTTTTGTTACTCTTTGGGGATCTATTACTTTTCAAGTCCACGGACCTGAAAATAATTGTTCAACTATAACAAAACGTATTTCTAGTACAGCGGGTACAATCGGAAATAAACTTGGGGGTTAGTTCTACTCCTTAAAAAAATACATAACATTGATGAAATTATTTAATCTCCTTACCTCCAGTTTCATTATCTTAAAGTTAACAATACCAATATCACAGAGCTGCTATTGAAATTAGCATGAGATAATTTACATAAAATACTTAACCCTGAGTGGTACATAGTGAGTTCTCAACAAATATTTGTTGACTGGATGCATGGATAAATCTCTTTGTCAGACTGCATCATTAAATCACTTTTCACTACAAGGAAAAAGAAAAATGACATTTTTTTCTCTCAGGTCACTTTTATTAATTTGGGTATTTCCCTTTACTGGCTGAAATACTTTTAATCAATCATCAACTTTATTAAATGTCATTTACAATTCTGAGTTCTAATTATATGCCATCAATCTCCAAACTGCAAATAAATACAAAATTTCAGTGAGAGAACAACATGTGTAAGGGTATAATTCTGAAGGTGTACAATCTTCATGTTTCTGTAAATGCTTACCATTGAAGAATGGAGAATCAATGGATACTCAGTAATCCTTTATTAGTGTGTGTTTGTGTGTGTGTGTGTGTGTGTGCGCTTGTATATGTGGGAAAAAATTTATACTCCCACCAGCTGTATCATTTATCTATATCTGTATAACTTATGGGCAAATATCTGCATTTAGAAGTAAGTTCTACAAGAAGGAAAATGGAAGGCCTTCTACGAAGGTTGAGTTAGATTTCAAAGCCTTGTGTTTTCATTTCAGTTGAATTATATCTTAGTTCCATGATTTTGGACAACTTGAATTTTTCTGAGACTCATTTCCCCCATTTATTGAGCATATGGAATGATAAATGAAACAATAACTTGAAAGTGCCTGGTGAACCAGAAAGCATCGGTCTATCTGTAGTGTCACGGGGCTGTCATCTATCATTGCCAGGAGGGAACACAGCCTTGCTCCTTGTGATTGCCTGATCAGAAACTGGGGGAACTTGTAATAGGCTGTCGTGATCAGCTTCCTCTTCCTTTTCTACTTCCTTCTACAACCTGGTCCCAGAAACTTTGCCCATATAACTTTGGACAGAATGGGTATTTTGTGAGGCTTTGGTGGGGAGGAATCCTGAGTCAACCTGTCCACCTCAGTTTATTCTGACCCTGTTTCTTATAATGAATCATTAATGCCCTTTCATCTTCAGGTGATCCCACCATTGCTCCACATTTTTCTGCTTGTATATTACTATTTTTCACAGTCACCTGAACCTAGATCTGAAGCTGAAGCCTATTGCATCCTCAGAGAAAAGTTACTATGAGCTCATCCATTACATCTCCAGAAGGACTTTGCTGGAATTTCCTTTTAGTGCTAATAAATCCTGGTCCTCTGCTACTTCTACATTCTCAAATATTTTTATTTTTTTGGCTACAAACAATACTGTGGTTTGTTACATGTCTGTCTGTCTGCCTGACTAGAACCCAAGCTCTTTGAAGGCAAGGACTATATCTTTATCTAAATTAATTTTTGCCTATGTCTATAGCAATCAACACAATGCTGACATACATGCTTATTGAATTGAAAGTAGAAGATAAAAAAAGAAAAACAGATTTATAAAATGTGATGGAACTTTTCACAATAAATGCATGCTTATTAAAGAAAAGTTAGAAAATAAATAAAAGAAGAAAAGAAGAGGAATGTACTAATACAACCACTGTCAGAAACACAGGTATTGATAATAGTGAGATACCATTTTAAAACCACTACATTGATAAAAGTTAAAAAGACTGACCATCCACTATTGGTAAAGATGACTGAAACAGCTGCTTGGAGTGTAAATTTGCTCACTTATCTGTTGACAATATCTAGAAGATGTGTACACCTTTGGACCCTACAATTCTATACTCAGGTGTATAACCTAGAACTCTCTAGCACAGTGTATTCAAGAAAGCATGTGAAATTCTGCTCATTGTGGTATTGTCTGCAAGAGAAGAAAACAGAAAACAAGCCAAACATTCTATCAGAAAGAGAAGGGACAATAATAGAAATACCGTATAGGAATACTATATATAATACTATATATGAATGAGTTGACTAAATGCATGAACAAGGATACATCTTAAACGTTATTTGGATGCAAAGAACAAGTTGCAGAACATTTGCATACATTATATCACTTACATACATTCAAATCCAAACTCATAATATGCTGCATACAGTTTATGGATTTATATATGTAATTTCAAAAACACGAAAAACCTAAAATCTGTGATGTAGTCCTAGAGGTGGAAATGAGGAAATATAGGGAAGAAGAAAGATGGGACTAAGGAGGGAAAGCAGTGATGCTTATCTGTAGCTTGAAGTAAAAATAATAACCTGTGGGTGTAATCCTCCTACGCAACACACATAGTTCAAACTTAAAAAAAATAGTTGTTATTTATTCAGGTCTTAAAACATACACCTTTATTTTATCTGTGTTGTATGCATTTTGAACAGTTTCTAATGACAATTATTTTGTGTGGCATTTAGGATGTATTGGAAATATTTATTGGATATCTGCTTGATACTGGGCAGATTTAAAATTCTGCACAGAAATGAGAATCAGTGTCTAATTTTGAGTAGTCTAAAAAAATAGGAATCAAGACAATGTATATTGACTACCAGCTAGAAAATTTCTCAGGATGGTTATTACCAAATTGAATTCTCTATTTATTTCCCATGTAATTTTTTCCCAGTAATGTCTTTAAACACATACATTATCCAGGAAGGAAACAGGTTAGCTCT
Source organism: Camelus ferus (assembly GCF_009834535.1). Classification (NCBI taxonomy): domain Eukaryota; kingdom Metazoa; phylum Chordata; class Mammalia; order Artiodactyla; family Camelidae; genus Camelus; species Camelus ferus. The sequence continues at coordinate 12,953,421 of NC_045719.1, forward strand.
AAATATACAAACCATATAAATAAAAAAGTGCACATACAATCGTGTAATACTGTCTTCCCAAGACACTGCTTTCTAGATCATATCCAGTCTGGCCAGCAGCACAACTCAGATTCTCCAGCAGAATCTCTCCCCCCTTATATTTGGCTCTGCTGTTCCAAAGCCTTTCAATAAATGTATGTATATGAAACAATCCAGTCACTTTCTACTTACCTGTGAAACAGGGAATCAATTTCTTCAGGGTCTTTGGTATTTACTGTTTCTGAAGCTCACTGAGGACTCAGGTACATCTCCTACAGTGCGTTTTCCTTGTGGAAAATTATAGTCCACATTGTGCTGCCTGTTTATAATAAGCTCTGGAAGAAAGCTGTAGATTATGATCGGAGGTATTCACGTGGAGTTTACAACCAGGAGCTGAAGCAGAAAGGAGAATAAATGCCAATTTTACCTGTCTTTGTGACAGTCAAAGACTGTTATGTGAAGCAACTTCATAGAATCCATTTTTGGGATTTGCATGCTTTTTTAATCACACAGAAAGACAATTCCTTAAAATTTAACACTGAATATACGTTCTCATCATAAAACCTTCTCAACTCACATGAAGAGCTAAGACTGGGGATTTGGGGATCTTCAATTTTACACATAGATAGTAATATACCAGAAGGTGGATGTGTGTGGATTTGCAAGCCTCTGAGTTGCACATTAGAGAGGAAGAGAGGATACAGCCTGAGGTGAGGCTGGTCAAGTCAAAGGAAAAATAAAGCCATGAGACACATGTTTTCCAAATTTGAACTTACATTATTTAAGGATTTTTTTTTTGGACTCTGATAATGAATAAACAACGTGTAAAAAGATGAGCACTAAAAAAGGATGATAAAAGAGTAAAAAACGGAGTCATGCAAACTCCAGGTTTCTGCCAAATCTGACAGGCGAGCAACTGGCAGAGACTCGAGGGGAACTTGGACAATAACAGAAATAGCCGTGGCAAGGGCCACCTGCTTCTTTGAGGAGATTAACCTCTGTTAAACCCTTGGCGCTCTGCAGTGGAACCTTGTACCCACAGGCAGGAGGCAGAGCGTGCTGTGCTGTCCGTCTTGGGAATTCGTTCCAAATCAGAGAGAATCATCCCTGCCTTCTGCTGAGGGAGGAGAGAGCAGGCTGCCGAAACAGCTGGGGTGCCTGCTGCCCTGAGAGTTTATCAGAGGCTGAACTTCCCTTCAGGCAAACTTTCCTTTTCATATATATATACATACATACATACATATATATATATATATATATATATATACACACACACACACACACACACACACACACACATACATATATATATACACACACACACATACATATATATATGAATTTATTTGTGTACATGAAACATGTATGTAAATAAATATATAAATATAAATAAATGTATAAATATATAAATAAGTATGTATAAATATATATATATAAAGACATTTGTTCTCTTGTACACAGAGGATTCGTCAAGGTGTAGAGGACAACCCTCTAAAATAAGCTGAGGGATAATAAGACAGGCAGAGGAGGTTCTGGATACAAATAATCATTATGATCTCTAGGAAAATAGCTGTTTGCAGATGTAACATTCACAACATTGGGTCCCGAGTAATTGGGTGCTAACATCCCCTCGCAGCTTCAGAGGAGATATTTCATGATATAAAGCAGGAATTGTCAGAGAGCTCTCATTTCTACAATGGCGTATCCTTTGCAGCTCAGATTAGCATCCAGGAGTGACTCTCCACGCCCGAAGTTGCTTAAACCCTCTGATCGTCACAGCAGCACCACATGCTGATCGATCTCTCCTCTGAGAGAATTCAGATAGAGTGCTCGGATCGGAGGAAGTGTCCGGGAGAACCACACAGAGCTCTGGGATAATAAGAAAATCAGGTAAATGGTGCTTAGTGGAGCTCATTGGTGGGAGAGCAAAGGCTTTCAGAGCAGCAGTCAATGGTTGAGGACTCGTCCTTAATAATTGTCCTTTGAGTGTTACAGATCGCTTACAGTTAGTAGTAAGAATCCTAAGAATTCTCCACAGAAAGAAACATGGCACTGCAGGAGAGGCCCCAGACTAGATTAAAAAGTATTTTCTCTGCTACCCTGGTTTAACATTATCATGAACTTCTTGATGAGAAGAAATCATTGATTAATATCAGAACCCACCGCAGAAATTTTATCATTTATCTACAGTAATGTTTTATGCTAAAATGTACGCACAGTCATCCTCATAAAAAAGGGTTTCAGTATATCGAATAAATCCTGCAGCTCAAGACCACTCCAGGAACAGTGATAGCCCCAGTTGGCTCTTTCAAGCAAGGTTTTTGTGTTGTTCCACCTCAGTCAGGACTCTGAATTGGTATAACATATAGCTATATATTTCATCAGCAAGAGGTAAGAACCACCATTTGAATGAATTTGCATATAATTAAATAAATAAAGCAGACGTGGGAAATGTTAGTGATTATCTGTGGGCAGATTATCTATGGTAAATAGTGATGAAACGTTTATTGTCAGCAAGAAATACACACTCAAAGCTCTGGAGAACTCTGGTGTGCATCTGATGCTTACGGCGCAACTCAGTTTGGTCCAGTCCCACTTCAGGCACTCAAGAGCCACCGGTGGCTAGCGTCAAGGTCTACACAGCAAACTCAAAGTTCTATTTATTGTCATCTTTCATTTTTGAAGGTTCGCATTGCATAACCATTTACTTATTTGAAACGTTAATATCCTCATCTTTCCCCTTCCTCTTTGGGTCTCATGATGCTGAAGGTACAGTTGATCTTTTTTCTATAGAAACGATGTGAGAAGCAGAAAAATATAGCTTTTGAAGTCCAATAGACTTCCAATTGCAGTATTTAAAGTTTCACACAGATTATTAAAACGTTAAAGATTTTTAAAACTCTATAAAATCCACTAATATAATACCGTTATCTTTTCCCAAACTCCCATCATGTCCCCGATACTTGGAGAACGCCTTACCTTGTTTGCCTCCAGTGCTACCATCAGCCCTACAGGGCGTATGTTATGGTCCACATTTGTTAGATGAAAAAGCGTGGCACAGTTCAACTAAAATTTTGTTCAGGGTATTTCAGCCAGTAAGGAGCATAAATGTTTTCCCCAACTAAATTTTCCTGGCTCCCCACTGGAAAGGTCTATATTAGCACTGTCCAAAAGAAATTGAATACAGGATACATAGGTAATTTAAATTTTTTCCAGTAACCATATTTTAAAAAGTAAAGGGAAATCAGTGAAGTTAACTCTCATAATATTTCTACTTAATCCAATATATCCTACAATTATCATTTCAACATGTAATCAATATAAAATATTACTCATGAGGTGTTTTGCATTTCTTTTTCTTACTAAGGCTTTGCATTCCAGTGTGCATTTGATACTTACAACCCAGCTCAGTTTGGACTAGTCCCATTTCAAGTGGTCAGGAGCCACCAGTGGTTGGTGCCTACTGTACTGATACTCCAGATCTACACAGTTCAAAAATAAAGTTATGGCACGACATAAGATTCAAAGGGCAAGGTTTAGTTGGTCTCTGGCTCTACCACTTGTCATCTGAAGCTCACTAGACAATGGCTTAACCTGAGTCTTTTCCCCTGCAAATGTAAAAATTAGGTGATAACTGTTTCATCCATAAAGTTGGAAGGGATCATTTAGTATTTGATGGAAAAGATTTGGTAGATTACCTGACACATAGTAGGCATAAAAAAAAAAAAAAAAACAGGTCAGTTCTCTCCCATTTTTCCTCTTCTGCCCCTGGATTATGTTCCTTTAAAAATACCATTTGAAGCTCAGAAGCTTAACCAAGACCTCACCAAAAAAGGCTGGAGATGAGACCACATTTAGCCTCATAAGTTATATATTTAGTCTGAGTTTATACCATGCTTTAGATCATCATGATTGGCCCAAGGAGAGTGAGACTATGGAAATGATCAACATTCCCAACTCCATCTAAGTTAAGATTTAAGTTGGAAGGAATTTGTAGAGAGGCTGACATGACCACACATCAAGGTTACAGTCTACAACCAAACATTAGTTATTTCAGATTGTTTGCATTTATTCCACCTGAGCTAGTAGAGATAATTAAAAATCCCTTTGCAATAAACAAACAGAGACCAAATCAGAACAAACATTGCCAGGTTTTGGACTCCAATCTCAATCCATTCTTTTCTCAAATTCCCATGGCCCGTGGAGACAGTCTTGTGGATTTTTCAAATTAGGTATTATGCAAATCTTGTACTTTGTGTTTTATAATGCATTGGAATTGCACATTTGAAGTGTGTAGAGCACGTTACTGAGAACCAGATAAATGTAGGTTTAGAAGACAGTTATGCCATTTACTAGCTGTGAAACCTGGGGTAAATTCTTAATTTTCCTGAGTTGCAGTTTCATCATTTATCAAATGTATGTAACAATACTTACCTTGCATGTCTGATGTTAAGACTAGAGTTTATGTTTATAAAGCCTTTTCTGTTGTGCGTGGTACATAATACGTACAGAAGAAATGCTAATTAGTATGGTATTATGGTGGTTAAATGGAAAGGAAACATTTTGTATTTTAATAATCTTTATGAAACTTTAATATACTCTAAAATCAATCTAATGTGAAGGTGAATGTGTTGGATTTAAAATTAGTGAACTTTCATATCTGTATGCCTATAATTAATTTATTGTCCATTTATTTATTTATAGTTCATTTTAAATATATGCAAAGCTTCTAACTGATAGAATGTTAGCAATTCCCTGGAAGATCCTGTGTTTTCTCTCTGAGATTTAACCCTCTCTCATCCTCGGAAGTCACCATAATCCTGAATTTTTTTGTTTGGCTTCATTTTGATTTCATTTTTTGATTTCATTTTTGTTTAAAGCTCATACAAGGGTATCTTTATCAAATGCATCATTTACTTTTGCATGTTTTTATACCTCTTATAAATAGAAGCATACTCTATGCGTTCTTCTTAATTTTGCTCAGTATAATTTTTACAAGAAGTATACAACTATTTTAAAATTATTTTTCTGTTATGAGACTTTTTTGTTGTTTACATTTTTTCCCAAATAATGCTTCTAGAAATATTTCTTGTTCATGTTTCATGTATATCTGTATATTTATTTATATATACATATGCACACATACACACAGAGCTTTCCTTAGGATATGTTTCTTGAGTGGAATTGCTGGGTTTGAAGACAGGCACATTTTCAGCTTTACTAGACAATACCGATGTATATTCCAACGTGATCGTACCTATTTCTATTCCCACAGAGCAATAATACTTAAGAGACTTGGGCCTGGGATATGCCGACCAATTGAACAGAAAGTCTGGAAGCTAACCTTTGTGAACATAGGACCTTGATTTATGAGAATGATGACACTGCGGATCAGTCAAAGGTAAGGATAATTGGTTAGCCATGGAGAGAAAAAACTGCACTGGATCCCAAGCCTTCCTTCAGTCCAAAACCAAATTTCATTTAGGTGGATTCAAGACTCAGATGGAAAAAGCAAAAGTATAAACATTTGAGAAGGCTGTCCAGGAGTATAATTCTATTACCTCAGGCCAAAAACGTTTCTTAAAAGAGACAAAAAGTGAAAAATATAAAGGAAACAAACATCCATAGCCTACTTCATGCTTTGTTCACCCAGGGACACAAAACGGGGAGTAAAAGAGGAAAATCAGAGAGTGAAAAAAAGTCCATTTATTTGTTTTAAAAGCTATTTTTTATTTTTTATTACAAGTTGACCAAGTAATAATAAGGCATAAATGGATAAATTAGAAGGTAACTAAGCTATTACTGTCTAGCAGGAGTCATCAAACTTTTCTTGTAAATGGTCAGATAGTGAATATTTTAGCGTTTCATGGGCCACGTACGATCTCCGTCACCTATTCTTTATATATACCTATATAAATACATACAGATAAATATGTTTATAGTTGTCATTATATTTGTATATAAAGCAAATCTTTAAAAATGCAAAAACCATTCCTAGCTCACAGGCAGTGCAAAGCAGACCACAGGCCAGGTTTGTCCCATGAGCTGTAGTTTGTCCAGCCCATGGAGCTACAGTGTTAACCACAGGAGTACGTGTGAGTATTAAAACCTGCATTCCTGTGGACACCTGATCATAATTTAGGGCTACAAGTGTCTCCAAACTACTGCTTATCCAGCAACCATGCTTTTTTACCAGTGAGGAAACTGAGGCCCAGAATGGCCCAGAGCTGGTGGTCAGAGAGGGAGAACAGCCTCCAACTGGCCCCCACCCTGCTCAGTGCTGCCCCCCTCAGACAGCGTGAGCATCCTGCAGTGGGGATCCTCCTCGCTCTGTTGGGCCTGATGTGACTTCACAATTAACAAGGCAAGTCACGTTGGTGGACTGGACCTGGGCCGTGGCTCGTTTGCTGGCCTCTTGGAATAGAGAAGAGAGTAGCTCATCAGAGCTATAATAACATTCCTTTTTACTAAACCAATCTTTCAAAAAAGCTCATAAAATAAGCAGTTTTATCCACAGCCTGTTCCAAAATGGACCACTTTAAAAGGCGAGAGGAGCCAAATTGATCCCAGGAAGTTTCACTGGGAGCAAACAGTCCCATCAGCACCTTCCTTCTAAATTAAAACCAGAGACACCGTGAGGGGAACTGCTGGCTTTCCATATGTTCTTGGTCTCCTTATATAAAATTCTCTTAGGAACTCTGTCCCGAGCTCCTAACCTCAAAGCAGACATTCTAGAAATTTTTAGTTTGAGCAAAATTCAGTATTATAGAACTTTTATTTATTCTCAATAGATATGGGAAAGGTTAGTAGGTATTATTGACCTGAAGTATAATAATGTCCCTTAAGGCTAACCTTTAAATCTTTATGTGCTCAGTAATTTAAGCTATTCAGAGCATCCTTCTCTGGATTATTACAACATTCCATAAAGCTATAATAAAAAGAATAGTGGAAAAGGGCAAAGGGAAATTACCCCATCTTCCATGATTGCTCTGCAGGGCATTCACATACTCAGTTTACTGAAATAAGGTTCTTTTGCAGTCTGCAGAGTGTCTCCTAAAAGAAATATTGCAGAATGATATTAACTTGAAATATCAAATCCCTTTATTAATCCAAGGAATTAAATTACTCCTTTATTAATAATATATTAAATTAACATCTTAGCTTTACTGAGATAAAAGACTCCTGTACTATTACTATTGTTTATGAAAAGGTATAGTATAATTTGATAATGCTGGCTTGCTAGCATTTTGTTTACCCCAGTGTTTTCATAAGGGTGATAATTATTTCCTTTGGGTTGTTTATATATAATAGTTGTTGGGTGATACTAAGTTGCTAATTCTAAGTCCCTCTAGTGACTGAGGTGTATAAAAATTTCCCTAGTGAGTTAGGTTTTAAGCCATTGTTGCTTTAATACTTTCTAACGAGCGTAAATTCTAAGCTGGAAAAAAATATTTGCTTATTCTTCACGGAAGCTCCTACGTAAGCAAAGAAACATTCCTGGAAGCAAAATATATCACAAAACTGTATTGATAATCCTGAAGATAGCAAACTGCATTAATAATGATAAAGATCATACTTATTTAAGTCTTCAGATCATCAGGCACTTTTCTTAGGTCAGTTAGCAGTGTTTTATGATTGTGGTAGGTAATGAATAATTAGCATTAGACTTCTTATCACATTCTCAGTAGTAATTATAGTTCCCAGGAGTGGTGCCTTCAGAGATAACACCAGGGTTGAGCTGATGTCATGGTTCACTTCATGAAACATTTAACGACAGAATGGGGGCATAGCATAGATGGATACATTCATAGATACAATAGACCTTTCAAGAACAACGCTCACAAAACAAGGAAAGAAGAAATCTTCCATAATCTAATAAAGAGTATCTATTTTTAGAAATATTAGGCACAAATAATACTCTTGGAGAAACATTAGAGACCTCATTAAATTCAGGGAAAAATAAAACAAACCAAGGATGCTCTCTGACACTAATCCCATTTAGTGTTGTCCTGGATATCTTAGGCAGAAAATAAGATAAGAAAAAAGAGTCGAGTTACATGAATTAAAGCAAAAAAGGCAAAATCGTCTTTGTGTGCAAATTATTGTCTATGAGTGAGACAAGAAAATTAGTAAGATAATTAGTATCTATATGACTGCAGAAAAAGCAGCCACAGTAACGAAAACTCCAGGCTATCCAGGAACAGATCTGTAATAAACGTGCAAATCCCTACTGTAGAAAACTACAGAGCTCTTTTCTAAGACATTAAGGAAGACCTAAATTAAAAGTGAGGTAAATAATGTTCATGGATAAGAAGGCTCAATATTGTAAATATGTCAAGCTTCCAAAGCTAATTTATAAATTGAAAAACTTACCAGCCAACATTGCAATTAGCTGTTCTGTGAATTCTACAATCTGATTCTAAATTTCCTGTGTAAGACTAAAGGGCCAGCTACTAAAACAAGCTGAAGAATAAGCTTAGGAGATTCACCCTATCAGATACTAAGATGCATTAAAAAGTGAACCTAATTAAGACAAGATAGTACTACTGATGCAGAGACACTTATAGATCAAACACATAGATTAGAGAGATCAGAAAAATAACAAATAACTTACCCACATTTATGGAAATTCGAAATGTAAGAGAGACACTTAAATATTGGTGGGAATAAATGGAATACTTAATAAACCATGCCACGTCAGCATCCTTTGCTGATTCTAGGTGCTTTAAAAGTCCACATGTGAAAATTTAAATATAAAAATCTTTAAAAGAAAATTTGGGATCATTTATTAGTAAGCCTCAAGTGTGGGTAGATATTAAACAAACTTCAAAGAAAGAAAAAGTTTGATAGACTTGACCAAGTTAATATTAAATTTTCTACTCAACGAAAGACATCCTAAACAGAATTCGTAGACAGGTATCAAATAGGAAGAAGGTATTTCCCACATGTTTTTCCACAAAGCAATCATATTTAAACTATATAAGGAGCTCCTAAAATCAGGGGAAAAAAAACCCCAAAAATGTATATGGCAAAGAAGTCGCAGAGGAATTTCAGATTAAAAAAATTTCATTTCTTCACATGGCAACAGCATTGCAAAATGGTGAGAGAAGATGCCAAGTTCTGTGCTGACTAAGTTTATAAGTTGTACGTTGTCATTTCAGCCACCTTCTGTGGCTCAAAACAAATCATAAGGACAGCCCAGATTCAAAGAGTGAAGAAATAGCCTATTCTTACTGGGAAGGGTTGCAAGTAATTTATGGTCACTCTTAGTCTATTACAGCTCGGTATCAGGAACAATGGAGAGTTTCTTTAGGAAGACTGTTGAGAGGAGTTAACCCCAATTATTGCCAGTTGTGGGAAGCAGTTGCTTGTCTTGGCTTGGGTTGGATACTTGGGATGGGTAGTTTTCCTTGATTGGTTGTGACAAGAGTTACAGCCAGCGTTCGAGGACTCAGCGTAAAACAGGGGTGTCATTACCAACTGTAGGAGGAATGAATGCTGGGTAGGCAAAAACAGTGGAGGCTGTTTTACTGATGGACCTTGGGAGAATCGCTTACCTTTCTTGGATCTGAGCTGGGCGCCCTCGTTTGTAAATTGAGAATGATAAGTGGAATGCTCACACGGCTTTCTCAGGGTGCTATGATTCTATTACTCTGTCTTCTGTATCCATTCTGCTTCTCCATTTTGTAACACCAGTTGCTTCCAACAGCCAAAGACCATGTGCTCCCTTTGAATTTCATGGTAAAGAAGAAAGTCTGGGTTAAAAAAATCCACACCTGCCATTAGACCCTAAGTTCCATGAGTGCAGGAAATAGATCCTGTTCACTCAGAACTCTCATCCCTTGATGTATATGGAGCTTACTAAATATCAATTTCATGTTGGAAGAATCAACTAGTTATGGAATCTTTAGAAGCATCTCACTATTTATGGATCTGAGTTATTGTTTTAGATGGCAGGGCGTGATTTAATTCAACAGCATACCAAAGGTGTTCTTTCCTACATTAATTTTATCCTAGTCTTTCACCCTTTCCACAATTACCTTTCCCCGATTTAACAAAGAAAAGCACAACTTTCATGCATCCTGCATCTTACTGTGGTGCGTGCATGGCTTTTGGTACTAATTCCTCTGGAATACCAAACAAAGGACAAACTGAAGTATTAGTGAAGAAGTTAAAGAGAAATGAATGGTTCTAATGAACAGCTAACGCATACATTTCCAAGTTAAGTTGTTTCTAATCCTTCACTTTTAACTAAGTGGAAAAAGAACCTATGCAATTTGTCATCTGATAGATTATTAAATAATTATGGCTGACAGAGCATTGGTGTGATTTTTGACATATAACTAGCAAGGAATTAAAATAATTTGCTAAAATTGCCATAATAGAAATCTTTCAATTCCTAAACACTTATCTGTGTTGATTAAGTTTCTTATTTCTTATTAAAATGAAGGAATTACATTATATTATGTCTGGAAAGAGGATGAGGCAACCCTTATCTATCCCAGTTCTTGGCAAGCCTTAGAAATTACAGAAAACTATCTGATTAGTTCCAGTGGCGAATGTGAAGAGGAATTCCTGGGGGAGTAGCCTCATGGATACCTAGATCAAGAGATGGCAAGCCCAACCCAAAGTGTGGCTTATGGGCTAATGTGGCTGCATGAGCAAAGGGAGAGAGTATCCCCTCTGAGGGGGACACTTAATAAATATGGTGCCCAATGGAACTGAATAGTATTCAGGGAGAAGCAAGACCATTACCTACACAGAGACCAGGATCAGCTGCATAATCCAGGGGGCCCAATGAAAAATGGAAATATGCTGTATTTACAAAACAGAAGCAGACTCACAGACACAGAAAATAAACTCATGCTTACCAGTGGGAAGAGGGGATGGGAAAGGACACAATGGGGGTTCAAGACTTGTGGATACTGACTACTGTATGTAAAATAGATAAATAACAAGTTTATACTGTACAGCACAGGGAACTGTAATCAATGCCTTATAGTAACACGCAATGAAAAGGAATGTGAGAAGGAATATAGGAATGGCTGAAACGTTATACACTGTGCACCAGAAACTGACACAACGTTGTAAACTGACTACACTTCGATTTAAAAAGGAAGGAAGGAAGGAAGGAAGAAAGGGAAGGAAGGAAGGAAGGAAGGAAGGAAGAAGGAAGGAAGAAAGAAAGAGAGAGAGAGAGAGAAAGAAAGAAAGAAAGAAAGAAAGAAAGAAAGAAAGAAGAAAGAAAGAAGAACGAACGAACATACACTGGCCCTTGTTCAAAAATTGAGAATTTCAAGATGGTAACAGCCAAGCATTTAGTCAGAGTGCAAGGCCCTTCTGACTAGGAGGCCTTGCCCAACTGCAAGGTCACATTTCCACGAGGCTGCCTTGCCACAGACCTCCACTCCACGTCAGCAGAAACCACCTGGATGAGATTGAATTTGCCAGAAGCAGGCCAGGGCCATTTCTGCAGTCATTAGGTGTCCATGATCAAATAAGGACATCTCTGTGACCTTCCTTTATCCATTCTCCTAGTCTCCAGCCTCGGAATGATAACTTCCCAGGAGAAGAAAGGAGGAGGAATTTTCTCAGAGCCAAACCATTCCCATCCCTTCCTCTTCACCAAGAAGTTGGGCTCTGTGCGTTCGCCTGATGTAGGAAGGAGGAAATGAGAGCCTGACTCTTGTTTGAGGTTGCAGGCTTTTATTAAATAAATGAACAGAACTGAGTCTTAAATATCAAAATGCACCTATGCTAGTAATGATAGTAACTGAAAATGTATAGCAGCTGGCAAAAACTTAATTAACAGAGCCACTAATTAATGAGAAAGGGAACATTAATAGAAGAAAGTTCAGTTCAACTGCAGGAAGAAATAATACCATTCCATACAGATGAAACAAAAGATTGAACCTCCTCAATAAATACAATTACCTAAGGAAACATAGTGATGCTGAAGGTAGAGTAAGAAAACCCAAAGGACAATGGGAAGGCAGAGGGAAGAGAGGTGACCGGTTTGCAGGTTATCAGGAGGACCTCAGAGAAGAGTGTTTACATTGGAGGATTTCAACAGGCATCATCAATGTGATGGGCTCCACAAACTCGATTTCACTTAAATTCAATCAGAAAATGGTAATTAGCCAAGAGGATTTTACTTTTAAAACCAACGTTTGAAGTCAAAACTATAGAGGTTGGATAAAAAAGAAAGTTACCTTCAGAATGTAGAATGTAATCTATAGCCTGCATTCTTCGTAAGAAGCAAAGACTTAAGGTAAACACAGCCCGTTTCTCTGGTGCTTCATGCTGGCCTGTGATGTCACAACCAGCTAAGAGACTGAAAGTCAGAGACCAATTCAAAAAGGCTTTCCGATTGACCTCCCGGATGTGGGAACACAGTCCAATACATAACCAGGGAATGGAAGACAGAGGCACAAAAGGCAACATTTGGAAATGAAAATACTGGTGCCTCGAGGGAAGAACAATTGAGTATAACTGTGGAAACGACACAGTGGAATTACGCTGGTAATTTCCCCCTGCTGCACATATAAATTATGCAGAGAATATTGGATTGGTAGCTTCTCAATGGTGAAAACTGCCTATTTGCTTCCAGGCCTTGGCAGAAGCGAGAGCAGTGCTGGGAGGAAGGAGAGAGCAGGTGATAAAGGAACAGGGGACATAAAAAATTGTGTGCATTCACAGGGTACCGGGAGACTGAAAAATCTAAACATGCAAACCGCAAGCCAGGCTTAGAAGAGATACGCATTTCATTTAACCTGGGATTTGGGCTACCGTGTTGGCAGGTATAATAAGAAGCTTCTTAAATAATTACCAGCTTCAGCTAATTGCTTGGTTCACAACAAAATTAACAACTCTTAGGTGATGTTTTCTTTGCAGGCACTAAAAGGGCTTACTTCTATCCTCTATTTTCTTTCTTTAAAACATTTTCCAGCAGTCTATCAGATAGGCAATAATTTCAAACAACAACAAAAAAGATAAGGAAAGCAAAAAAAAAAAAAAAAAAAGTCTTGCCCGAGGTTTCTGCTGTGTTCTTTACCTTTTTTTTTTTTTTTTTACAAAAATACAATTTGATTCATGCTCTCTGATTGCTCTTCATCAGTGGAGATAAAGGTATATGCTTAATATTGATATGAAATATAAAATATCACTGCATTATATCATACTTCGCAAAAGAGACTGTTCTTTGTTGAAAGTGATCATTTATTTAAAATCGCTTCTTAAGCTACTGTTTATAAAGCAGTGTTCTGTATCAGCACTCTCCAACAGAAATATCATGAGAGCCATCAATGCGAGGCATCTGTTCGGTAGGGCAGAAGTCTGGTCAGGCCTCACTGGGCTACAAGTTAGGTGTGGGCAGGTCTTCATTCCTTCCCAGAGGCTGTAGGGGAAAATCTTTGCCCTTGCCGGAAGCTTCTAGACACCACCAGCATTTCTTGGCTTCTTGGCTCCCTCTGACCTTCAAAGTCAGATATGGTGGATTAAGTCTTTCTCACATTGAATCACTCCAAACTCTTCTGTCTCCCTCTTCTACTTTTTAAGGACCCTTGTGATTACCTTGAGTCCACTCAGATAATACAGAATAATCTCCCTATTTTAAGATCAACTGATTAGCAAATCTAATTCCACCTGCAACGTTAATTCACCATTGACAGTTAATGTAACCTATTTACAGATTCCAGAGACTAGGACAGGAACATCTCTTGGTGGGGCAGGGATGGGGGTCGTGCGTTGTTCTGTCTACCACAGATAGTATATACTTCACAGCATTGCTGTGAGGATTAAGAGAAGCACTATGTGAAGCACTTTGAAGAGTATGTGCTCATAATAATACTGGTAGTATTACAATGAGTAGAGGGGATGAGTACTGTCAGGAGGAGAATGAGATGGAACACTTCCAAGTTATGGAACTTAGGGTGCATTTAGTATGAGGATCTAAGCAAGGAAAGAATAATGCTTTGGGTCCTGAGAACAAACAGATCTAGAGTATTATGTTCCATCCCGGTCATTATACTGCAAAAGGACATTTACAAATAAGAATCAACCTCAACAAGAAAGACAAGAATGATGATGCAAGCTGAAGCCAACTCAAGTGGGATGCAGCATAGGTGGTGGTTAAGGTGGGGTGGGGCTGGCATCACGGGGGTGTGAGCCGTGCAGTTATACCGATACACAGTTATACAGAGGGCCCGCGCTTGGCTTAACACCCCGCTGTAGCCATCTTGAAATTTTGCGTAACTTCATCTTTAAGTGGGTGTTTGGTCGAAGTCCTGCTGGACAATAGAGCATGTGTGTGAGCAGAGAAGTTACACACGAGATACATGTCCGCGGTTCCCACGTAGCATCATGAGGAACCATGAGCACAGAATCCTGGAGGGCCCACCCTTGTGAAAGTCCAGCCAGACTCAAAGTGAGTGAAACGTAAACGTGGTACTTAAGTCTGCAGCTCAGAACATCTGGAGGCTGCCAGCCAAGAGGTTCCACTTGAACCAGAACTTTTTTCAAACACAGAAAGAAGGGAATGACTCTTAAGACCCATGATTGACAAAGAAACCCTGTCATATCCTTTCCTACTCATATGCCTTGCCTTGTATTAGCCAGTCGCTTACACTGAAAATAATAGTGGGAAAGGGGAAAAGGGCAGCCCAGAGTTTCTTTTTCTTTCAGTCCTTCCTTACTCATCCCCAAGTCAAGGGAAAGAGTGGCGGTAGAATGTGTGTATCTGTCAAGACGTGGAATAAAAACAGTTGAGTTGGTCTCATGCAACATTTCTGCTGTTCTGGCAAAAATGTATAAGCTGTGAAATATGAATTGTGTGATTTCAGTGATCTTGCCTTTGAGTTAAATGCTTTTTTATTTGCATTTAAAACTGGCATTGTACAGTTATAAAGATGAATGGTAACAGTCATGTAATCATTTACAATGTAATTTTGTCTTCCTTAGAATGACATTGTATAGCAAATTAAAAAAAAAAAAAACCGCAAGTTGCAAAAGAGACCCTGGGAGGAAGGAAAACACTTTACATTTTAGTACCTTTAACAGCCGTTTCTCTTTGCTTTTTTTGAACAAGTGACCCGGCATTTTCATTTTACACTGGATTCTGCAAATTATATAGCCAGCCATGCATGACAGCACTGGAGTTAGATCGCATTTGAGAATTCCATGTCCCCCTTCTACTAGTTATGTAACCTTAGATTAATTATTTAAACTCGTTGTGCCTTAGCTTTGCTCGTAGGGGACAGGAAGACTTGATAGGGTTTTAGCACAGAAGAATTTTAGTTAATCCAGGTGTTGCCCTTAGAACAGCATCTGTCTCACACCTCCAGTGGGAGAGTCGCACAGTAACAGGATCTTTGTCTGTGTTGTCCGGGTGCCTAAGCCATGCCTGACACAGGCCAGTACTGACGCATACTACCAATAAATAATTTTTGAAAGGATAAATGTACCCAGCAAACAAGATCATTGGTTCCCCGAAACTAGTCATGCTACTAGTACAATTTCTATTTAATATTCTATTAAAATAGGGATTTTGGAGCCCCATCTTCCCAAGCCTCTGATTCTCTGTGTTTTGAGTAGAGCCCAGAAATAGACATTTTAAAAAGCTCCCTGGGTGATTTTAATGGATTCCAGATTTGGAGGCCATTGCACTTTTAATGTGCTTCAACATACCCACCCTTCTCCTTATTCTAGTCTCGATGCCTGTGTTTCTCATTTCCTTTCTCCTTATGGTGAAATTGTAGGTATTCTTCTGGGCCAAGTTCCCTTTGTCCGTGATCTAGGACAATGGAATGCATAATTCACTTTCATATTTTATTATGTTTTCTGATGTGAATACTGAATGTTTGTAGGCTACTAGAAGGCCAGGTATATACCATGTGCATATTTTATACCCAAAGGAAACTTATATACAAAAGCACCTCACATGGTTGCTGAGTTAATTACTAAATGCTGGATTCAGCGGCCCTGGAGAAGATGCAATGGAAGGAGATTGAAGGCAAGACGCAGCAACTAAGGTGAAGACAAGTAAGCCTTCTCATTTGAAAGGGAAGCTCAGCCGCATCTCTAGAACAGAAGTTTGTAGACCTGAGGGCAGCAGACCTCATGTAAGAGTCCTGTAGGGTGTAGACACGTCATGTGCTTTGGTATCACAGAATGTGTTAAAGGCATGTGACTACCACAGCCGCCTCCTTTCAGAGGAGACTTACCTTAACTACTGGGCCTGCCTGTCAAAGAGAGATAAGATAGGAAAATAGAGGGTGGGTTCATTTTGCCAAAATTCTGAAGCCTTAAATACCCGTATTGGAAAAAAAAAAATAAATCAGGAAGCAGGTCCAAAACTTTGAAGGAAGTTTCATCAGGGGAAATGAGAAATTCTACACAACATTCTGATTTCAGTGCTCATCTAGAATGTATGTTTCTCTCCCATGCCATAAGGACCTTTTGTTTTACAGCAATATAGAGGTTTTGGTTTTTTTATAATTGACTTATAGCTGTTTTACAAGGCTGTGTGTTTCAGGTGTGCAGCAAAGTGGGTCAGTTATGCATAAACATACGTATTCTTTTTCTGATTCTTTTCCATTGTTGGTTATTATATTGAATATAGCTCCCTGTGCTATATAGTAGGTAAAAATATAGGATTTTAATATGACTCATCATAGGGGCATTAAGGAGCTACCATCATGATTTTACGTGAGGGATGGAAGTCCAGCTGTGCCCCAACATATGTGACGTCTCCGTGACAGATGACGAAGTGTTCTGTTATCCCAAATCATATTTCAGGATAAAGCTCCAAAACCACTACTGACACTCCAATATTTCACTTGAGATATCATTAACACGTCAGTGAGAATTAGTTAAATTAGCAGACTCTAATAAATCCCTTTGAAATTCTCCCATCTGCCATGAATGAAGCAGAGATGCAAAGGCACTGGTTGCCAGGGAAGCCGGCTTAAGCCGAGTAGCGGATCCAGAAAAGGGAACGTCCTGCAGATAAACTCTGTCCCGCTCACAGGCATGCTTGGCCAGGAACCTGTTGTAGATTTGCTAAATCAGGTTGTTTCTACTGCACCAGTCTGAATAGATTCCATTATGTAGACAAATGTGAGATATGACCGCATTTATGACCACTTGCTGCTGTTTTATTTGAGATGTTTCAACAGTAAAAAAAAAGAAAAAAAAAAAAGACGAGTAGAAGAGAGCGTAAATCCCCATTGGCCGTCCCTTGTGTGTGTGCAGGTGTATTGACAGCGTGAAGGGTGGTCACAGAGAGGGCTTTTCTTTCAACCAGATGTCACCATTACTTAAGCAAACCAGGAACAGTACAGCACAGTCAGAGAGACAGTTTCCCAGAGAGTGAGCCGTGTCGTAAGACGCAAGGTCCCTGCAGACCTGTCCAAATTAACAAAACAAAGGAAGATCTCATAGACTCTGCCCTATACGGAACTGGGCAAACTTCCTGTAGCCAAAAGGGAGACATGGGACTAGGAAAAATGCGAGTTCTCTAATCTGACATACAGCTTCGGGGACCAGGTGAGGCTGTGGGTGAACCCAGAAGGAAAAAAGAGTGCAGCCTGGCGAATGCAGAGAGTAGACTCCACTCCCCCTCCCCGACACCTGACCCCTGGCTGATAGCAAATCATCAATGTGATATTTCTGGAAAAAGAACGGCTGGTAATCAGGTCCCATGGGTGCTTCTCTGAGCTCTGCCACGCTGACCTTGGGTAGGCCGTATGACATTATAGTGTCTCATTTTTCCTACCTGAAAATTCAGTGTAAGGATCTTGCCCTACCTGATTTACAGGGTCGATTCCGTACGTGAAAAAGGTAGGGAAAGAACTAAAGTATTATACAAATGTAAGGTCAGCTGATATAAAAGTATATGCTTATAGTTTCCGGGGTAAAGTCCTCTGATCCCTGATTTTAAAGGACAGAAGGTACTTGGTCAGCAATATGCTAGTAACTTTCACACAGACTAAAATGGCTTCCTTTAAATTTTTTTGGTTAACTGTCCTGCTAATTCAGTCAAAACTGCTGAATCCGGAGTTGTGACCTAAAGAGTAAATCCCCATGGCTTAAAATTGGAAGGCAGGTTGACTTGTGTCATATGGTAACCGTTCTATGGCTTATGGTTATATACATTCTAACTCCCAGTAGAAATCGTGTATGTGGGAAGAATGATTTATAATGAATGTAATAAGCCCAATGTCTGGCTTTTAGTAAAAAGAAAAAAAAATGACATCTGAATGAACCATCAAGTATTTGGCGCCAAGAGAACAAATGATCACTGCCATGAATTGGAAGAGCCAGTTTAAATCTCAGACACTGGAGATGAATGACGAATCCATTAGGGGTCAGAAAGCTTAAGGCATTCGTTGTGTAATGACTGAAGTCGGAGAGTTTTACTTTTACATGAATATATGAGGTGGCAGTTGTCAGGCTTGTTAAACCTGGTTGCTTGGAGACAGCTGACTGATTGGGAGATGGTTGCTAGCTACGCCTATAATTACTGAGATTATTATTACCCTGGTAGCCCTCAGTGGGATCCTGAAAATGGTAATACGGTGTAGCATTTCACAAACTTAGGCCTATATGAACTCAATATATATCCCAGTAAAAAAGATTTATAATGTCCCTTCTTTGCCGTTTCAATGGGCTCATTTAAAGAATAATACAATTATTTGCTCTCAGCTTATAGACTTGCTTCCTTTCAATCTCATTACAAAATAGAATCAGAGGTCATTACCGAGGATGAGGGAAGGAAAACAAAACCCTTCTGAGGAAGGAATATCAGAGATTGATCCCTCTTGGGCCTCAATCTCATAATTGAGTAGATGGTGACTTAAAAAAAAGTCCCAGTGTGAGAAATGCAAAGGCATTTTTATTCCACTTGTGATCCTATTAGTGAGTAATAAATAGCATGAAAACAGATTACGTTTTTATTTATTTATGCTGAAGCTAGGACAGACTCACCGAAACCGGCGCTCTGAGGATGCAGTCTGTGTTGGTTCGAAGCACAAGTTTAATCATATCTATTTTGTCCCTCAAACAAATGAAATCACGGCAAATAAAGACAGTACACCTGCACTGTGTTGTTATAGAGACAACTTGCCACAAATAATCTTTGTAACTTGGAGCCCCAGAAACTGGTAATTGCAGTGGAAAAGGAAGAGTACACTGTGGAAAGGAACGTCATACAAACCAGGTGTCTGACGTTCCCTGGTTATCACAGTGTACATTTCTAGCACATTTCCCCATCTCCCACCTCATGTGGATGTGGGTGCTTCTCGAAGGATTCTTTCTCAGAAGCCAGAAGCAGTTCACAATCTCTGGCACTGCTTACGTAGATACTGATATGCAAATTGTGTATAAATACCGCTGCCCAATGCTGTATTCTTTCTTTTCTACCTTTGTTTCGTAAAGTAAATTTCCCCAGGATTTTTAAAAATACTTTATTTATTATTGTATTATTTAATTATTTTTGTTTTGGTGAGGGAGTGGTAATTAGGTTTATTTATTTATTTTTAGAGGTGGTACTGGAGATTGAACCAAGGACCTCATGCATGCTAAGCATGTGCTCTACCACTTGAGCTATAACCCGCCCCTCCATAGGATGTTTTTAATTCCTGAAATCTTTATTTCACTCAGGACAGCCTCCAATGTGTAGTAGATTCTTGGGCTGTTGCAAAAGCTACGCGTGGGAGTTATTAAGGCAATGATAACGTCATTTCCTCGGTGCAGATTGTTCTGTTAAACAGTATCTCATTTCTGATGCTCACCCCTGTCCCTAAATGCATTTTATATCGGCAGTGGAATTGCCAAAAAATAAATAGATCACTAAAAGGATTTTGAAGCACTCATCTGAAAGTCTACATAATTAAATACTGTGCTTCGTGTACCAGTACAAAAACCATCATTGAAAGTGATTTGGACAGCTCTAGGGATGGAGGTGAACTTACGGCTACTCCATCTCTTTTCTGCCTGATTCTGTACCTGCAGATGTGAAGTACTCCCTCCAGGTAACAAGGTCAGCATTTGGCAAGAAAGAGCTCCCAGGACCTCTCATATTTTATAGCTGATGTATTGGACCTTTTCCCCTTGCCCTTTGATTCCGGATCTTTTCCTGTTTTCTCCCTGAAAACTTCTTGCCCTTATTACAGTGGCTTCTTTGACTTTGTGGGTATAATATTTGACTTTGTCTCTTGGTTATGATTTGCGGTTATCCTCTGAAAGCCTGGGGCTGCAAAACCACCACCTTTAAGAACTTCTCCTACCCTGGACCATAAAAATAGTGCACCTGCTAGGTTCAGCCTGGTCCCTGGACAGAAAAGACTGGACCCCTAAATTTACTGCTCCTCCTTGTGGTGGAATGAAGGCAGCAGCAAGACTGCTGGCTTGGCTAGGAGGTTGCTAACTGACTAGGAAAAACAGCCACAGCAATTAAGTCTATGGCTTTATTTCCTGTCTGAACATGGGACCCTGAGTAGCTGAGTCACAAGTATCTTTGTGATTAGTACACATGTAAAATAATGGTAGTTAAAATGAAACATGGGGTGAGGGTAGAAAGAAAAGAGTCCACCATGGCACCTTCTGACACCTTGTTTTCTTATAAGATGGGATTACCAGCTCCGTAAGTGGTTTGAGAGGGAGACTTTCCTCATCTACCCAGGGAACAATAAAACTAAGGGGAAAAGAAAATTCCAAAAGCACACAGCTTTTCAAGATTTCGAAAAGCAATTTTAAAATATTGAAGACATAAAGAAGACAATGTATGGTCATTATAGAAAAAGGTGATTTCCCAAAAATAAGTAATGAAAGATGTAAAAATAATCCATAATCCCAGTTTTCAAAGGATAATAGTGAACCATTTGGTGTTTATTCTTTAATTTTCTTGCTATCTAGCTACCAAAAAACCTTGATAGAATTTGAAGAAAAACCTAAGATAGTAATAACAACTTGGGAATTAACACTCCTTTATAGCACCAATTTTATCCTTTTTATATAAAAATGCCATTAGTTTTTTTTTTTTTCTCTTAGTAGTCCCCTGAAGCTAAGGTTTGAGTTCTCAGGTTGTAATTAATAAACTGTGTTGAGTATTTCAATATTAAATTATTACCATCAGTTAATTGGAATTCTAATTGCCAAAAAGGTGAACAATGTATTAATTGTAAATTCCAGAAGTAACTCTAATTTGATATTGCCATTTATATCAACATGACAATAGCTTTTTCTAGTACAATTGTTAGTCTGTATAATTTTCTCCTCTCCTGGGGCTGTCAGACTGTGAGTCTAATGACAATATTAATGTGCCTCTGCATAACAATCAGAACTTATAATCCTGTTGAAATACTTAGGATCATGTAAGTATGCTGGGTCTGTCAACTTGATAATCACATTTTCTTGGCATGTTACACATTTTTCTCATTTTATCAATGTATTTATTAATACACATTTTCAGTTATTAAGCTGATATAATGAACCTATTTATTATCCAAAAAAGTTATTAAATAATTTAAAAAACTACTCTCAACATATTGCTTTTATCTTTTAACATGTCTTATAAACATCAAGTAGGTTGAATACATCCCTACTAATTAAAATTGTTCTGCATACACGAACTAAAAATTTTCACCAAATGATACTTGTAAAATTATTTTAATTACCCAATATATACTTTATTTGTGTTATAACTCATAAAGAGAGATCACATCTATAATAAAACTAACAAAACTAAGGACAGTTTTATTTGGGTAAAATACATTTTTTCTGGGAGGATATGAAAATGGCACCTAGGTAAGTGAGCATATCCTGTTGTTGTCAAATAATACACTGGACATTTCCCTCCCTGAAAAGTTCCTGGGATACAGACAGTGGCCACCCGTGTCTGGGTTGGAAGCCACTCCGTGCTGAGTCAGCCAGTCTCAGTGTACTCTCTTGGGAGGTGTCTCCGGCAAGTTCTCTGACACAAAACAATAACCTGGTAGCTGTGATTTCTCCATTAACATTCCATTCCTTTAATACTGAAGGCTTTATATCATTTGCTGATGAAAATGTGATAACCCTCATCTCCATCTCTTTACACTGAAGAATTTAGCATGAGATTGTCAAATATTGGCCATTCATGACGGCTCCTATCAGAAAACCAGAGAAAGAGAAGCTCTGAATGTGTAGATCCAAACTTAGTCTTCTTTAAATTTTTCTAAGCATCAAACCCATGGTTCTTTATTTATTTAAAGCAGAATATTTCCTCCACCATCAGTGGTGATTTAATGCTCAGTTAGTGGGATATCATGATTTATAAGAAATGTATCTATTTGGTCATTCTGATGAATAAATATATATATATTCTTCATCCAGATTTCCTGGCTCACAGTTACCAAGCCTTTGGGATTTCCTGAGCAAAAGAGCAATGGGATAATACTTGGTCTCATCCTCAGTTCCTGAAGACTGGGGGACTGGTAGCAGGAGAAACAGCCATGTGATTAGAGGATTGGAAGTCCAACCCCTAGCCCCAGCTTTGGGGAGGGGAGAGGGACTGGCAGTTGAATCAAACGCCAGCGGCTAATGATTTAATCAGTCATGTCTATATAATGATAATGAAGCCTCCACAAAATCCCAGAAGGACCAGCTTAGAGGGCTTCTGGGCTGGTGAATATGTGGAGCTTGCGGGGAGTGATGTACCTGGAGGGGAAGTGGCAGCTCTGTGCACTTTCCCTGTGCCTTGTCCTACGTATCTCTTCATCCGACTGTTGACTCGTATCCTTTAATATCCTTTTGTAATAAATTGGTTATCTTGTGAATAAACAGGTTTTCCTGAGTTCTGTGAGTTGTTCTAGCAAGTTAATTGAGCCCAGGGAGGCTGTCGTGAGAACCTCTGATGTGCAGTCAGTTGGTCGGCAGTACAGGTAGCAGCTGGACTTGCAGTTGGCATCCTCAGTTGGAGGGAGTGGCCAACGGAAACTCCAGTTTGCAGCTGGTTGGTACGAAGCACAAGTAAAAACCTGGGCTTTTGACTGGCGTCTGAAGTGGAGCGTGATCTTGCAGGGCTGAGCCCTTCACCTGTGGAATCTGATTCTATCTCCAGGTAGATAGTGTTAGAACTGAGCTGAATTCTCAGGCACCCTGCTGGGATCAGAGAATTTCTTGTTGGTGTGGGATAGACTCCGCACACGTGTTGGAGTTGGTCTGAGGACTGTATTTAGCTAGTTAAACCAAAACTAGTGTGTGAGCATCACAAAGGCGTGATCTCTCAAAAGCACATAAATGCAGAATGAACCTTGATTGCCCACGGGTCAATCTTCTGTAAGTAGAAAAAACGGATTTTAGCAAAATTATTTCCCAGTCACATAGCTCCATTAACATAGGGCGTTTACGTATATGTATATATACAAGTGTTCATTGATTTGTCATTAAATACTGTAAGGCTCCACTTTTTTCTAACCATTGGACTAGGTCCCAGAGATATAAAAGTGAGAATCTACAGTAGCTGCTCTTAGGGAACTTTCAGCTTATCCGTACCTTCCTGGCTGAACCAGGAAGGGCTTCAGAAAGGAGACACATGTTTGATTAGAGGCTCAGAACAACAGCTGCACTCATCTAGATTGGCAAGGGGGTGGACGGTGTGCCAAGTAGGGAGAGAGACATGCAGGAGGTTTTGGACAGAAAAAACACATAGGACCTTGAAAATCTAAGTATCACTGAAAAATAATCCATTTTAGAGTGTGGGTGTGGCACTTTAAGGTCATACTGTTATTGATACCAGAATGGGAGCTAAATGCTGGGGTTTCTGACACCCAGTTAATAGTTGAGCTGTATACATTCCTAACACAAAGGGGTCTATATGGAAATGCAGCAGTAAAAATCTCTGTGCCTAGCAACACATTTATAGCATTGTAAGGGGAAAAAATCTTGCAGTGTTAAACTAGCCTTAATTTTACTTTATGAAAGATAGACTTCTCCTGCACCCGAGGCAAAAAAGCTTTTCACAGTACAGGCATTTTCTTGATGTGTGAATTAAAATGTAATGCTAATTAATACTACTGGGTCACAGGATTAAATATACAATTCATGCTGCCAGTTATAATACATCTACAGAGAGCAGTGAGAATAACCTCATGTTTATAGAGAAAAAAATGTGTCTCTGAGACTCAGAATATAGATTACATATTAAACTATCAGCAAGCTCAAAGGAGTGACAGTGTCCTTACAACGTACGTGCCATTGCAGTTCAAATGATTAGGGATATTGCTGCTTCCATGCTGCTGGGGAAACTCCAATGCAATGGCCGAGAAAGGTTTGCATGAGTGACGAAAGAAGCCTTGTAGGGAACTACACTTTGATTTCAAGATGGCCAGCTTTTAGATGGCCGTCAGAGTTTCAGAATTGACCTGAGCAGTAATGCTGACCTAAGCAGTTACTCTCCGAGTGGCAATTATTGTTGGGACTAAAGGAGTGTCTGGAGAATTACTGGTACTTGGGCTCTGCTGTTAATTAAAAGTGTCATTCTGTTTCAAGATGTGTTTTCAAGATGAGACAATCTCCATGTTTTTCTTCCTGATGGTTCCTAACAATAATGAATGTATAATGAGGAAACTTCTAGTCTGATAACATGCTCTGGAGAAGGGACTGAAAATGTAGCGCAGCAAAATTACAGATGCAGACATTAGAACAGACGTATCAGGCGTGAAAATAAATGCAAAAATGTTGCTTCTTCCTAAGGAAAGATGGGCAACCTCACAGTGAGAAAAAGTAAATTTGGCTGTACGTGGTTAATAATAGACAAAATTATCAATGAGACTTAAGAAAAAAATCAAACATAGAAATATAAATATTAACGAAAGTAAAAATTAAGGCAAAATATTAGATAAGAGAGTTATATTCTCTGCTAACTCTAATTCTCTTTCAGAGTTTTTTCACCCATCTCTCTAATATTTGCACAGCAGTGTCTCATCTGGTGTTCTCTACACCATGGGCACTCAGATTCTGGATGGTCTCGCTATCTGACCATCATAAATATTTGCTACTAAAGAAACAGTTGGTCATTTGTGGAACTGTTGGGACCTATGGCATTTTTGATGGTAGTAATAAGTTACAAGCTAAGCTGTACACATAGTGACTGAAAAAATTCAGCTCTTCTCACAATCAGTTCTAATCACTAAGGGCAAAGTAATCATGAAGGACTGTTTGCTAAGGGAAGCGAAGTAGCTGCTCTGGCCACACAGTCATCTGTGCACACAGGTTGGGTTTCTCAGTTCCAAGCCTACTCTGACTATTCTTTTCGTAACTGTGTAACTTAAAAATATCTCCCAGTTTACTTAGAATTTTTATAAAGCACATGGTATGATTTGCTTTAACATGGAAATTTAAAAAAATAAACATTAACAAAACATAGGCAGCCTCTAAAAGCACTCAGGACGCACATCTGGAAGCGTACATTCCCCAGAAGATGAATTAGTGTTTTGCACAGGGCGCCCCACTCCTAGGCCGGAGGGTGTAAGACAATGAATGACCCAGACCTGTGGCTGGTCCCCGGATGCTGCAGAGAACCACGGGGGCGGCAGGGTCTTGGAGAAAGCCCAAATAGACACATGAGTTGTACTGGGAAGTGAGCACCCAGTCACACAGCTGGCGAGTGGCTTCCAAGATGCAAAACTGTGCTGTACAGTATCACACAAATGAGTAAATCCGACTTCCACTGTGATTTGTAGTCTGTCTGCGGCAGCGAGGTAACTGGGTATGAACTAAAAGAATAGACATTTTTATCAAAAGGATATTGAATAAAGGACTAGAAGTGGATGAGGAAGGAAGACAGAATACTGTCTGGACGTAAACAGAAGCTTGCTGCATGAAATCCGGCAAATAGTAAAATTACTAACCCTTTATGTGGATTTCCCTATAATGTCACTTAATACATTCTTTTTAAATGCTTCCCTGGAACATCAAAATATCATCTTAGTTTTTTATGATCCAAGGCTTTACCTGGAAAGTCAAAATACACTTTCTTAATTCTATTTTGGGTTCTTACATTTTGTTTAGTATTCTGATTGCTAAATGTTTGCTATTTACATAATTTTATCATGGTTAACTGCCAACGTGTGATTGATAAAATTACAGATAATTTTTCATGACAGATGATAGGATTATCTAGATGTGGGATCCATGAAGCACCAAACAATAAGCTGAAAATATCAAGTTGGCGTCATTTGGTGCATTTGTATGTTTAATGGCCAGTCTATCCTGTGTTTAGAAGATTGGACCCCCGAAGTCAGAACAACCCTTTAAAATACAAACAGCTTACTGAGTGGCATTGAGCAAATTGCTTCCACTTGTTAGCCTCAGTTTCTTCATTTACACAACAGGGTTTTAATAGTTTATACCTCATAAGATGGCATGAATTACAAGTAAGATAATTCAGACAGTGCCAAGAACACAAGAACGCAGTGTGTACTCAGTGTTACATTGGTCATGAAAACTGATCAGTCAGTAATTTTGAAACAGCTCTGTGGTGAAAACAAACAATATGTCTCTCTCACACACACACACAAAAGAGTATGTACAAATCTAAAGGGAAAATTTAAACAAGGATAATGAAATGAACAACCGTGCACCCATGAACTATGTTAAGAAATAAACCATTATCAACTTACCTGAGTACTTTATCTTCAAGAATGCCTGTCACCTGAGTGCTGTGCTGTTCATTCCTTTACTTTTTTGCTAATAGTTTGTTTCATTACAAAAAGACACCTTCCTTAAGAGAAAAGTTTAATTTTGTCTGGGTTTTTTGGGTTTTTTTCCTGGGCACTCCATGCTAATTTTGCCTATATTTGAATTTATATAAATAAAATCAAATTCTCTCTGACTTAGCTATTCCACTCAAAATCACTTCTTAGAGGTCCATTCATGTAGATATGTATTTCCCTATCTTCTGATTTGGGTTATTTTGTTTAAAACTCCACTGTCTGCCTAATTATTGTTATTTAATATCTTAGCTGACTTCCCATATTTTTACATATAGATCTATCTTACATTTCATGAGTCCATATTATTCCATTGTGTGTATATGTGATAATCTATTTAAAAGCCCCTTATTGGTGACACTTTGTTGTTTCATTTTTATTACTATTAAAAAAGTGTTACAATAAACATCTTTGTAAAAACATCTTGAAAACCTTTTGCCTGTATATTCTTGGGATTGATTCTTTGAAATGGCAAATGTAGGTCAAAGAGTAAGTGCATTTGAAAAATTTAGTTGAACAGTGGAGCTTAACAAAGGCAATCTTTTGTTTTATATTTAGGCTGAATAGTGGCTTGGAGGTACTCAGTACAGCCCTGCCAATTTCTCTCACAAGCTGTTTAAAAATTTTCACTAAATGTAAAATTGTCCAAAAGGATGGACATGCTGTTTGTTTTTCCCAGCATGTTTTCATTTATGCTATAAAACACTCCACTATGCTCACTGTGAATATCTTTTTCGTTTAGCATCATATCCCCTCTTGCTTAATGACAATTTACTGCGTTGGTAACCTTCACTTACTTCATCAGAACTGCACACTCCAAGATTTTAGTGTGGGATGTTTCATGACCGTGTGCTGCCAGCCGAGGTCAGAAATGACTCACGTGTGACACTGACAGAATTGCTCAAGTAAGTAAATACAATGTCTACAGAAGTTCTGAAGGAAATGATTTTAAGGCAAGGCTTGACCCTGCTTCCTTTTTAGGGACCTGTTAACACTTTAATACTAAATCTCTCAATCTCTTAAAAATCAATTTTTCAAAAGCACCTCATTTTATATTGCCATGCACAGTATGTTAGAAGTATGTCGATGTTTTTAGTTCTAATTAGTTAATGCTGGCCTGTTGTGTAATTTTCTGGTGTTTTTCAGAATGTTCTCTGCTCCATATAGCATAGCTTCTTGCTCATATTGTTCTAGACAGTTACAGTTATAAATATAATAAGTAGCTAAAAGTTTTGAATAAGATTTTATTTGTATATAATTTCTTTTTGCAAAAATTTAGGCCATTCTAATTTTTTAAGGTTTTTTTTTTTCTTCTCATTATTCTGTGACTAAAATATATGAAATAATTGTGAATTTTGACATATTTGATTCATCTTTCTGGTAAGTATGCCAATCATCTTAGAAAAGAAACTAAAGCCTGAAACATGTTTTGTTACTACACACGTGGAAATGTTTTATGTATTTTCCTAGGCAATAAAACCGCTTTCATAACAGCCAAAAGTTTTAATCTTATTTCATGGACTTTTTTTTTTTCTTTTCTATCTATTCTCTCATGTTATCTCATAGAGTCCTAGCAATGCCCAGATAATTATAACAAATATTAGCCTGTTCATAACGAGTGTCTCATATGTCAGTCTCTCAAAAAAAAGAACTTTTATGTTTAACTTACGTTTTTGTATGGGGGTAGAAGTAGCAAAAATTTTCAGAATTTCTCTTTTAATTTTCTATGCTTCTGTAACCATCCTAACCCCTCAAGTGGCTGAAAACAACCAGCACTTTCTTTATTGGGTTTTTGTGAGGGGGAGGTAATTAGGTTTATTTATTTATTTTACTGGAGGGACTGGGGATTGAACCCAGGACCTTGTGCATGTTAAGCACATGCTCTACCACCAAGCTATTCCCTTCCCATGTTAACCAGCACTTTCTTATCTCTTCTGATTCTGTGGGTTGACTGAGCTCAGATGGATGGTTTGGTTTGTGGTTGGCGCTGGGTGCTCCGTAAGTAGGAGCACCTTGGTTTTCATCCTCTTGTTATTTTCCTGTGACTTAGGCGTCTTGCAGTTGCTGACGGGGTGCCCCAAAGCAGCAAGTGGAAGCTTCCCATCCTTTTCAGGCCTGGGCTTGGATGTCCCTAAACACTACTTCCATTGCGTCCTACTTGGTGGAGAAAGTTTTGCAAGTTTTGAGGCCAGCGCAGAGTCAAGGGGAGGGAGCACAACCCACACCACTTATGTCAGGCGTGGCGGGCTCACACAGGAAGGGGAGGGGCTGTTGGAAGCTACCGCTGGAAACTAGCTATCATCACCTGTTTACTGAACTCTAGGTCTAAGGAAGAAGGACTTGGTGGACAGAAGGATGCACAAATAATGCATTGTAAACTCCCTGAGGATTTTTGAACCTAGTGGCCTGTAAAATGAAACAAAGTCATCTGGATAGAAAATTGAAAAAAGCGTAAATCTGTTAGGAAGAAAGTATTTCTTTAGAATACCTAATCTCCAGAGGAGGTTTTTTTGTTGTTGTATTTTGGGGGGAATGTTGAAGAACAAATTTTACGGTCTTAACCTATTGTTTTAATCAGTTTAAGCTGTAACAGGAATACCATAGACTGGGTGGGTGGCTTAAACAATAAACATTTCTTTCTCATAGTTCTGGAGGCTGCAGAGTCCAAGATCAAGGCATTGGGAGATTCAGCGTCTGGTAAGGGCCTGTTTTGGTTCATTGATGTCCGTCTTCTTGTGTGTACTCAAAAAGCGGAAGGAGCAAGGGAGCTTTCTGGAGTCTCTCTTCTAAGGGCACCAGTCCCATTCAAGGAGGCTCCACCTTCATGACCTAAGCATTTTCCAAAGACCCTCGTCTCTAAATACCATGACATTGGAGATTAGGTTTCAACATATGAATTTTGAGGGGACACAAACATTCAGTCTGTATACCTAATTCATTATTTTATAACTTTCCTGAGAAAACATATATTTGAGTTTTAATTTGTTAAAAATTCTATGATCTCAAGTTTTTTTGATTGTACACAATTATGTAAGTATTGCTGCATTGTTTTGTTTTATAAAATTAAATAGATGATTTGAAACTTTGATTTCAAACTTCTAGTTTATTAATTTAAGCCAATTAAGAAAGCCAGAGATCCTAGGCAAAGTTAGAATTTAGTTAAGAACTCATAATAAAATATCAATAGAAGAATAAATTATACATTAGTGAGTACTTTCAGGAGAGAGGAGACGATAAAATCTGTTAATGAGTGTTCAGAGTTTTGGTTCACTTTCATTCAAATGGGAAGAAATTTGTCTAAGGCTTTCCCTATACCCATAGGAGTGAAATCTTTACCTTCCAAATTGATCCACAGACTCAGAGAAACCCCAATCTAAAATCTGGTAGTTTCCTCAGCAGGGGAAGGTGGGTGGAAAGTGGGTAGCAAATGAACAAGTTGATTCTAAACTTCAAACGTGAAAGCAGAGGACCAAAATTAACCAAGATAACTTTGAAAAAATTAAGTCGAAGGATAAACACCACCTTATTCAAAGTGTATTATAAGGTGATCATGACCATGTGGTATTGGCATTAAAACAGAAAAATAGACCAGTGGGAAAAAATAGAGAGCTCAGAAATACATTCCTATTTGTTCAGTCATGTACGAATGAATCATTACATACAAAAATGCAAAGTCGATTAGGTGGAGAAGAGTTAATTTTCAATAAATGGTGCTGACGATTAAATAACGATGTGCAAAAAACTCATATTTGAACCATCATGCACAAGAATTCACTCAAAATGGGTCATAGACCGAAACATAAAACCTAAAACTTTAAAACTTCAAAACTAAAACAAAGGAGAAAATGGTAATTCTGGGTTAGAGAACTATTTCTTATGTATGACACTAATAGCATAATCTATCAAAGAAAAAAATGATTAATTGGACTTCATCAAATCAGACAATTTTGTTTTTGAAATCACTGTTATGAGAACGAAAAAAACAAACATCAGATTTGGAGAAAAATAATTGTAAAGCATATATCTGACAAACGACCTAAATCTGTAATATGTATAGGGATTTCAAAACTCAATAACAGAAAATAATACAATTTTTAAAAAGTGAAAACTTTGAACAGACACGTCAAAGAAAATACATGGCTGGCAAATAAGCCCATGAAAACCCCAGCATCCTTAGTTAATCATTAGAATAAATGCAAGTTAAAACCATGAGATCCCACCAACATATCTGTTAGAATAACTACAATCTAAATGACTCCTTATGAATTAAAAAGAATTCTGGAAATTTTGAAGTATCCACTGATACAGTCTGCAACTTGTCCAAAGAAAGTCAGCTTGTAAGCTTTTACCCCAAAGCCTATTTTTTTAAGCATCAATAATTTCATGATACCTAGCATAATCCTTTTTTGGGGCTTGATACACAATACCATCCTATAACTTTTAGCAGATCCTTCAGACAAACACCAGAGAGAAGCAAATACATTTTATAATAAGACTAAAAACTGAATTTATTATGGTAACCTAGAATTGAGGAGGGTAGAATCTCTATTGGGGTACAATATATAATTATTTCATAACAGTTTGATCAATATACCTCCTGAGCATAAGAACATATTAAAACAAGGGCATTGACAAATCTCCAAAAATCTCCAAGGCCTTCTCATTAAATATACAAACTTAATCTTGAGAAGTCTGACTTTGCTTTGACAATTCTATGAAGCTAATTAAGCAATGTGGAGGAAAAAAACCCTTAATTATTTCTAGCCTTACTCTTTTTAAAACAAATCATTGTGACTGTTTCTATGACTGCTGTGGGAAATATCAAAAATAGCTTGAGGAGTGAAAGCTGTCCTAAAATGTTGCTTTATCTTTTTCTGTGATTTAATCTTGGAAACCAAATCTAAAGGCGCCGTCAGTTGACTTAATTTCTTGACCAAGCCAAGTTCATGAATGCTGGAAAAATAATACTTAATTAATGATTATACAGTGTAGTAAATTTTAAAATTAAAGACAGCAGAAAGAAGCACGATTGTAAGAAGCTTTATCTCCTATATAAGTAAGGAACGGTTTATGTTTAATTAACCAAGAACATAATAAAATCAGCAAGAAGCAGCAAAGTTTATTCGATTTATATGAGTACTTGTTTAACCTCAATTTCAAAAGAGCTCCTTTAATTTAAGAGATGTTGTAAAAAGTCTATTTTATTTAAAAATTCCTGAGGTCGGAAAACGTTTTACACTTTCACAAAGATGGCAAGTCTTTTCTAAATTACAGAAAACTCCATGTATCTTTAAGTTCTACCACTTTAGCCACAAATTAAAAGCGAACACAGCTCACAAAAACTCTCCAGTCTAGGTCTCAAAGACGGTTGTTCTCAGCGAACAGACATTTTTAATTGATTTGAAATCATAAAGAGATGTACAGACAAACAAAATGACTATCAAAATGGATTATCTGTCATCTCTCCCTCCAAGGAATGTGGTTTCAATCATATACCCAACAGAGTTCACCAAACGGTCACCTATAAAGACCAAATCTCTAATTACTGTTGCCACAAATGGGGAATAACTTACCATCTGTTTGAAACAAGCAAACAAAATAAAACACAAAATTCACATTCAAAATAAAAACAAAACTGAAAATATTAAAATTCCTTTAAAACTTGGCATTTACCCTGAGAGGCAAGAAAATATCTAGTGCTCTTAGCATGTGTGCACTTTGGCAAGAGAATTTGCTGCATCAGGTGAATTGACTTGGGCTTCTTAGTGGAAGTGCCCAAAACTAGCAAAGTATAAATTTTAAAATAGTAAAATCGTTAATGACTAAAGCATTGCAAAGTGAAAACCAATCAAAAAGGAATTTAAAATACTTGTATATATATCTATGTATAATTATTATGTATATTATATATTATACTATATTATATATTATATATTAAAGTATTATATATTATATATGTTATACTATATTATGTATAGTATATGTAAGTATTATATATATTATATGTATATTATCCTATGGTTCTGTTTCCTGGTCGAAACTTACTAATCCAGTATGCAATTTAACAAACACATGTTAGGGTAAGATTGCAGACTTAGATGCAAAACTAGTCTCTAATCCCACATACATGAAGACTATTTTAAGCTGATTGTTACGAGAAACAGCAGACACATAGGAGAAGCTTTAAAAACAGAGTAAAAATTATCTTTTCGTAAAGAACATTTCTAATTATGAAGGAAATCTGCATTTGTACGAGTGTGTCCCTCTCTGTACCAGGAAGAGAAGGATGACTAAGCTACAAGAACTCTTACCAGTGGAGAAGGCATCAATTTAAACCTTCTCAATAAACTACTCTTGTTTACCATTCCTTCCTGGTCACCTCCCCACAACTAGCCGCCTCCACACCCTCCTCTCTTTTGCTGATAACGGGACGTAAGCCTGAATTCTAAGCCAACTCTGAGAGTTACTTATTTTCCCCAGAGTATCTCCCAGGTATACATGAGGTACATATGTTGATAAACTTCTGTTTGTTTTTCTCTTGTCAATCTGTCTTTTGTTACAGGGTTCCCAGTAGAGAATTTAGAAAGGTAGAGAGAAAATTCCTTTTTTTCCTCCCCTGCAGTTCAACTACTTCAGTTGAAACCATTTTGAAATAAACTACCCTCCAACCAAGTAAGTAAGAATAAATATCTTCTATAAGCTGATGACATGGTTTTATAAAAAAATAATAATAATAAGGAATGAACTACCTATAAATATTTGATCTTATTTATTGGATACTGCTGGGGAAAAAGAACTTATTATTCTAAAACTAAGAGAATTATATTTGATAGATGGTTCCCTAATCCTCCAAATGACTTGTATCTAAAATCTCCATGTAACAAGTCTATTAACTTGGTTTTGCAGGTGAGGGGAGGACATTTGAAGCTAGCTCATCTTAGTGGGTCTGGTGGAAGATCAAATTTCGGAGCATTGGATAAACTGAGAGTCTTTTGACATTTTCTAGCATTTCCTTGGATTACTGATCACTCCTGTTTTGAAAGTTTTCCAGGAGGGGAATAATATTGGCCATACTTCATGATAGGAAACTCTGGGAATTTAAGTCTACTTTTGCTCTGGTGTTGAAATGGGTCCGAAGTTCCTTCCTAAAGGAAAGTCTTTGAGTGTTCACTAATGACAGAAGTGCTAATCTAATATCCTTTGCCCCTTATTCCAATAAAAAACTTTAAATTTAAGGGGGCATTTTGCCCACCAGCTACAAGGTTTTGTTTCTTGGCATCACTTGTGGATAAATATAGTTGAATGACCAAGTTTCAGCCAATGAGTTATAACTGGAAGCGTTGTGTTGTGTGCAACTTCTAAAATATTTACCTCCTGGGTCCCTTTATTTTTTCCTTTCCAATGATTAAAATGAAAAATTTATGCCTGGAAAATGAGACAATGCACCACAGGTGGTCAGAACACCTTGGGAGCCTGATGAAAAAAGACCTACGACACTAAAACTGGGCTGTGTACTAGGAGTTTCTTTAATCTAAGAGAGAAATAAGTGTGATTTCATTAGCTGTTCATTTACTGCTGTCGCTGTGTGCAGGTGAGCTTCATGCTTCCTGAGACTACACTGTTTCTGCTCTAGATTATGGCTGAAGTGAGACAGGAAAGATTTGTCCGGCAAGTTTTATATACACGCATGTAATGATAAAAAACTGTAAAGGGTTATGAAAGAGAGAAAATACTTAACATGAAAGTAGGCATACACAGGTTTCTCCATCTGCAAATGTTTTAATAGATACTTTTCAGCGGCTGCTTTGTTTCTTGAACTAACCAGTACCCGACATAAACTCAGTGGAATATTTCAGATTCATATTCAACGACCATTTTTTTCAGGGCCCTGTTATGTGTTAGGAACCTCCTGATTCTTTTGCCATGGATATTCCTCACGCTGACTCCGCAGGATAGGCGGTTTATTTTTGTGGTTTTGCCATGAGTTTTGCTCAGGAAGAAGAGAACGTGTTTAAGATGTTTCTGCTGGCGAGGGGCAGGGCTCCTTGGCTCAGCTTGGAATGTGTTTTTTCTATAACGTGCAGAAAAAGAAGTCATGCAGTTCTCCTGAGCTTTCAGAAATGTGGACAGGAACCCTATTGGATGCAAATCATTTCGTTCATAGACAACATTTTAAAAA
Source organism: Camelus ferus (assembly GCF_009834535.1). Lineage (NCBI taxonomy): Eukaryota > Metazoa > Chordata > Mammalia > Artiodactyla > Camelidae > Camelus > Camelus ferus. The sequence continues at coordinate 12,988,365 of NC_045719.1, forward strand.
GATTCCGATACGCATTTTATCAAAGCAAATCAGTCTATAACTTCCAAGCACAAAACTATTTTACTCGTGTTCGTATAAAGCATATAATCTCAATTTCTGATCAAATCGTCTCAAATATGTTAGGTCGAGTACCATGCCCCCCTTATAAAACTTTTCTGCCTGGGTGTGATGGCTGTAATTGCTTCACCATTCATCACGGTAAATGGCTTGAATCCCTCATACTTCTACTTTTTGTGACGTAAACTAAAATATTACTTCCACTGTACTTTCACAATGCTAGAATTTCAGCGTGGCTGGATTGCTTGTTTACTTGATCAGTTAACATTTGCCTTCTTCTAAGTACTATAGTTCCATGTAAAGTCTCCACTAGTTAAAAAAAAAAAAAACTGGGTTTAAACTGAAAGAATAGCAAAGATGGTAAACAGGACTTCTTGAAAATATGGTTGAATGACCACTGCCATGTTTAATACAGCACGTGGAAACATAGTGTCTGTAGGTAATTTTGCTTTAAAGAATAGATCTCTGATTGTAATTTGAGCATCAAAGAACTGACGGACTAAATGAGCCTGTTATTCTGAGACCTGATGCCTACCTGAAGCCCTGTTTGGCTGCCGCCCCTTAATATTCCGCCAAAATGGACTCTTTGGTTGCTCAAAACGACCAGTGCCAAAATAAGTGTTTTCCCAACTGTTGGTGAACTGAGTCCTGCTGTGTTCCATTATCTGCATGTGTGTTTTGATGCATTTTTTTTCCCCCTCTCACTGTTGTAATTTATCCTTAACTGTCTCCAGTTATATTTTGGTAAATAGGAACCGTTAGTTGTTTTCAGCCTTCAAGCCCTGTTTGGTTGCCTTCAAGTGCAGCAGAACTAAATATACAAATAAGCATGTATTCTACCTGCAGTCGTGTCCATCCAGCCTAGCACATTTAGGTTGCGAATCCATTTTTTGACTTCCTTTCACTGGTCACCCACACATCGTATTCATATATCAAACTCAGCTCAGGACGTCTAGTAAGTTCTCCCTCTTACTTCTCTGGCTGCCACTTCCAGCCCTGGGTCCTATAGACTTGATACAAGATAACAGTTGGCACTTTATTATCCTCTATTTTGTATAGTTGTCTGAGATGTTCATTTTACTGAGATGCTAGATTCAGACGCTGGGACATGTTCGGGGCTCCCCCTCTCCCCTCAGGGCTCTCTCTTTTCTTTCTCCAGACAGTCATCCACTAAGTCTCGGGAGGGTTCTGCCCGCTCTAGTTATGTATGTCCGTTGTTCGTGTCCCTCATCATTTCAGTGGTGTCTTCGCTTTGGCTCACCTCCCTCAGATGTCCATTTCTTGCACTGCCCGTATCTGATTTTTGAAACAAAAATCTGATCACGTCACTTCTCGGCTTGAAGTTTTCGTTGGCACTTGTATCTGTGACCACAAACATCCAAATACCTCTTCTCATCTGGCTCATTTCTCGCAGCTCCCACACTGCACTGAACCGCCCTGTGGTTTTGCAGTTACTTGCTTCAGTACCTCCCTGGGGACGGGAAGGAGTATTCGGAAGGTAGAATCATAAGGGGATGTATCAAATATTTTAACATTTTTATCTCATTTAATCTTTGCTCAACTTTAAGAGGGAAGTATAATCATTATCCCCATTTTAAAAGGAAAAAATAGAGGGTTTGAGAGGCTACATAAGCTGCCCAATGTGGCAGCAAGAATACATGGATGAGACTAGAATAAAATTCAAATCTTCCCCAGACAAAGCTAATACTTTTATCCCCTGTGTCTTTGTGCTTCTCTGTCAGCTGTTCTCTTTGCTCAGAATTTCTTTTTCCCTACTTTTTATCTGTCTAATAAATTACAATTGCCCTTCCCAATTCGGGGAAAACGCCATTTTTCTGCAAAGCTTTCCCAAGAGTCTCTCCTTCCCACCTCAGCAGAGATAAAAGCTCCCAACTTTGGGCTTTAAAATTCCTTATAGCTCCCCTCTGCACAGTGGACTATTTTGTGCTATATTTATTTAACTGTCTTGTTTTCCTCCCCAGATTTAATGGGTGCTACATCTCCCTGTACTGTTTTGCTTTCTTCGTAAACCTTATCACAGTACATGCACCCAGAAACAGTCTGTGATTAATTTATTCACTGACTGTTAATTAATTTATTAATGCTATATAATCTGACTTTAAAAACAAGTTCAAGAATCTAGAAGTGATAAGCATAAATGCTCCTCAGTCAGATGGACCTTTAACATCGCACAGTGCTCCAAGCAGTGGTTTTCCAACTGTGAAGTTAAACGCTCTCCTTGGAGGCAATAGGAAAATAACAGAATATGTGCAATTTATTAGTACGACATGGGTTTGGGGAAAATACTGTTGTCTGAATCCCAATTAGAGAATGTAGATGGCAAGCCTGTGCCTCTAAGCTGGGGAAGACCTCTGATAGGCTGACTTAATGTGATTCTCAAAGCATGTGTGTTATACTTTAACTGAACATATTAAAAGGGACTGTGGCTGTAAAAGGGAAAGAAACAGCAATATGAAGCTCAGGTCCATTTTGGCGGAATATTAAGGTCCCACAAAACGGGACTGATCAACAAAGTTACCAGTTATTCCTCTGGGAAAAAAATGCCACCAAGAACATAACAAATCTGGCCCTAAAGAATCAAATTAATTTGATTATATAATATTTTAATGGAATTAAGTAATTCCCCCTTCTCCTGACCTATAAAGTGACATGAATGTCACGTATTTGGAGTTTAGTTTTCAGGAAATGCCTATACAAATCTTAACGTAGCAGGTTAAAAAAAAACTCGGTTTTGCAGCAATTTGGGGAAAACACATAGTACCTTTTCTTCTTTTAAATGGGAACTGGTACATGTAACTGAAATACGAAAGCTCCTTTTGTTCACTTACCGATTATATTTTTCAGTTGGTCTTTAAAATGCTTTCACGTACCCTTCGGTAGTCTTGCTTGACTGTTCTATCGGGAAGTCAGGGTCAGGACTAGTATAATCATTTCTTCCCGTGATGTCTAGAACATGAGCCCAATGTATGTTCTTCGGAGGTGGCATCTTTTGATTTTATTCTCTCAGAGAACTGGTATATTAAAGAAAAAAACCTTCTAGAACTCAGAACTTTCAGACTATGTAAAGGCCACCCTCAGTCTGGGTTGAAATCTACTTTTTTAACACTGGTTATTAGATTTCTCAGCACACTGCCTTTCTTTGTGGTGTTACAAGGCACGCTATGAATATGATGAACCGTGGGCTATGGACGTATGAAAACTCTTTTAGATAAAATACCACTCCAATTCCTTGTCTGAAGTGGCTTTTCACAACATTCTTTGTTTTATTACTTTTGTTCTTCTGTATCTTGCCTTCCTAGAGCATATTTTTCAATGTTTATGCACTCTCTCCTAACCCCCATACAGGTCACATTTATGCTTTCTTTAAGATTCCTTACAGCCTCATATTTATAGATAAGTCCTTCATAATGTAGTTTATGTGATGATGGGGAGAACAGGTGTGACCCTGGCTTTCATTTTTGTCCAGGCTTCAAACTCTAGGATGCATTATATAGAGAAATATTCATTTCTTCCTACAACTACTGAAACCAATGACAGCGATTAGCTGAAAGGAATTTCCACCCTTGTAAATTACAGTTTCACCTAATTAGTGACATCATATAACAGGATAAATTGTGAATTTAGAAAATCATTATTCGGGAAATGAATACTTGTCAGGTACTCTGATGGCAAATTAATCTTGGAACATCTAAAGAAGTCTTAAAGGAACAGGTAGGGGGACCGTTGACATCACTGATGTACAGAATCTCTTTTCTCACCAGCTAGTGATTCTTCCCATTAGAGTGTTTTGTTTACCATAACGGTTGAAAGAAAATGTCCTGATTCTGGGGAAATGTGCATATTTTGGAATCAGAAGGGAACAACGACTGTTCTGTTTTGAAATCCCAATTTTACAGGAGCTAAGATTTACACATGGTGTATTTTTGTTATAATTAAGAGTAAGACATTCATTTTCTGATTTTTTCCAAGCTATTTGGTATTAAGAAATATAGAAAGTACCAAAAGCTGGAGGAAAGTGGGTAAAACTGAATGCACATAGTGAGGAAATAAACGTTCTTCAGCATCACTATAACTCCTGTGCTAGACAAGTCAGTCAACACTGGTGATGTCCAGTAGGCCCCCTGGTTGCACTGTCCACAGCATCCTGTTCTGACAGACAGCCTAGAATATACTTTGATCAGACATTGCTACTAATTGGACCTGATTTGACCCTATAGTGTCCCATTTGTAAAATAGCCTCGCCCAATAATTCTGCCCTCTTAATTCTAATCTCTGAAACAATAATGGATAATTCTGATCTCTAAAACAGTAACAATTTACTAGGGCAAACAGAATGCGTCTAGAGAGCTCAAGATGGATTGGGCCTCTGGGAACAAGCTGGGATAAAAATTAGATGCACAATTAGAGAGAGTGAGCCAGTGAGAATAGTGCATGCTAGAACCGTCCTACGTGTTGACGGCTTTCTGCCCCGTATGTGTCTTTGCAATGATATCATTCTTCTGATTGCACATAGCATGCCTTTCATTTCTGTGAAACCAAAATATCCCGCAGAGAATATCACGAGCAGTGATGGTATGATGAACACAAAAGTGATCTGAACAAATACTCTCACGTGTCATCCTAGATTGAAAGATGGATGTCAGATGACAGTCGCTGCTCTGGTCTGCCCTGTTTTACAGTTGTTGCCCGGAAGCCTTCTTCTTTCCTCACTGTCACAGATTATTTAGATTTCTCTTTTCAGTTTCTCAGCCTGCATTTCCACTGGGTTCTGGATCAGTTGAGGCAGCCGTGGTGTTATGTCACTTGTGTGGACAAGGAAAATTCCTTTGACTTTTCTGGACCAGTTTCCTCGTTTGTAAAATGGGAGTCACACCATCTCATGTGAAGTATTGTGTGGGGATCGGAGACAGCTTGTGTAATAATATTACTCCACTACGTGGAGGCAGTGACACGGGCAGGAAACAAAAACATTCATGTGGGTAACATGAAAGAAAATGTCTGCTCTTAAAAGATCTGTAGTGATAGGTGTCCCTGTTCTCTTCTCTTTTGAAATGTACGAGTCAGCCACCTTTTCCCGAGTGTTCGTTATGCAATAGCTGTTGCTGCAGGGCAGACAACTGCTGAAGGCTGAGTGGTGTACAAAAACCTTTACTTCTCGCCCATGTGTCTGCCATTCGGCTGTGGTTCAATGGGTCCAGGCTGGGCTTGAATGCTCGGCATTTGGGCTATGAAATGGGTTTAGGGCTGCTCCAAATGTTTCTCAAAACTTCGGGGCCAGCAAGCTATCTGGGCGTGTTCTTTTTGAAAAATGGCAAACGTGCAGGAAGATGAGTTCAAACCTGCCAACTCATTCAATCTTGTTAATATTTTATTGACCAGAAGAGTCGGATGACCCATTCCTAGGCGAAAAAACAGGAGCTTAGAGGTGGGGTGAAGTATTTTCCTAATAGTGATCTAGTCTATTACAGTTGTCACCCAATGTAGGGAAGAACTGAAATGCTTTCCAATATTTTAGTTTTAAGTATGCATTTTATTTATGTATTGTGCCCACTGAGCAGTTAATGAAATACTTTTCAGCTCCAACTTATAGATATCACTGAGGTCAGTGAAAAGGAAAAACTTGGTGAAAAGAAATGTCAGTGTGTGTGATAACCCCCCTTCAAATTCAGTTTAGGTCCTGAAATTCAGTACAGGTTGCAATAGGACAGTTCTGTTTTTAAGGCTCCACATGTAATGGCTCCTGGTTTCCTTTAAGAAGAGCTTATATGAATTTTATCTGATTGAGGGAAATATGTGTGTGTGTATACTATATATAATATATATATATATACACATAATATATATATTTCTACAGTCTGAGAGATAAGAACTGCTACAAAGTAATTTGAAGTACTACTAGTAAAAACATAATTTTTGACATTAACATAATATTTCATTAAAATTTATGATTCCCTTCCATCTTTTATCATTAATCATTCTTTTTGTCATCTCAGTTAAAGAGCATTTTTAAAAGAGTAATATTTCAGAGTAGAGAAGGTACCCTATACTGAGAAATAAGGCCATTCTATGGCCTGAGATTTGGTAAAAAAAAAAAAAAAAGTCTTCTTTTTAGTTTTTTTTCCTTGTATCTATCATTTTTTGAAGTATACAATTAGTAGTGGAGGAGGTTGAAATTACAGCAAACAAAATAACAAAGTGAAATGACATTATTTTAAGACTTTGTGTATAAATGAAAATAGTAAATACAGCAAAAGCCAATCAATCTGGCATGGTTTATTTTTTTTTCAAATACAGAATTTCAAAATCAGGGAGAAGATTCTCCTGAAAAAGAAAAGAGCAGATGAGGTGATTTACATACTCAGTTCTTTATGAATTGTTTTGGAAGAATGGGTAAGGAAGTGAAGTTTATGATATTAAAAATTGGAGATATTCTGAAAATAACTCATTATTCGATTCTACTGAAAATCAGAGTGCTACTTGGAAATGTACTGTAGTCTTTTATGGAAATGAATACAATCTGTGAAATGGCAGTTACGTCTGGGAGACGAATTGCTTTTTCAGGCTCTCTGAGGTTCCAGTGCAAAAAGAAAATCAGAATCTAAGCAGCTTCAGAAGTTTTCTCTATTCATTAAAATAAAAAAAACTGTGACAGGGATCTAGCCTGAATGAGATAGGTCAAGAAAACCGTAATTCCAATCCAGAAAACCATAAACACTTTATATTACTGGCCGTTTGACTACAGCTTCACAGCAGATAAAGTAAAAATAGTGCTTGCTTCTAGAGAGAAAAAGTAAATCAAACATAGAATATTATTTATTTCTTATTTTCTGTCCTTGTTGTGCTTTCTCTCTTATAATTTAGTTCAGCAAATGAAGTAAAAAAAGTATGTTGGGAAATGGACTCTCTAAAGAATTTTCTCAAACTCACATACGTTGAAAGCAAAGTACTTAACAATGAGTTGCTGTTATTACACATTCTTGAAAAAAGTTTTTCACAAAGATAAACAAATAACAGCCTAAGCAATCTTGTTACATGATGTATAAATCCGTTATTAAATATGAATATGTATTTATGTTTGTTATATATGAATGTGTGTGCATGTGTATGATTTTAATGCATTATCAAAACAAAATTCTTAAAAGAAGCTATCAACTTGTTTGAATGGAATAGTACCTTGATAAAATACTATCAAGATACCTTATTAAGACACATACTGCAAAGCTAATTACTTAGCATTTTTTATTTTCTTCAACTCTCTAGGTTCAGGCATGATCTAATTGAAATTGAATTTACTATAAAGTTGATACCAGAAATTAGGATAAATGGCCAATATGGTATAGCTTTGGACAAATCATTGAAATGATGACAGCTTCACTTGTCCTCCTTCAGAATTTACCAGTTTATGAGTAAAAACAGTTTTGATGCAGAATGGTGGGTAAATGGAAAGATTATCTTTAGCCCAGACCGCCCCTCATCATTTCTCTTTAAGTTACCAGATCATTTCATTCATAACATTTGTAATCTGTAATTACTTATTTGTTTCCTTATTTGCTGTTTTTCTTTCCCAACCGTGTCTGCACTGCTAACCCATGGGAGACATGATAAATGTTTGTGGAATGACGCAGGATGCCCGAAGTGAAATTGTCAGATGGTGCTAGCTACATAGACTTGAATAGACTTCGCGTTAGGAAGGGATGCCAGGTCTGCATTATCTGTGCAGATGTTCCAAAGTGTCAATGACACAATCAACGCTTCTTTTTGTAGAGTTATTGTTTGTACAGAAGAGCTTCTCCCTCACCAAAACTCCAGGAGCTAAAAGGTAGCAGCTTAACGTTTTTATGCTAGATTGAAATATGCATGCACAACGCTCATTACATGGTTAATCCCAAATCTGTTCTAACCTACTCACGCTTTCTTCTTAAATTATTTCCTTCCTGGTTAGTAAATAATAAGGAAACTGCTGCTTCCTTTAAAAGGATGGGTGCACCATTTGTCTGCCTTCTCTTCTCTTCTTTGTGTCCTTACTTATCAATCTTTCTTCCTTTTGCAGCCTCAGTATCTCCATCTCCATTGACTGTTTCCCCTTGTCTAATATTTAAAGAGTGTAATTTATCCACAACGTTATACAAAGCCTTTTCTCACCCTGTGTTCTGCTCAGATTACCATACCATCTCTTACTTTCTAGTCTGCGTGAAATCCCTGCCCCTTCCAAAAAATTGCATTCATTGCCTCCATTTCTACATTTTCCAACCACTCTTTAACTTACAAAAACAGAGGTTTCTTCTCATCACTCTCCTGAAACTACACCCTGAAGAACACTAACTGTCCCAGCCTCTCTGTCTCTATCTTCCTCAGTCAGGACTTATAAATGGCCTTTCAATATTAGTTAAGGAAGGCTCAGTGCTGTGACAAACAAACCCTATGATTTCAGTGGTGGCTAAACAGTGTAGAATTTTAATTCTCACTCGTGTCATGGACCCAAGGGGACCCAAGGGGGCGGGTGTGGGGCTGGCAGCGGCAGGTGTGCTCAGCGCCACACTTTCATTCTCCGGCCCAGGCTGAGAGCAGCTCTGCTGTCTTCAGTGCTTTTTCATCTTCAGCAAGTTGCCAAGGATACTCTAAGGGCCAGCGTCCAGCTGGATAAACATGGACAAATGCAGGTGGCAGATTTCGTGGCCCAGGTGTGGAGGTCGAATATATCAATTTGCTTAGATTCCATTGTCTAGAAGTCAGTTCCATGGCTACATTTAAGTGTGAGGCAGGACAGGGAAATGTGGGGTTTTCTTTTTTTTTAAACAAACAAACAAACAAAAACCCCTCTTGGAGTTAGAGATGAAGCTGCAAGTTCTGCCACTCTTCCTTGAAAAATCTCTTTTGTCTTGTCTTCCACAACCCTTTGCTCCTCTGTTTTATTTTTTTCAATCTCTCTCACTGATGTACTTAATGCTCTTAACCAGGGCCTTAGCTTTTTGACATCAGCGGAACGCCATGTTCTTTTAATTAGTTTATCTAATTCTGTGGCTTCAAACGATATGTACATGTGTCTCTAGGCTAATTTATTTCTTGTGATTCAGAATCCTGCTTTTAATTGCTGACTGTAGATGTCTGTTATTAATTATCTGAGGCTTCTGAAATCTAACACAATAAAATACACATCCCTTACCTGATTCTCCAATGTTTTGTTTCTATGCAAGCTTGGGGTGAGATTATATTATAATTATATTATTTTCTTTGCCTCACTTCCACACGTAATCTACCTCCACAGTGTCTTTTGTCCCTGCCGACAGAAGGACTTGACTTACCTTTTATTGTACTTTACTAACAATCTCCTAACTGGTACGCCTTCATCCCATGCCTCCCTGTTCTGATATACCTTATATGCAACTCAGTGTATTGTCCTTAAAGATTATAGATTTGATTATGCCCTTCTTTTACCATAAAACTCCTGTTGCTCACCCTGAAATCAACGGTTTAAACTCATCTAACGACCTTGCTTCTTTATCTGTCCCTCATGATACAGGTGCACGTATCATTGTGAGACAAGGAAGGGTTAATTAAGTATTGTGATCGACAAAGACATTCTTTGGGGCTTCAGAATAAATAATTCTAGTAATAATAACATTATTAATGGTCAGCATCCATAGAGAACTTACCATGTGCTTGGCATTACACTAAGAACAGTTCATAAGACAGCTCATGAATTGTCCTTACAATCTTATATCTAAGTTATTCTCACAGATACATAGATGGAGAGGTTATTACAGCCCAATTTCATGCTTTTAGAAAGTGCTAGAGTCCTTTGTGTAACTTTGTCTCCATGATGAAAGAAGATAATCAAGTGGAATCTCTATTTGATCTCTGGTGTGTCTAACACTGGAAACCGCACTCTGAAGTACTTTTCTGCGTTGTCTTTCCAGCTTTGCTCAGTGGAAGTGGGAGTTGCAGAGTTCATACTAGAACGGGGGTGGGAGCAAAATGAAGTGAAATGAGTCCTTTAAATTGGTTTGATAGCTGAGTGTGTTTGCTTATTTGAAACCAGGGAGGTAGATTGACATAATACTATATAGGTGACGTGCAAGTTCTTTCAAAACAGGAAATAAAATTATTGGAGATGCACTATTTGGAAAATTAGTGTGGTCATGATGTGAAGATGGAATTAAGTGGGTGGAGGCAGGAGGGAGGAAAACAAGCTATTATAAAAACCAAGGGAGAAAGTAATAATAATTTCAATTAGTGTCACTTTATATTTGATTGTGATGTCAATCTTACTGCTGAAATGGATACTTCCTGGGCCTCTAAGCTGCTGTCCACTCTCTGACGAAAAGCTGGTGTTCTGGTGCGAAATACCATGGTCTCCGGAAACACACACCACATTTTCCTACCATCTACGTAGTTTACTAATGTAATTTCTATTTCAAAATTTTTCTTAGGACACTGAGTCTTAAAATAACCCTTCTTTTGAAAAGCATATTGTGGTGGAAACTATTAAACATTTTTCATTTCTACCCACATGAAAAAAAAAAGGGGGGATACAAACATAATAATGTTTTTAAATGTCAGCATGCTGTGGTTTAAGTGTAATTCTTAGTCTGATCAGAATAAGTATATATTTGTTTAAAGTAGAATCTGTCCATAGATCTCCGAGCCCATACAAATATAAAATAATCATGAATTCCTTAAGTCTGGATTTTCTACAATTTAGGTGAATTGATTTTCTTATTAATTGAATGTGTGAGGTTTTTATTTTGATATGTTATTCTTATTTGTCTTCTGATTACTTCAATTCTCTCTCTCTCTCTTTTTTTTTTCTTAAATTGCATTTTAAAAGTGATTTTAAAATGGTGTTTAGAGCAGTACTTGTGATGGTGATGTGAGGAACAGGAGGCTGAGAATCTGTTGTTCTGGGACAATTGTCTCCATGGTGAAGAGAAGAGAGTTGGGAGGAAAACAATGTGTACAGATATGTCGGTAGCAGAAGCGGTTCCAGATGGCCCTAAGCTTGCGGGCCATGTGGGGGGTCGGCCTCTTTAACGTTCTCTGCTGTTAGGAACTCCAGGGCTGCCCTTGGGCATCAGAAGACAGGCAGAGTATTTTCAGTACTGAGGCTGAACCTAAGACAGGATGAACCCTGTGAGCAACTCTGATTTCTGTCGCTGCTCCTTCTTCAAGGGTTTCTTCCAGCTCTTTCTCGTCTTTATTTCCCAGGTCACTGTTCTGCCCACTTACATTGTCCTGCTTGTCCTTCTGTCTATGACCCTGATAAACCTAGTCATCACTACAGTTGGTGACCATTAGCTATGAGCCAGATTCCCTGCTCAGCCTGTCATGGGTATCATTTTATTTAATCCTCACAACAATCCAGAGAGGTTGATATCATTATCCCTGAGGAAATTGGAGTTCAAGAGGCCGGAGAGTTTGTTCAAAATCATAGTGTCTTCAGGTGGCAAAGCTAGTATTCAAACCCATTTGGTCTGAGCCAACGTCTGGGCTACATTTAAAACTCAACTAGGATTTAAGCATCGTGGATAAATGTGCCCAGAAGTCAAGGCAGAACATAGTTGTAAGCAAAAGAGAAATAGGCTGAGACAAGTTACAGTTTGTGATTTTTTTCCTTAGAGACATATTCAACTGAATAGGGCCATCTTGGGAGAAACTGAAGCTAACAAGCTTTATCTTCGGCTTTGGTACCGATTTTGTCTAATCTACTTTGGCTCCTGTGACAGCTAGTGCCCTTATGCTGCCCCTGTCACAACAAGCAGCGTTAAATAAACTCATTTTACCTGAATTGTAAGTGACATAAGGTTTTATCCCTTTCAGAGGAATTTGCGTTTTTTAAGAGGGAATATTCAAAAGTCACAGGGGTTAACTTAAATGAATTAATCTCAAAGAGTGGGATTTTTAGACTGTGACTGATGGGTGAAAAATGAATTTTAGGTCCGGGCCAGTTTCCCGTGGCTTTTCAAGTCACATCCTCTGTGTGACTAGGCACCCCGCTGATGTGGCAGCCAGCACAAGTGACTTGGGCTATGTACTCCCTTTCTCGTTGCTCTCTTATGACAAACATACTTTCTGGTCAATTATCACTATTATTTTTGCCTTTGATCATCATTGTTTTGATCTAATATGTGTTCTCAAGTTTCATATACGCCATAGAAATACTCATTGGGTAGTGCTTAAATTGAATGGGGAAGTACTTAATTCCTTGTTCATTAGGAAATAGCAGTCTAATGAAGATGTGTTTTAAAAAAGTATTTAAATCCACATTTGACAGTTTAATTTATTTAGACCATAATGCCCACAGTCTCTTGAGATTCGTAGATGAAATAATGCTTATAAAAACCAAAATATCATTTTATAGATATGCTTGTATCTCACTCCTTTGGATCCAAAGTTTATAATAGCATTTTTGATGTCTGAAGAAATTATTGAGAGCAAGAATTTATTCGCGTGCAACCTGCCTGTGTGAGAACTAGGTAACAGTAAAATGAGTGATTCGAGCCAGATGTTCCCAGTAAAGGAGGCCTCACCAGGTGAAGAAAGTAATGTAGCTTCAACTTTGTCATGGTAATAATCTGGTTGAATCCATACCGACAAGTAGAAAGAGAAAATGAAAGGAAATCACCAACTTATATTTTAAAGAAACGTTAACTGCGTTTTGTGCCAATGAGAGAAAATGAATTTTCATTTAATTAAAAGAAGAGCTTTCAGTCCCTCAGAAGAAGCCTTGAGAAGAGCCAATGATATTTCAAAACATCAATAAAAACCATAAACTGCCTCTATGGCTGTGTTTCTGATTCGATAAAGTGCATAACATATCACACCTAAAGCCACCTAAAGCAATGGAAACACAAGAGTTCAGTAAGTGTGAGTTATCACCCCACTCAGCCAGCACGTATTAGATCGAGTGACTGGTTCCACGCCAGTCATTGTACATAGTAGCACTGTCAGTAATAGATGGTGTCACGTGACCAATGAATCTGAGTCTGCAAAGAAAAATCAAGGTTTGCTTTTAAGATTTATGTGGAATGAAAAAAAAATACTTTTGGGTGGAAATTGTCAAGCCCACTGGCAATGAATCCGATTCCTGCCTTGGTGAAAAGATAATTGGTTCAGGAAAAATGTGATTAGATTGTGTCCCTCTAGAAATCACACAGGATTGAACTTTTTCAATTCAGTCTTTTTAGTAGACGGGTACAAATCTGAGCCCCCCGCGGCCATAGGCATGCAGTTCTTCTGTTCACGGGAATGGCCAGGACAGGGGCTGTGGATGGAGCGGAAGCTTGTCAGACTCATACCGCCACGAGCGGCTTCTGCAATTAGTAGGTGTCAGGTCGGTCTGGGGAAATGGCAGGGGGAGAGGCCGGATGGTGATGGCGGCCCAGGGAGAGGGAAAATTCACAAGAAGCTGGGCCAGGAGGGAAGACTGCTTATGGGACTGCAGTCTCCACGGGTCAGGCCACGGTTGGCAGGCTGCATGCCAGAACAAGCAAGTGGAAGCCCCGTGATTAGGCTAAGCAGAGACCTAAAACAGAGACACTCGCACCACGGCCTTCTGATCAGCTGCCACCTTTCTTGCCCCAGGTCCAAACATCCCAATTTTCCAAGCCATCTTTGAGTCTAGCTGCTACAGAAAAAATTGTTCTAGAGGATCTGTCAATTAGCGTATTATTTAAGATTGTTCTAGAGCAGAGTTGTCAACCGAAATGGTAAGAGTTGTCAATCAAAGTAGACATTGCATTTTCTCCATGTTAGATCATATCTAAAGATTGCAAATATGGTTAGACAGGAAAAACATTCATAAACTTTCTTATAAAATGTCATCTTTTGAAGATGAGGAAGATTAAAAAAATTAGTGGCTCCCTGCTGCTCTATGCTGCTACTCCTTTTGCATCTCTCCCTATGCCTGTGCACCTAGATCCAAACAAATTAAAACTTAAAAATATATATATACATACAGTGCATATTAGCTAGATGCCCACCTCTGTCGTGGGGTCTCAGTTCATGATTGAGTGCGATGATTTCTCTTCTATTTTCATTTTTCTTCTGAAGGAAAAACAGCAACTTCCCCATTTCTTTGTCTTACGTATTTAGAATGTATATATTCTCTCCTCTTACGCCTTCTGCAGTTATGAAACAGCATCACTGCAAGGAGCAGAGGTTACTCGGGGACCAAGCCATCCATGCCCAGCAGAAAGGCTGTTCCCATCTCTGTCCCAGGGCTTCAAGCCCCCCGCTCCCTTGTTCTGTAACACCCTCACTCATGGGGCTACAGTGACTCTGTCCCTGTACAAGTAGAACCAGAGGAGACAAGAAGGCGTGTCAACAGTGATCAGGCTGAAATTACAGACAGAGGTCTAGAGGTCTGACCACGTTCTGTTCCTTCAGCCTCTGTCACCATGCAGATTAGCCACTCCATCTTGAAGGAAGGGACTGAAGGGGTGTAGAAAACTGAGAATTTTTTCCAGGGAGTTGCCTTTCTGGGGACTGAATAAAATGCATTTCCCTCCGTGGAAATGTTTTGAGTGTGATTGAGTATCCCCACCATGGAAAGGACACTCAATTCAGAGTCACAAAATCTGAACGTGAATCCAGCTCTGCTGCTTATTAGCAGTTTGGCCACATGCATATTATTTACATCTTAGGTCTTAGTTTTCTCATATGCAAAATGAGAGTAATAATTTCTACATCAAGAATTATAATGAGAAGCATTTGTAAAATGAAGGCACCCAACAAATGGCAGAAAATATTACATTTATTAAAAGTAAAATTAGTCTCTTTGAGCCTAAGTTTTTTTTAAATCAATAAAATGAGCATAAAGTACATATTTCATAGGTTTGTTGGAAAGTTATACGACAGCATGCATGATATGAAAGTGCCCTTATACTCAACAGATTTTTTAAGACACCCTTGTCCTTTGTGAAAAAATACACAAAGGCTGTATTAGAAGAACCTACAATTTCCCCCTCCTTTCCTCCTAACATAGAACATTTTACTTCTGACACTTCTGGTCACCTAATGGGTGGGGGTTTTTTTCCCACACCAAAAATAATTCTTCACAACACCAGCTGGGTGTCCTACACTTTAACTCAATTCTGACACTATCTACGTGGAGATAGCATCAGATCCGCAGGTTAATCTCAGTCCCTTGAGATTGCTCTGCCCCACTTCAGATGCCAAACTCAAGTAGTGGGTCCCTAGGTTACCCACAACTTCTGTGCGACTTGACTGTAACCTGGAGGTTCCTATGACCACACTTGGGTTCCATTAATTTGCTAGAATGGCTCACAGAACTCAGGGAAAACTTATATTTATCAGTTTATTAAAGGATGTGATCAAAGATGCAGATGAGCAGCCCGATGAAGAGATGCACTGGGTGAGGTCTGGGGGGGTCCCAGCACTGGAGCCCCTGTCCCTGCGGAGATGAGCTGTGTCAACATCCCAGTACCTGGACGTGCTCATCAACCTGAACATACTTCCGGACTTTTATGGAGGCTTCCTAATGTAGGCATGATGGATCATTAACTCCATTGTCAGCCTTTTTTTCCTTCTCAAGAGAACAGGAGGCAGAGCTGAAAATTCCAAGCTGCTTCTCATGGTTCAGTCTTCTTGGCGACAATCGCCTCCATCCAGGAGTCACTCCATGAAACAAAAAATGCACTCCTATCACCCAGGAAATTACAAGGTTTTCAGGATCCCTGTAATATTAGAGCAAATATGCTCCTAGTGTTTTTTGCACTTAGGGAATTACAAGTATTTCAGGAGCTTTGTTCCAGGAACTTGGTAGAAATGAATATATAGTTTCTATTATCCCACATAAGGCAGGTCTGTTTCCTACGCTCCCAGCCTCCCGGCTCTATGTTCTGCCTTTCCTTTCCTTAGTCCCCAAGGTGACATTTGCTGTCCTCCCCACATTTTCTCCAGGCCAGAGATACCGGACCCTTGTGTTTTCCCCTCGCCCATAGTAATTAATACCCACTATTAGAGAGAAGTTCAGTCTTACAGGATATATATAATAGATATTATGCACATGCATGCACAGGACACATATATGTGAAATGACCATAATGTGAATTTAAATGCATGCTTGTTTCCCATCAGAATTCCTTAGTCGTCAACTCTTAAGTTTCTGTTTCTTCAGTGAAAAATTTCTGTGACCAGAAAATATGCACAAGAGATTTGGGGGGTTCCCAGAAGGTCATTGTGATTTCCTTTGAAAGCATACAACACGGGCCAAGATCTATGTCATTTAAACATAACGCCAGCCCTCCCGGCACCTGGCCTATGGAAGATGGTATCTCCAGGGTTATTGTTCATGATCAGTTACAGGCGACTGGCGTAGGGCCCTAAAGTCATTGCCAATCTTGGCCAGAAGAGAGAAGTTCCTGGGGTGAGGCCCGAGGAATGATGAATTAGTGCGGCTGGACTCCCTTTTTGTGAAAGGAATAGTGAAGTTGACAGCTGTAAAAAGGTGCATGGAGACAGCTGGAAATAGAAGCCAAGCCATTTGATTTGAAAGCTTTTGTGCTGGTTATTTGTTATCATGTCTTCCTGAAGCTCATTTAGCTGTGTTTCCACAAATGTGAAGACGAAAATCCGAGCAAGCAAACTGGCATCTCTTCGTCATCAAAATTTGGAGCTATATCTTGAAGCAGAAAGTATTTTTGAAAATGCTTGAAATGTTGTCACAGCGCATTTAGAGTAAAGCATCCAAATGTATTATTTCAGCACTTGCTGTGTCTACTTTTAGTGAGATGAGGAGAAGCTGAATTCAGACGTGGATAAACTGTCTTCCACTGTACACGTTCTTGGCTCCAGATATTTCTTTTTGAATGTGAGGGTTTGTTTTTACCAGCTTTCAAATCACTTCCTGATGGAGTGTCACTTCTCCCAGGCCAGGGCATCCAGATTTTCAGTTGTAAATACCTACATCATTGTCCAGAAATAAAGTTTACAAGAAAAGACAATTGAAATCAAGGCCATGGGTAATTCTAAAATAGAAATAATACCATTAACTAACAGCTACTGAATATTTGCTATGTGCCCGGGAGTGTTCCAAGCAGTTGACCATGCATTAACTAACTCATGTTAACCTTACAACAAATTGGTGAAGATTATGTCACATGGTTCGACATGTTTTATTCCATGGACGTGTATGTTTTTTCTAATTCAAGGTGAAAGTACGTTCATAGAGGACTTCAGAGATAGACAGAACGTAAGCTCACACACCCATTTCCACTTGCCACCCTGCAAGATCTCTTAACACTCCTTTCCTGAATAAAGAGAAAAACGCAGGAGAACCCGAGGATGGGCCCAAGGATTATTAATCCATAGTGGATGGAGGGGACCACCTTGAGGGCCAAACCAATTCTTTCATTTCTTTGTGGTCAGAAGTGGCTTCTACTCTTGAAGTTTCCCACGTTTTCCCTTAGACTAAATCCTACACTTCCAGTCTTCTTGTCACCAAATACATTGGGAGGTTTGTAAAAATCTTCTGTATGTTGGTTACCGATGAAACCCAGCTACCGGGGCAGGATGCAGTTAGAAAACATTTCTAAGATCGCAAACCTTTTCTTTTTAATTTCATTTCTTTTCAAGGCTACCACTTTCCAAAGCTCATGAAAGAGGCTGTGCCTTTCTCTCTCTCAGACGGGAGTTCACAGGGACTGGAGACCACTGGAGGCTCGCAAGCGCAAGAGTGAGCTCACCTGCCTGATTTTACCTGTCTGTTCCTAGAACTCTCATTCTCACTACAGGCAGTGGAGGATATTTGATGACCAGTGGTATATTCGTGATGGTATTCGATTTATTTCTGTTCCGTTTTTTAAGTCATCTTGAGAGCTTCTGGGACTCGGTGTAGTTCTATACTTCAGTAAAGTTCTGCAGCTTTAATATATGATAGAGAATCAAACTTGACGTGGTTGAATGACATTCTTAATTCTCAGTCTACGTCCCCCTTGCCACGCATACATGAGACCTGCTGCTCTGTTTCTTCTCCATCTCAGTCAGTGCCTTAGAATAACCTCCCACGTGATGTGTAAGATCTTCATGGTCTGTTCGCTGTCTGCCTCTCTGCCTCGGTCTCTTTTTGGACCTTTACCAATTATGCTTCCGTCACTCTTGTCTTCTTTCTGCCCCTTGAATATTCCAACCTTGTGCTGTCTCTTTTTTTAAATGGTGTTTTCATTTGCTGTCTTTCTGCCCCCTGTGCTTGGCAGTCACCTTTTTCCAGGATTAGCTATTTCTTTTCAGCTAAAATGTCATCAGTGGAGCAAGGTTCTCCCTGACCCAAAGTGCTCCTGCTTCTAATCCTTCCTGGTCAATCTTTGTTCCAGGGATTGTTCTCTGAAATTGTCGTGTTCATTTTTCATTTCTTTGGTTCTTACTTATCTTCCACCCACACTAACATATATGCTCTTTTGAGCAGGGGCTATATCCGTTTTATTAAAGATGTATGAATTCTACCATATAAGGGTTGAGTAAATATTGGAAGAATATATAGGTAATTTCTATGCCATAAATATTTTGAATATATATCATTGAGACATTGTCATGAGTTTGTCATGATTTTATTACTTTTTCTTTTAAAAAATTTTTAAATTTTTTATGCCATTTTTAAAGGTTACACTCCACTTACAGTTATTACAAAATACTGGCTTATACTTCCCATGTTGTACAGTACATCCTTGTAGCCTATCTTATATCTAGTGCAATAAATAGTTTGTACCTTCCACTTCTCCACCCCTATTTTGTACCCTTCATTGGGTTTGTTTGGTTTTAAAGCATAACTTCTAAATTCATGGACACTCCTCCTTTGAAGAGATGGGAGGACGTATGCCTTTTCCCTTGAATCTGGCCTGTGTTACTGCTCAGGGCTTAAGAGACGAGCTCTTGCCACTTCCCCCTCCTTGGGACACTCACTTTTGGAACCCAGGTACTACACTGTGAGAGAACCAAAGGGCTCCATGGTAAGGATCGTGTAGGGTTTTTGGCCACAGCCCAAACAGAAGTTCTAGTCAACAGCCAATGTCAACGTGCAAACATGTGAGTGAGTGAGCGTGTATTTATCAAAGGTCAGCACATTTTTTTTCGGCTAATAAATATTTACATTGTGATCATGTAGTCTCTGCCACAGGTACTCAGCTCTCCTGTTATAGGGCAAGAATAGTCAGAAACAGAACAAAAATTCTATTTACAAACCCAAAACAGACTCACAGACATAGAAAACAAACCGTGGTTACCAAAGGGGAAAGGGCAGGGAGGGATAAATTAGGGGTTAGGAATTAACAGACACACGTTACTATATATAAAATTGATAAACAACAAGGACCTACTGTACAGCACAGGGAACTATATTTAATTTCTTGTAATAACCTATAGTGGAAAATAATCTGCAAAGAATACATGCATGTACGTATATGTATAACTGAGTCACTTTGCTGTACACCTGAAATGAACATTGTAAATCAGCTACACTTCAGTAAGAAAAAGTTAAAAAGAAAAACAGTACATAAATGAACAAGGCCTTTTTCCAATAAAACTTTACAAAAATAGGTGGTAGGTCAGTCCTGGACCAGGGGCTGTAGTTTGCCAGCCTGTCCATGTGAGAATGCTGTTCCCATCATTAACTTGCTTCTAGCCTTTGAGTTACTCCGGTTAATGACACATGAAGATAAATTTTCCCACAAACCCTTGCCCAAACTTCAGCTCTGTGACCATCATAAATGCTTTCCGTCATTTTAAGCTATTAAGTTGGAGGTGGTTTGTTTTGCACCAATAGATGCCTGGAACAGGGTCAAAGCCCGTCTTTTTAAAATGTGGCAACCTTCCGTTTTATATTACATGGTAGATGAGAGTTAACTCCTCTGTCTTTGAAATATTTCTAAGGTCCAGTCAAATTCATGTGGCAGATGCAAAATTGGTATCTGAGCATCTTACGAATCACAACATTTCAATGCAATGGTGCTTTACCAGTACTTTTAAAATGTGTGCCACTTACAGAATGTGACTATATGTATACAAAATGTGAATGATAATGTATGTCCTCAACTTCTTGGCTTCAAAATACGACATTCAAAGATTTTCAAAGTAGAGCAATTGTAGAGAAGTATCAATGAGTTGATTTTGGCCATGATAAAGGGTCATGTGATTTTTCTTCCAGAAAAATAGCTGCATAAATATCCTGGTCTGTGGGGAAAGGAAAACAATATACTCATTTATATTCCAAAATAGACAAATTGAAGAGTCCTCTTGGAGTTTCACGACTTTTATATGAAATGTCCATCTGTATTAAAAAATAGATTTTGGTGAGTTTATGAAGAGACTAAAACAGTTCCACTCTAGCACATATGTTAAAAAGGTACAATCTTGAGACAATTTTTGTAGCAAAGATTTTTTTTTAGATTTTTTATTTTACTTTTCCTTTGAGACTATCAATATAGACCTTTTAGTTTCTTCAGTAATTCAGAGGCCCTATACTAAGAAAGTCATGCTCTTAAAACTCATTTATACACATGGCACAGAATTTCTGAGGTTTTCATGTCTTGCACGTTATCACATGAAGTTCATCTGCATGTAGTGTGGGTTTCACAGACTGCTGGTCAGTTTTCGATCTTCGTTTGAACACGCTTGGAATGGTTTGCCTTATAATCCTATTCCATGATGTGGAAGGGTTTCCTCCACCACTTACATATGGCAAATGTATTGGTGTAAATGTTCTAACACACTCCTCTTTCTCCAAATAGTCACCAATATTAATAGAAGTAATATCCAACCTTCATATGTTCTGTCTAGAGAGATTAATGGCAGATGCTTTCCTCTGTAAACTTTGAGGAAACAAAGAATTTCCAAAAGCTCAGATATACTGCTGTAAATGACAAGAATCTTGAGCTTTTGTAACTAAAGAAGGAGGGTTGAGAAGTGGAATAAAAAGAAAAGTGGTGTAATTTGCAAATATATAGAATTTTTTCTGGGCAATTAGTAGGAAATAATGTATTTAGTATCAAATATTAAACATTTAATACTACAGATGCCTTTTAAATTCCTGACACTGCACAAAAAATGTGTTGCCTCACCTTAAGGCAATACATGTTTCTCAAATTTCTTTAAAGGAAAATTCAAGCAACTTGGGAAATTATGTCAGGATAACCTGAGATTTTCCTTTTAGTCTGGGTCAAATATGCATTAAACGGACAATTCAAGCAAAACCATTTGAGATCTCACCTCCTTTAGTTTTCTTAAAGTGTCACCTTTATGGTTGTCTGCTCTGGTGCTTAAGGTTTTTGTTTAAGAGGGAAGGTGCTAACCGAATATAGGATTTTCTGAAATGCCTTTTTTCCCCCTATTCTGCTGCTGCTTTTGTTTCAAAGGAGTTGGCAGCTGCCTTTTAGTTCCGTGATAGCTTAGGAAAACCTGCACTGTAAGCATGTTAATTTTCTTCCCTTTAGAAAAAGCTCGCTAATCTCAGGAGGTATTGCAAAAATTTAAATTGAAGTAAATAGAAAAATTGCTAAGTTGAAAAAAGAATGTTCCATGCAGCTTCTGACGAGTGGGGACACATCTGGCATGCAACAGAGCATGACATTCTTCAGTTCGTTGCTTTCTGAGGATGTGGGAAAGAGTTGTTACTGTTCGGTATGGGTCTGGTTTCGAGCACCAGCAGGTACAGGTTTAATTACTGATCAATGGACTGCTTGAGCTGTGGATTATTCAGGAGTAGACTAGTCCTATTTTCTGCTTTTCCCCATAGAAGCTCCTCTTCCAAAAGGCATCTTCAGAATAACAAGACCAAACCTCTCATCAGTTGCTTACTTTTTGTTTGATTTCTCATCTTCCTGTTTTTAATAGGCATGCTGGCAGTGGTTTATGAACCATTCAAGGCCATACCTGGCTTTTCAAAGCTATTCTTTTCACAGTGATCCTGCCAATGAGATCGACACAGGTGTTTTAGGAGTATGATTTAAATACAGGAGTCAGCAGTGAAAAATGCATCATTGGGGGCCACTTGGAGGGTTGAGAGCCAAAGAAATTCTTCCTGACAAACATTTGGAAAGTGGTGACACAGGAGTCTATCTGGCAGTGGCTTATTAGCTGGTAGGGGAAAAATATGGCAGAAGGACAACCTAAACAATACAGAGGTCAGCCTCTGGCACAAGCACAAGATAAGCCAAACTGGGTGTCCCATTTCACACGTGAAAGGATAAATTCAGTAGGTCCTAAGGAGCACTAGAACTGCCAACAAAAGGTCACTGCAAAGAATAAATAGGAATAAAGGATCCAGCTTATCAGCCAGCATTGTTGTCATTATCTGTCTAGCTGCGTTGTCATCATTTCAACAGAAATTTTTTAACTTTCTGAAAATTCAAGTAGCTAAGTACATAGACTGTTGGAAATTGAATAAGATTTTCATTTTTAGGGGAATTACTGGCTTGCAGAAGGATGTCTTTGTGGAGACTAATAATTTTTTCTTTTTTAAGTAATACATCTTTTTTTTTAAATCCAAGATAGACAATATAACTAGAGTAAGGAATTAAAGTTCTGCTGCTTTGAGAAAAGCTAATACTTTGGGATGATAAATCAGCATCCTGATATGCAATGACACAGATGAAGAAAATATAAAAACTACTGAGATTTCAGTGGCCTCTAACATTGTTGATGACCCTCTTCTTCCCTAAACAGGACAATTTCACACCAATTTTCTCCCTGTTATTAAAATCGTTTCTTATTGCCTCAGTGCTTCAATATGTCCCAAGTTTTCAACTAGGTCCTTCCAGCTGGATCTATTGATTCTTTCCAACTGCTTTATAAAGACCATTCATCTGTCAACCGACCCATCCATTCATTTATCCATCCATTCATCAGTTCGGCAAAGTGTACGTACATATAAGAAAGACACATAAAGATGAGTAAAACATAGTTCCTGAAATGAAAGAGTTGATAAGACAGTTGGGAACAGTGGCATGTATACAAGTAAATGATACTTAAAAATAATTTCAATTACTTACCAACTTATCACAGCTGACATTGGAACAAAAAGATTTAGGAATATAGAAAAAGAAAGCATTTCTTCTGAAAAAAATTTTATTAGGTTTCATATAGAAGGTAATACTTAACATATTTAACACCCATTAAAACTTTAATGAAAGCTAAAGCTATTTATTAAGTGGGGACTATGTATCATACACAGTTCTAAGTAGATTATATATACACACACATATATATATATACATATACACACATATACATATATATATATATATATGGGCCAATTAGACTTTGCAATACCTTAAATTACCACTCCAATATTACTAAGGTAAAGAAACAAGGATATAGAGAAGTTAAATAACTCACTCAAAATTGCACTTTTTATAAGAAGTGGAACTAGAATTCAAACCTATCGATTTAATTCCAGTGTCTGAGCCCCAACTCAATATGCTATATTGTCAGGTAAAAAGAGGAGGACTTCCCGTTCTGGTGGTACAGTAGAGTGGGTGGCCTCAAAAACCTTCCCAATTGCAGCAATTAAAATGCAAGATCAAATATAACAGAATATCTTTTATAAATGCATGGCTGATTTGGCATGAAAGGAAGGGCTCTGCAGGGACCAAAAGTCCAGAGAAAATTTTCACCCTGGAGATTAAATTAGAAAGTTCATAAAAAGGCACCAACTCAGACAATGGAGCAAGATAATCAGTAGGTGACCAATAATATATAAGAAAAATAGTATTAGGGTCTGGTTCTTGTCCCGATATAATCATGGAAACTACTTCCTGTGAAGCTAAGAAACAGATACGCTGTTTTTAAGGACCTTCAGGAAGCCCTATGAGAAGGCAACACGGAGAGGAACGAAGATTTCCAGCCAGTGAAGAACTGAGGCATCCATCGAACAGCCAAGCAAATCTGCCTTCTTAACAGCAGACTCTCAAAGCTTCAGAAGATGCAGTCTCAGCCAGTATCTTCACTGCAACTCATGACATGCTCTTAGCCACCCAACTCAACTGCACCCAGATTTGTAACCTATAGAAAGATGAGAAAATTAATGTTGTTTCAAGCCATTAAGTTGGAGTAGTTTGTAATCCAACAATAGATAACTAAAACATAGCTTATGTCTTAGGCACAGTACATCGTATCAAAACATAGATATCCTGTTGGAGAGCATAGATGTGTTTCATTATTCATTCTGTGTTCAGTTCCTTGTTTTCTTTCCTCACAACTTGGAAAAACCACATCAGCACATCAGATCTTCCATTCAAGTTTTTTTTAATGCCTATTCCCCATCCCTAAGGCTCTGAAACTGATCTGATTATATTGCAACATATTGTTGATCTATTAATCCAGATCACATACTTAAACAGACATGAGAATGTATTATTTGGTAGCTACTTGGCAATAATCCTCATATATTCTTAATATTTGGAAAGTAAGGCCACTTTCCCAAAGGGTGGAATGCAAAGATGCCACACTTGATAATGCCTAACTTTGGGCATGGCATACACATTCTGCTGGCCTGAACAAGTCACATGGTCAGACTCATCCTGGGGGAGCAGGGCAGAGAATAAATAGTTGATGAATAATAATACAATCAACCACAATAGTTAGATTCACATTTCAAAATCTTAGTTGAAAGGGAATAAAAATTTCTAAACATTATTCTGTATCTCCCTTTCTCATCACCTTTCTCACCATGTTCTTTCTTTCTTCTTTATCCCTTAGATTAATGCTTTTAATAACTGCCTTCAGCTATGCTCATCACTTCTCCTGCATAATCCATTTGATATTGAATTATATTTCTTCTCTTCTCTGACTTAAGTAGCTTATTATAACTAGTTATCTCAAATCATAAAACACATAAAATATTTTGTGTTTATATATAGTATTAACTTTAAACTGATACTTATTAATATTGGTCTCTTCTAATTTTCTTGCAGTCATTCCCTTTCTCCATAACTGAAAATAAAAAGCAAGTTACCACTTCATTTTAACTCTCCGAATCTTGATTAATATTGCAACCAATTATTGGTATAGTCGTTCAAGTCATACACTAGTGCAAACATGAGAATCTCTCTCTCTCTTTTTTTCTTATATAATCAGGGTAACCTAGAAGTAAGTTCTGTTCTTTATTTGGAAATTAAATTTATCTTCCTAAATAAAATATGCTTCTGGCTGGGATTTTTCCTAATGAATATAACAAAAGCTCTGTAAGTAGAATTGGAAAAACCACTAAATGTATATGTGCTGGGACAGGAGCTGATGTCTTAGAGTAAGTAGCTCACCCATAGTCAAGTAACAAAGCACAGCTCACACCCAACTTTTTAGCTCTGGATTCTACCAGTATTGTACAGTGTATTGTCTGTCTTCCACCCTTCGTCCTTCCTTCTTTTCCTCTTTTCTTCCGTTCCTTCTTGTCCTCCTTACCTCCCTTTAAGAAACATTTATTGGCTACTGTGGAGCCTTTTTAAAGTAACAACAAATTAAAAAATATATAAAGGGGAGCATATATCGGCACGTATATGTGTCACTATATCTCAACACATTGTCATTAATATTTGCGTGTCAGCTGGTTATCCACAGTATCTCCTTCTGTGGGATCGGGGGCATAGAGATAATAGTAGAGGTTCTACAATAGGGATCAGATGATGGTAAGAAAAGTGGAGGTAAGTAAACAAATAAGCATTTTTTCCCCTTTACATTTTTGCCTCGGCTTCCCAAGCATGCGTGCGTTCTGTGGCCGCATGAAGATTATTTTACCACCGAATTGTACTTGCAAAAATACTTTTGAAAGGGTTAAATATAGCTCTTTGCCGGTGAGTGATTGCTGGGAATTTTAATAAGCCTGAGCTCCTGCATTTCAGCAGAGAACAGTCACCAGGATTGCTGTGCGTACAGAACTGTATAGTGTCATGTTCTCAAGGCTACACAATCCTTGTAGAAATTGCTCCCAGAATGACCCAGCCTCATAGGGGACAGATCCACGTGGTGTTGCAGAAGCCACCACAATGCTGAGGTTCCCGCTGAAGCTGTAACCTTTGGATTTTGAAGCCAGCTGAACTGGAAGGATGATGTTCTGACCGAAGACCTGTCCGTCCCCATCACATGGTTACCTGGGATGACAAGTGTCCCTGTGAGATGGAAGTTGTGCTGTCCTCCAGCATGCTGGAACTGTCCCTCCATTCAGAGTCCCTGAGTTTGTGGGTAGTAGCAGAATTCACTGCATAGCACACAATGCAAAAGTCACAAATATGGTCATCCTGGGGCTCGGCGTCCCAATGCCTGGAGTGATTAACTCCACGTGCCGTGGCTGAGGGCTGTGATTGTGTTCAAGTGAGGTGATGAGGTATTCAACCGTAAAGGGTATGGTGGCTTGACGCCTTTATTCTAAACTCAGCTTTAAAAGGAATAGTTTTTGCTACATGACATTGCACTGCTTCCACTCAGGAAATGAATTTTTCTGTGCTGGATCTCTTATGAATTCTGTGTGATTTTGGTCCCAGGAGTCTAAGAAAAACTGCTCTTTTTGTACTACTAAGTGATGCAATGTGTAGTCTAAACAGATGGAAACAGCTTGACTTTAACATAAGTGTTGGAATACGTAGTTTAAGTGTAGAAATCCACAAGGCACAAGTAACAGAAAGTCTGTATCATTTAAAAGGCTTATCAAGTTTACACTGACGCAGGGATTGGAGGCATTGCTGCATGAAGCTTTATTTTTTAAATAGCTTCGGTATGAAATTAATAGAGAGTTTTTAAATATTATATACCTAAAAAAAGACTGAACATTAAAAGAACTTAAAATGGTAACTAGTACAAAGTAAGTGCTTATTAAACATTAGCTATTATTTCCGTAATGGTACTTAAATTTTTCTTTATCCATGCAAAGGGCAATGACATATTAAGATATTCTGGTATTTATACCAGAAACTTTCCAGTGTGATATATCCTGATGGGCCATCTTTCCACAAAATACAAGTCTTAACAATAGTTGGTAAATAGTGATTTTTAAACTCTCAAGTTAAGCCTTGCATAATGTTTTTTTCATACTTACCAATCATGCTTTGATTTTTTAAGGAACACCTAGAAAAGGTATTTTTTCCTAGGTATGTGAAATCTTAGGTGCACTTTTTGAGTACCATTCCTGAGCAGTATTTATATGTGAAGTGACTGTTGGTAATACCCAAGAGGACTGTTGACAAAACTAGAGCTGTGAGCTTCAGCTGTGGTTCTGTCACATTGCTGTCTGGCCCTTTTCCCATCCTTTATCCACTCTGCCTTTTTTGTTGCTCCTTCCTTTACTCATTCTTTCACCAACCCCTCAGGTTGAGAGTTAAGGTTAGCTGGCTATCCTCAGTTGTTCATGTCAACAAGAAAAACATCTGATAAGACCAACAGATTATGAAGTATTATTAACTTAACATTGCTCTCCACAGAGTTCTCTTCATTTTAAAAGAGGACTTGGAGAAGAAGGAAATGCTTAACCTAAACGAAGGATTCATTAATCACTATCATTAGTGACAGCCTCCCTACACTTCGCAAATCCCCCGCCATTTTACCTGTGGGTAAGGATGGCTCTTGTACCAGTGCTGTTATGCAACTGTAAGTCAAGTGCATTTGGGGGGAACATTTTATTCTTTTAGGGTAGTATTGTAAATACAACAATTAGTTTGATAAAGTGATTTTATTTTTTTGTATGACCTTGTATATCTAGAGAACACAGTAAGCCAGTGAAAACCTAGCTTATTTCCAAAGCTTGGTGAACTTGATTTATATTATTTGTTATAAGGCTGACGTTGTGTGAGCCTTGTGATTCATAATTTAACAGTGCCATGACGTGAAAGTGGGTAGATGATGTCCAAAAAAATGGTCTCTCTTTCATTTATTTGAATATTTAATTTCAAATGAATGATTGCTCATTCAAATTTCAGAAGAGTGAGATTTCAGTATATTAAATTAAGCAAAACTGTAGTCCTCACAAAATTTCTCTTTCACTATGATTATTAATGGTCACTTCCAGAATGAAGGATAACTGGTAGTGTGTGATGGTGGTGGGTGGGACAGCTCTGGTTATGAGCTCCTCTTTTAAACATATGCAGTAATATCTAAACCTTGGACAGATTGTTTCATTACCACTCTAAGCCAATAATGTAGCACAACCGTATTAAAAATACCAACAATAATATATCTCATAATGTTAACCTACCAATAAGGGTTATCAGTAGAATCCATACTGGGTCTTCTCCAAAACTAAGCTTCTCCTCTACCTGTTAGGGCCCAAGATCAAGGCATTGTGTACATTTTTGAATGCCAATAGCTCTTCTTCAGAACAAAGCAATGACCAGTCAGATAACAAAGAGTGTGCATGACTATGAGTTCCCACACTGAGTCAGGCATACGTGGTGATAGAAAGATAAGGCAAGAGCAACGGAATGGGCAGCAGAGGTTGGGGATCTACCCAACTCAAGTGCTATTGTGTAAAGAGAGAGCTCAGCTAAGACGCAAAAATAGGCAGTGGATTGTTTGAACAGATATTTTTTGTCTTTTACCTAAACATGTATTGGATTTTTGTATTTTTAAATGAGTGTACTACATGATTTTTTTCACTAAAATCGTAAGCAGAACTGTAACGAAGCTCTTAATGATTGAATGGTTGTTTAAAATAAATATGTTTTTCATTTATTCCAGTTCATTACGTGTTTGGGAATATTTTGAACCATGGTTTTTGGTTATTTACAAACTCCTCTTCTTTTATTGTCCTGGTTAATTAAAAGGTGTCTGCCTCTGAAATGACAAGTAAATCTTTAAACACATCGCAGCAGATGTACAAAATAGTTTTCATGGAACTTGGTGCTTTTTCAAGTATCTACACATTATATACAGAATGGCTTGCACACACGCACACACACACACACACACGTCCAGCAAATGAAATGTACATTTTCTATCACATTTCTAATCACCTTCAAATCATCAGAGGCAAGGAATTTGCTTGAGATTTCCTGGATTTCTAGGCTAGAAATACTGGTGTTTTAAAATTGAATATGTGTGTGTGTGTGAGTATAGATAGATAGAGATAGATATTTAAACTTCCATTAACCTCTTTCGGACAGTTCACAAAATAGTTTTATCTATCTATCTATCTATCTATCTATCTATCTATCTATCTATCTATCTATTTATCTGTCTCCATTTATATTTGGTTACAAATCACATCAATTTCTTCTTTAATGGCTGCCACCAGCGAAAGACTCAGAATAGGCTGCTGTATCGACATATTTCAGGGCAATTTTTTGTCCTAGGGTGTCCTGAGGAAATAGCGTTACCTAAACTTACACATTACTTCTCATTGGCTAATATCTTCTATGTTATGGATCTATATTTCATTTTACTGCTTCCCCTACAGAGAAAATCCAATCTTAAAAGGTTGTAGTATAATATAAAACTAAGAGTATAGGTTTTCTTTTTGCCAAATTCAGAGAAAGAAAATTGTCTAACTCCACTATACTGTCTGATAGACATCATATGTTTTCTAAATAGATGTTTTATTTGGAATATCTTCTTAATGAAATATAGTTTCTACTAAATATTTGCAATATGTACTTACATTTTCTCACAAGATACAGTGTCCATAATATGAATTGAATTTTTACTCGAGGTGTCCCAGTGTCCCACTGATATCAAAATCTTAAACCTTTTCATTATGGAACAAATCGATCAGTGTAATTTCGAGATGTATGTGTTATTTATCCAACTTCTCGTATATAAAACACATAGATTTCAAAAGTGCCTAATATAATCTGAGGATCAAAGTGTTCAAAAAATCATACTTAGGGAAGTATTTTATTTCTGAGAAACTAATCTTTAGGATTTGGATAAATGCTCCATAACTCAAGTTTTAAAACTAATTAGAATATTGGGTTTACATCAGAGTTGATCACTTGACTGTCATAGTCTGCCTTAAAACATCCATTATACATATTCAATCTACATCTAGCATACGGTCTACTAACAATAGCTGACCACTGATTCAGTTTCTTTTGCATTGAAAACAAAAATCTTAGCTTGGCATGAACTTCTTCCCCATAAATACCTTCAGCCTACCTCGGCATTTATGCAGCAGTGGAGGACCATTATTCAGTGACACATTCTATCCCACTGACGTTATCACTCAAAGATGGTCCATTTCCTTTTCAGGAAGGTCCCAAAGAGCCACAGACAAGTTACAATCAATCGCACAACCACGACTGCAGGCAGAGTCACATGACTTGCAAAAAGAAAGAGTAAGGAAAACACAAATGTACTAACGCATATTTAAATTTTATATTTAGCTCCTAAAAGACTGATGAATTGTAGCATATCTTTCACATTAACAATATTATGTTTAATCCATGCCAGTTTTTTTTCAGGGACATACGTACATACCAACATGAGTGTAAATGCTTTGCTGTGTGGCTGTAGACTACAGACAGGCCGGGTGCTATGGGAAAGTTCGCAGTGATTGTATATACTAGGTAGTGTATGACCGAGTATGAGTGGAGAGCTTTGAAGTTAGTCGAGTAAAGCCAGATATGGGTCCGATTAGGCTTGAGGGATAGTTTAGGGAAGTAGAAAGCAGGCTGGAGTAAGTGGTAGGTATCAGGGGTCAGCGAAATCACCACCAGGATCAAGTAAGGCTGAAGTGTAACAGAAGGTGAAAAATAACGTTAGGGATTCAGGCCACGAGGCTTGAAAGAGCTTTAGGGAGAGGCAGCCCGGGGCTCCATGGAAAGTTTTGAAGGAGGAATCTCCCTGGCATTGTGAGAGTTTTTCTGTAATGAGATCCAGACTCATTCAGTGGAGCAAATCCTGCCTCCCTACCTCTCTTTTTGTGAAATATTTCTACCTGTCGGTTCAAGTCTTTAAGGAGCCTTGAAATTACCTTTCTTTCTCCAAAAGGTTTTTCGTTTCTGTGGTGGAAGTCGGAATTGCATCTTGGGACCGGATGGGAAATCCCGCCCATCTGTCTGTGTCGTGTGGCTAAAGCCCACTGATCGCTGCTTCCCCTACAACCGCCCACTTTCTTTATGTCGAGGGCTGATCAGAAGTTACTAAATCTTCTCATGCAACTCCGGGTCCCACACCCATTTCACCAGGAAGGAAATCAAGACTCGGCAAAATAAAAGAGCTTGAGCCACATCCGAGCTCATTAATAAGTGAGCTGAGACGAGAGGCCGGGCCTCTTGGTGTTCCTGCTGGTGACTTTCTGCTTTATCTAACAGCCTCCTCGTGTACCCTGTTTTACTCAGTCCAGAACGGAGGCCCAGCTAGGCATGGGGCCCTTGGCAGAGATTTTATGGAATTCAATTGTGAAAACATTTCCTGTGAAATCGTTATCTTACCCTTTGTAATGGAAATGGAAGGCTATCAAGATGGGCTAGCTAAATAAAGAAATTGAATTATCACAAAGCCCTCCCATCACTATCCACGTAATTGTCAAGAGTTCAAAATGTCAGACCGTATTGCTATCTTCCATGTTCCATGTAGGGCTGAATGAGCTTTGTATGTCTATTAAGATGCACATAATTTTCATCCTCCTCTAAAGAGCCTCCAAAGAAACTGGCAGCACTTTATAGAGTTTGTAATATTTGCCAATAAAATAAGTGCCATCATATATATATATAAAATAAATAACAGAGATTTTAAAGATCTTAGACAACTTGTCTAAACTTTTTAGAACTCAGTTTCTTATTCTATAAAATATAGAAGAACTGGATGAGAATTGAGTGCTAGTCAAGACACAGATGGTGGTTCCAGATTTGCTCATTCTCATCCTGGTTCTGCCACTTACCGGGCATATGTCCTTGAGTACATTTTCCTGCATTGATCTTTCTGAATGTAAAATAAGGCTAGTGATTGACTCCAGCTCATAGAGTTGTTTTGAAAGTAAAATGAGTTAATAGATGAAAACCACTTAGAACAGTGGTTGGCCCATAGTAGGTATTTTATTAGATTTAGGTATTATTATTGCAGTTAATTCTAGGATGCATTCTAGATCTATAATTTGGAAATTTTATAAATATATCCTCTATGGTGATTTCTGTTTGAAAATCTGAATTTTATAGTAACTAAAGTCTATTGTAACTAAAGTCTATTGTTTGTACTTTTTAGAAGCGGAACAGCTAATTTATTCCTGGTTTCTATAACAAGAATTCATTACATTCTGTTTGACCATAAATATATGTAACTTTAAATCAGTGACGATCATGACCATCCACCCAGAACAGTTGGAGAGACTTCTTTTTTATTTAAATTTTTTGGCGGGGGAGGAGCTAATTAAGTTGGTTGGTTTATTTAATTTTAGAGAAGGTACTGGGAACTGAATGCACTCTACTACTTGAGCTATACCCTCTCTCCCGACCCAGAACAGCTGGGTATCTGACACTCTCCTCTCACTAACATTGGCTTTCTAGGGCAGAGCTACTCACCCACGATGGATGGGATACAAGTCTCCTCGTGAAGGTGGAATTTGATGCAGTTTGGAGATGATTCTGATACACCTCTTCTACCAAACAAATGAGCACAAAACCACCAGCTATACTTGAGAATCACTGCTTTAGATTTATTTGCAAAACCAAATACAAGCAGAATATCTCCAAGCTATCTCAATTAGGGAGTTTAATAAAAAAGAGAAATTCAGTTAAGTCAATATGGCACTTCTTTCCTCCTTTGAATGCTGTTGGGAGCAGGTGGAGAAGGAGTCACTGAAGTTAGCCACTTGACAGGGGACGGTGGCTGTAGGATCGACATGATGAGGAGCCACAGCCCCGCTAAAAGTCCCCCGTCAGCAAGGTGCTTCCAGCGAAACTTCTCACCAGACCTGGTCAATATATCTATTACAATAAGACATCTTGATTTAGACTTAATTTCATTATGCAGGTGCTTTGACCTGCCTAATACCCTACCCCATTGTCACGAGTCTTTCCTCTATTATCTCCCACGGTTCTGGGCAACTGGCCAATGTCAAGCCAACAAGTGTTGAGAGAGCAGCCACGTGGGACCAGGCACTACAGTAAGCACGAGAAACACAATTAGAAAAAGGCTTCGTGTGTCTCTTTTAAAGAATATACAGTCTTACTTGGGTTATGGGCAAGTTAACAGGCAATTAAATTAGAATAAGTGCTGGGATAGGTGCTCCTAAGTGAAGCATCTAATTCCCTGAGAAGAAGATGGTAAATGAATCAGCAATGCCATCTGGAGATTGACGTCTCACCTGGAACTAAAAGGTAGGGGAAGGGAGGTATCTTCTAGACGCTGGGGATAGTAGTGCAGAATCTCAGAAGCAAAAGTAAGCATTTAACCTAGAGAATAGCCAGTAATTTAGTATGGCTGCAACCTAGACTGTGGAGTGAGGGATCATGAGGAGACTAGACGGCCAAGAGCAGCAGCAAGTGCTTTAAAAGCCACCATAAGGAATTTGGAAGATAGCCCAGAAACCAAGTTTAAGGGATTGTTTGATACAATCAGATTTGCATCTTAGAAGTAAAATTCTAGTTGGTGTGGACAGACTGAAGAAGGACAAGATGGTAGACAGCGACATTTGTTAGAAAAGTATTTCACTCTTTGGTAGAAAACAGAAATTGGTGGCTGAATTAGAAGGTGTAGTTATGTGAATGGATATGAATGAATGAAACTCAGAAATATTAAGAAAGTAGGGGTGACAATATTTAAGGAAGAGAGATAGCAAATGAATTACCCAGATCTCTTGCTTGAACAACTGAGTGGAAGTCGATGTCATTCCTGAGACAGGGGACTTAGGAGACAAGACAGATTTGTGGGGAAGAAGAAGAGAAAGAGCAGGAACACAATGGGTTAAAGAAGGGATGAAAAGAATTAAGAGAAAGAGATGTAAGCATGTTTAAATGATGAATGGGAGAAACTAGAAATTAAGATGTTTCTCTTTAAAAATAATGTTTCTTTTTCAAAAATGTTTACTAAGCAACTGTTTTATTGGGGGGCAGCTGGGTTTATTTATTATTGAAGTACATTCAGTTTACAATGTTGTGTCAATTTCTGTTGTACAGCATAATGTTTCAGTCATACGTGAAAATACATATGTTCGTTTTCACATTTTTTTAATGGAGAGTATTGAGGATTGAATCCAGGACTTCATGCATGCTAAACATGTGCTCTCCCACTGGGCTATACCCTCCCCAAGATGCTTTTAATCCAGGTAATAGAAGGAATATTAATTACAAAAGAAAGAAGCAGAGGAAAGAGAGAAATAAAAGCTTTAACTCAAGCGGGGATACTCGCTTTAGTCAGGAAAGCAATTTTGACAGAGGAATGATGGCGTGACGAATACACATGCATGAAAAGTGGAAAGTGAGGTGAGAGGAAGTAGGTAGAGTCCTTTTCTGGTGGCCCTTTGTGGGATAGGAGACCGTGCCGTGGCTGTGAGGAAGAAGGAGGTGGTAGAGTAGAAAATTTAACAGAAGTAGAGAGAATTCGGAATAGCCACAGTGCAAGCATGAAATAGAGCGAAAGAAAGCCAGTGATGATGGAAGGGACATGGCAGGATGCTTGGATCCCAGAATGACGCTAAGGTGAGCACTGAAGGCCCAGTTTGAACTGGAAACCATGAATCTGTAATGCCTCCAATTCTCTAGGCTGTGCAATTTTTTTTCCCCTAGGCTTATTTGGCATCCCTTGTGTAACAGTTGAGAAATCAGACTATTTGAATCTTCCAGAATTGTGATTTTTGCCAGCTGAGTTCAATGGAAGAACAAAGACTCAACAAAGAACATCGTCAAGGGAACGACCAAAGTGATGGACAATAAAATCTAGGATTCTGGGGCAAGGAAAATAAATAGTGGAGATTAGAGACCCAGCTTTAAAAAAACACATGTTTTAGGGGGGCATGTTATAGAAATTAAAGAATACAAGGCTGTGATCAGAGGAGAGTATTTGAGTTTGAGATTTTTGAGTTAGTGGATCCTGCTTATTGTGCCTTACATAAATAAAATGTCAGACGGGCAATGTTTTTAACAACATGCTGATATAAAATAATAAAACAAATGATGTCTAGAAGTTAAACATGAGATCAGTACTTCCTGCGATGTTGAAAGATGAGAAACTTTCTGAGGCCAAGCCGATTCTTCTAGCCATCTCGTTTTTCAGTTCTAACGCCATTGACATTTCTACTTTTCTTAATATTTTGCCCAGTGCAAAAAAGAACATGTCAGATCCCAATTCTCTTCTTCAAGTGGTTGCTAACTGTTTCTTTTCAGATAGATACATTCGCAGGTAGGAGAGCTCAGTTCAGTGCAGATGTGCAGATGCGTGTAACTTCCCCCATCACCACGCGGCTGTGTTCAGGGCCCCACTTTGTTTTGAGGAGTGAGCCTGAAATATGTTAGGTTGTAAGGAGATGAATCCACAGGGATAAAGCATGTGGAGACTGAGCAAAGGGAGGTATTTATTGACAAAAATGAAGAATCAAAATTAACAAATGCAGAAAAGAATAAGGAAAGAAATAAACGTCAAATTCAAATCCACCTTCTCATCTCTATATAACACCTCTAAGCACACACACCAATATCTTTTAAAACTTGATTGATATTATGTATTTTGTTCTGAAACTTGCATTTTTAACTTACTAAATAAAGAAGATATTGAATATTAATAAATATTTATCTAAAAGATCATTTTAGTGGCAGCAAAAAGTTCTATAAGAAGACTAAGTTTGTTTCTTTTATTTTTTATTTTCTGCTTCTTTTTAACCAATTTTCTACTAGGAAAATTTTAAGTTAATTTCATTGTTTGACTATTTTATATCTGTGGGAATTTATAGAGATAAGGATTATGCTCTAAATCAGTGGGGAGTCAAATATTACAATGTATCTATTGGTGGGGTTATTGGATGTGTATTTTTAAAAATAGTGATATTCCTTTTATATTATGCACAACAATAAATTGTACATGGATCAAATAACCAAATATGAAAAAGTAAGTACTATGGAATAGAATAATAAATGGAGTCTTTTAAAATAAAATCTTGACTTGGGAAATCCTCAAGCAAGCCTTTGTGTGCAAAACACAGGAAGGAATGCCTTGGCTATGTGACCTTTAAACCCCCATCATACTTTTTAAGTTAGTACATCTTTATGCTGTGTTTTAACTCATTCAGGAATTCTTCCACATTAGTCTTCATTTTCAAAAACCCTGACTCTTCTTAGATATTTATTCTTCTACATAAACTGTAGAATTATTGGAATAATCTCTGATTCTCGCTACCTCTAAAAGAAGTCTGTTGGGATTTACATTGGCAATATATCAAGTTTATGGATTAATTGGAGTAAAATGGTTTCCTTTGCAGAATTAAAATTTTCAGCTTGTAAATTGTCTTTGCCTTTGCAAAATGGATATGCTTTATTAATAACTTTTAAAGAACTTTAATATGCAAATATATAATTGTTATTTAATCAATTAAAATACAGTTTATTAAGGGGAAACTCAATGAGTTTTAGGCCCTTTGCAATAATTAGAAGACAGTGGTTCATATCCCACAGGTTGGGAGCCATTGTATTAGAGAAGAACCTGTTTTGTGTTTGGAGGGTTGCACTTTATCTGGGGATGGGAGGGGTGAGGGTCCAGAGTGCCCATGTACCTTTATTTAAATGCTTAACCTTGAGGGATTTCTTTCCTTGAGGAGATGGTTTAATGCAGCTTATGTTAGGTTTGAATTTTGACACAACTGATAAATTAAAATACGCCTTTCCAAATCTAGGAGTTAATGATTTTATATCTACGTTTCATCTATCTGTCTGTCTATCTATCTATCCATAATAGAGAATTTAGAAAAAAGAAAATTTAGCTACCACTTTTATAATGACATTCAATTTTATTAGTTTAAATACCTTTTCATTGAACAAGCATTCACGAGAGTACCATTTTCCATAGTTGAAACAGTGCAGAATCAACACAATGCTCTGGTATTTCTTTTGCAATCTGCTTCCTCACATGGAATGGAAGTTTATCATTAGTAAGTGATTTCCAATTATGATTTCAGGTAGTAATATTCTGACTAATTTGTTTTGAGAACAAAATAATTTTCTAATCATTGTTATGAAGTTTTATGTTTTCCATAAGTGTATTTTTTCCATGATCAGGAAGCATGATTAATTCAAAACTTGTTTTAACTGCTTTTCATTAAACCATAACTGAGTTTCACTGGGTTAAATTTGGTAATTTTCCAGTCTAAGTGTGTTTTAGGTTGGTGCCAGGACTAATTCAATTGCTTCTTTTCTAGATTCATAGGTTTCATAAAAAGTTCATTTTATGTTAGCTTAGGGCTTTTCTGCCTAGTGAGGATTATAGCATTTGTCACAAGGGTGCCAAGATTTATTATAAGAAAAAAGAAAATAATTGGTAAATTTTACAATTGAAATGACTATATTTAGAATGCTTAATAAGGGCACTTAAGAGACAACGTGTGTGTGCATTCTTATGCTAATGAGCCAATTTGCTGTTGCTTTTCTTAATTGTGAAAGGTGCTTTTAGTGCGGAATTCTGTGCTGTGATTCATAAAACGTTAAGACCTTAGCTTATATCAGTGCTTTTAGTGGAACTGGGGCATTTTCTTCTGCACAAATGCTGTCGCATCACAGAAGGCACAAAACTCATCATGCTATTTATTTTTTGGAGGGTTGCTTTCACAGAACAGATATTGGAGTTCGTGGGACCTGTGCCTTTCCTAATGTGTCTCAGTGTTTGCAAGGAAGGCTGACTGTATTGCCATTATCATTCAGGTCACATCATAGAGAGAGCTTGGAATTTTAATAACTGCCCCATTCAGTGAATTATAGTCGTTTGATGTAGCAATTTGACAGTATTGTGATTAGCCAGCTAGTGGCTACCCCATCCCCTTGGTGTTCTAATAAGGCTGCTCTATCCAGGCCTGTAGGCATCTTGGATGCTGAACAAAGAGGTAACCGAAATGATGAAGTGTTGTATATTATTTATGGCCTCAATTTGCTGAACTAGCTTGTTTTGTGTTGGTTTTGAGTGAAAGGAAAGATCAGGGAACTCAATGATTTCCATTTGTGTCCTCTGGGTATGGTGCTCAGTTCACTGCACCCTCTAATTTAAAAGATGGCATTACTTCTCAGATGAAAGCAATTGTGCCAAAACCTGGCTCGAGCCAGCTGCAGAACTAAACGAGGATTTGAAAAAGCCGGTGCAC